>NC_023750.2:19164957-19464957 GCF_000499845.2 Phaseolus vulgaris
CAGCCAGAGCGTTACGCATGGACCTCGCATGAGCACATCTCAGGGAATCGTGCACGAGAGTGGCCTGAGGGAGCTAGTAAACCGGTCAGTGATTGGTGATTCCCTCAACCCATTACGTGCGTGACACCGTGAAGGGTAAGCCGTTTACGCAGAGAGCAACGTTTGGTGAGTGTGCCTAGACCAGCCACACCTGGCGTTCTCCTGAGAGTATGCGATTTACCCAGATGGAAGAAATATGCTAAGTTACTCCGCAAGGGAATAACTTAGGCGCACAAAGAGAAGCACTAGAGCCCTTCAAGTAGTGACACGTGTATGATCAGATGTGAGTCGCATGCCTCCACGTGTCATCATCTTGGAAGGGCGCGGTCCAGATAAAGGTGCACTCCATACCGCTAAAGGTACAGACAAGCGCAGCCAAGCGCAGAGACGCGCGGACACGCACAGACACTCGCACTCCACTGATTCTGGAGGTACGTTGTCTCAGAAAGCATAACAGGGTTCTGACACATGCTAGAGGGGCATAACAGAATTCTGTTAGGCCCAGAGATAGAGGGAGGCATAAAAGAGAATCAGGGTGAGATTCAGAGGGAGAACAAAAAAAAGAGAGCAAGAGTTTTCACACACACTACTAGTTTTTCTCATTGGTGGTCCTGTGATCTAACTTGATCGTCGGAGTGCAAACGGCCGCTAGAGGCGCCGTCTGTGTGTTTTGCAGGTCGCGTTTGGAGATCCTAGAGAAGGTTCCGAGGGTGATTTTGCGGATAGCACAGTTGCGTAGACGGAGCAGAGAGAGAGAGCTACGAAGCAATTCCTCCACGTTCGAGTTGTAGGCAGGATCATATACCCAGGTGTATTCTATTCTCTTCTCCTTGAACATTGTATTTATGTGTTCTTGTGTAGGGCAGTTTTAGAAAGGTGTTTATGGAAACTGTTGTTTTGCGAAAGAGTGGTGTGTGTTAGGGGGTTCAAGATAATCACTCTTGGTGTGTGTGTTTTGCAATCTAGGGTTGATTATATAGTGAATTCTCAGTGGTTAGTTGAGGAATGGATGTAGCTATTGGTTAAGAGTGAACCAATATAAACATCTTGTGTGATTCTCTTTATCCCTACACTCATAAACTGTTTTAATATTGTTTTAAATTCTAATGGTATAAACAACCTGTTGTTTTGTGAAAACAACTGGTTGATTTTCTGGAAAAACTTAAAATATAATTTTTTTTGAGTTGAATTGAAAATCAATTGGTTGATTTTCCAGAGCTTTTCACTCTACCTTCAAACTTTCCGAAAATCTTGTGAAAGCAATTCACCCCGTCTTGTTTAGGCCACTAATTCTAACAATTGGCATAAGGAGTCGAGTTCTTGAAAATTACTCAAGTTTCGATCCTAAAAGCTTTTCTAAAATGGCTGAAAAACTACACTTTGGGAAAGGTGCTCCTATAAACAGGCCACCTTTGTTTTGTGGACTGAACTATCAGTTTTGGAATGTTATAATGATATTTTTTGTTGAATCTATTGATAGAGGAATCTGGGATGCTATCGTAAATGGCCCTTTTGTACCTAAATTTTAAAAAGATAATGTTTTCATTGAAAAACCTTGGTCCCGATGGACTGAGAGTAAAAGTAAAAGAGCTTAATATGATTGCATTGCTATGAACATTATCACTTTTGCTTTGAATTCTGATGATTTTTCAAGGTCTCACAATGTGCATCTGCAAATGAGATGTAGGACATCCTTGAGGTTACCCATGATGGCACAACTGATGTGAAAAGGGCAAGGAAACATGCCTTGATCCAAGAATATAAAATGTTCAAGATGCTTAAAGGGGAACCATTTCGGATGTGAAGAAAAGATTCACCCACATAGTGAATCACCTCATTAGCCTTAGAAAAATCTTTTAAAGGGAAAAGTTGAACATCAAGATCCTCAAATGCTTGGATAGATCTTGGCAACCCAATGTCACTACAATTTCAGAATCCAAGGAGTTGACCACATTGACCATAGTCTCCTTGTTTGGAAAGCTAAGGGAGCATGAGCTTGAGATGAACTGGCTTAATGACCAAGAAAATGATAAAAAGCATGCGAAGAGCATTGCTTTAAGACTTGCTGGTAAAAAGGATGGTCAAGACTCAAGTGTGTGCAGTTATGGTGAGACTCTCAACTTGCTCAAAAGAAAGTTTGACAAATTCTTGAAGAAGAACAACCAGGACAAGAATCAACCATCAAACATGTATAATAGTAAGAAAGCGAATGAATTTAATTCTCTAAACTATATTTGTTTTGGATGTGGTAAACAGGGTCACATCAAGGCTGATTGTGCAAACAATGAGAGCAAAGAGAGAGGGGCAATCGATAAATTTGAAAAGAGAGGCAAAACAAGAAGAGCCTACATAGCTTGGCAAGATAATGATGATTCATCCTCAAGCTCATCATCAAAGGAAGATGAATAAGCCAATCTGTGTTTGATGGCAAAGTAAGAATCCGAATCAAGTAGTGTAAGTTCAAACACTTCTATTAATTTTGAGAATTATAGCCAACTTCTTGAAGCCTTCAAAGAAACTCACGAGGAAGCTCATGGGCTGGTCCTTTTGAATAACAAGTTAAAAGGGTTAAACAAGTGGTTGGAAAATAGAGTCAAGACCTTGAAAGAAGAGTTGAGCCATTCAAAAACTGATTTTGAAACTTTGGAAATGATTTATCAAAACTCTTCTTGCAAGTGTGTTGATTCTATCTTTAGTGAAAATTGTGAATCTTTTCAAAAGAAAGTTCATTATCTTTTAAAAATTGTGGACAAGTTTTCCAAAGGCCAATCCAATCTTGAAATTGTTCTTGCTTCTCAAAACTTTGTTTTTGGTAAGGTTGGGTTGGGGTTTAATCCAAAAAGCAAGAACAAACCGTTTTCAAAACCTTTCTAAAGTTTCTTTGAAAAACAAGTTGTTGTTTTGTCGAAACAACCGGTTAAAATATGCTTCTACTACATGAAAAGGGGCCACACTTCTAAATTTTGCAGAGTTAGAAGGTTTTCTGTTCCTAAAGGTCTTTTGAAAGGGGTTCCTAAGGTTTCTAAGGTTCCTACTAACATCATTGGACTCACATTCATAAGGGGACCAAATCTTGCTTCTTAACCTTTTGTTGTAGGGATCCTTGGTAGCCAAGAATCACTTTTGGATTTGAAGAATGACCCCTAAAGGGAAAAACATCAAGAGTAAAGTTAGTCTTTGTGCCTGCACTTTTCAATTGTATATGTGATGTGAGTTGATTTTATATTTGTTTCTTTTCAAGGTGACACTTTACTTAAGGTTGGGATTTTAGCACAAAATATGGTGAGAACCCAAAGAAGATTCCCACTGCACACAAACTTAACCAAGTGGTTAAGTAAGTGTGAAAGTTCACTTCTAGAGGGCAAAAAGAAAAATACAATATATGGTGAATACGATCATGTTTTGTAGAAATTAAAGAGCAAAAGATGGAACAATTGAAGAAAAGAGAAAGAAGACCAAATAAAACAAGGCATAAACATGAACATAAAAAATGGAATGGAATGGCGTGAAGAAAAGAAGGAAAAGAGATAAGGAAGAAGAAACTTATGGATTGAAGGAATGGATGATCACGGCACTTGGAGTGTGGGAAACTCCAAGATAAGTGAAGGAGGAGCCGCCACTTGAAATGCTCACATACTCAAGATAAGACTCAAAAATATTTAGGAGAGAAGCTCACTAATCACTCAAGCAGAGTTTCTTTACTTAATCAAAATCTTCATGAAAATACATGGAGTAAGGCACCCTATTTATAGGAATGGGTGCCTTGGTGGGCAAGAAGGGCAAGGGTAGGGAGGTAAATGTGTGAGGGGGCTGCCTTTAGGGTTTGACTAAGTCAAAAACGCACCTTAGGCTTGTTCTTCTAGAAACTAGGTCAAAAAACCTTCCTAAAGGGCTAAAAACAAGCTAAAATGATAACTACACCCCTATTATGCTATAAACACCTATTTTTGCTATTTGGACCCCTAAAGTGAGCCCAAATTATTTACAACATGTTTTATTTTTAAGAAGACCAGAAGAAATAACATTTGATGTTCTGGTCTTTGACCATTTCTCCTTCTAGTGAGGTCTGTTAGATCCTTGGTGGGGTCTTCACTTGAAAGTTGAGATGATTTCTCATAGTGTGAATGGTAATTTAAGTCATTGGTCATCTCCTTGTTGGCTTGGATTGTATCAATGTCTTGTAGGGTTCTTTGAAAGTCAAGAGACATCCTTGGCACATGCATAGTGGCTGCTCAAAGGAGAAACTTTAAGAATAAAGAGAGTGTGTGTTTTCTTTTCTCAACTTATGTAAGTGTCCCTTGTGACCAAATGAACATCCAAATGTTTTTCTTGGTTAAATACGTTGGAGGTTTTCTCTGTGCAAAGGTATAAATAAAATACATAATGCATTCCTTATCACTTTGGAAGATAATCTATTTTGAAAAATGTTATCTTTGCTGTCACAATAAAACAACCGATTGTTTTCTCGAAACAACCGTTTGTTTTGCCTCTGACACCTCTGAATAAAGTTGTTATGACTACTTACGCATGGTTACAACTTTATTCTCTTTTTCAAAACTGATTATGGGTCAAATATGCAATAAATGTTCCTCTGAATCAAATCATAAGGGAATATATTATGGTCATAAAGGAATATATTCTATGATTTTCTTGGAAAGCTAAGTGCTTTTTATGAATGGTCAATCAAAATAAAGGGTGTGTAAAAGCAATCTCTATTTGGGTCTGACGCACTGCACATTTCCACTGTAACAAATTCTTTTTCTTTGGAAAACAACTCACTAAAAGCCAATTTACCTTGGCCAGGTTTTTCTGCTTATATATGTGTGTATTTTCAACTAAATATTTCACAGAAATAACCCATTGTTTTTCTGCAATCTCACTTAAAACTAGTTGTTTGCACTGCTTCTTCACAAATTCATCTTGGCACCATGGCCTCCTCATCTCCCTCACCAAAGAGGAAAAAAACACAAGCTACCAAAATTGGTTTTCGAGTGATAATGAGAAAATTGAGAAGTTTGTATGAGTCAAGCCGAAAATCCATTAATAACTCAAAATTGATATCCTTCAACTAGCTAACGGAGAAGAATCTCAAGGATGTGAGGAATGCTTGGAAAGAATAGAAGTTAAGAAGGTTTCTTGAGATGTCTGGAAACACTTATGCAGATCTTGTAAAGGTTTTCTACACAAATCTTCTTATTGATGGTCAGAACTTGTATTCACATGTAAAAGGAGTAGATATGGAGATTACTCCTGATGTGTGGACTACTATCACTGGGCTGAAATACACTGGGCTAAGGATCAACAAAGGGAACATAGGTGTAGTGGAGGACTTCAACAAAATTCAATATTATGCCAGCTGCCTAAAAAATCCTCACTTGAAAGTGAAAAATTTCTTTGTGGGTGGCTTAAAACTGAATGAGAGAATCATTGTCTTCATTATCTCATGGATGTTAACTCCAAGGGGGAGTAATCACTCGGTCCTCACTGAAGAAGATATCATTCTAATTTATTGCATCATGAAGAACATCAAAATCAATTGGATTCATATCTTCAAGGAGCATATGCAAAAATCTATGAGGTTAAGTGACTATCATTTCCCTTATGTTGTTCTTATATCTAAATTTCTTCAATATTTTGAAGTTGACCTTAAGGAAGAATTATCTGAGGTGGTGAAGCCATCTCATAAAATCAATAATGGATCTCTTAGAAAAATGGGATTCATCAAGGTTGGCAACAAATGGGCAAGTAAAGATGAAGAACAAGTGGGGCCTTCTTGTGAAGACCAAGCTAGAGCAGAGGAGGAAGAGCAAGTTGCCCCAAATACTGAAGATGTTGAAGCAGATGAACACCAAGATGAACAAGATAATCAAGGTACTAAGAATCCAAATGAACAAGTTGCTAGTGAAACCTATGGAGCTGGTCCAAGTGCTGGAAATACTGATTACTATGTTATGCATACACTTGTGAGCTATGAGCCACCCATTGATCGTGGAATTCCAGTGTCACCATTTGAAAGGTTGATGATCAACCACTTGGATAACATGGTTAGTGATCAAAGGGATCATTATGAGTTTTGTGTTTCCAGGTTTACACTGATCTGTTGATGCAATGCTGCCACACATTGGTTTTTTTGTTTTTTTTTCATTTTTTGCATATGTATGTGTAGATCTGTGTGCGCCTTTTCAAATCTAGTTTATCCTGCTGCTATACTTGCTTTGTATGTGTACAAATTCTGTTTTGTAGGACCTTTCAAGTTTAAAAACTACAACACAAACAAACCAATGATTTGTCTTCATCAAATAGGGGTAGATTGTTGAACAAGATTCTTTGATGTCTCCAAATCCATGAGGAAAACTTGAAGACCTTGTTGCTGGGTGTGTGTGTTTTCTAGTGGTTTTTAACTTGTTAATTCACTCCTTAAGATGATCCCAGTTCATTAGAATCTTTATCTTTTTAAAAACATGGGTTTTCTAAAAGGCTGTGAAATTTCAACCTATTGAAATGTCGAATCAACCTATTGTTTGACACTTAAGTGGCTTTTAAAATGGTTTGGAAAAGCTTTGCTTTATTTTGTCTTTGCTGTCAAACAGAATCAATCAGTTATTTCAATAAATCAACTGGTTGTTTTTATGAAAACCTTAATAGAAAAATTATTTCAATCAATTGATTTGGAAAACAACTAGTTGTTTTCATAACAAAATTCTGTTAAGTGTTTTAAATTATTTTAAATGATTCCAACTGCTTTTTGTTTTTGATCTAGCAGCTTTGACCACTTGATTGAGGTTATACAAAGGTTGTGTAACATTCTTTGAACTAAGTAAAAAGAGAGATTATGAAAAAACCTTTTTCACAATTTCGATATTTGGATCATCTTAAGTGTGTGGAATAAGATTGGGTTTTGTATTCTTCTAAACTTAAGCTTTGTATATCCAGGTGTATTTTATTCTCATCTCCTTGAACATTGTATTTCTGTTTGTTCTTGTGTAGGGCAATTTCAGAAAGGTGTTTCTGGAAACTGTTGTTGTGCGAGGAGTGGTGTGTGTTTTTAAGAGGTTTAAGATCATCACTCTTGGTGTGTGTTCTGTAATCTAGGGTTGATTACATAGTGAATTCTTAGTGGTTAGCTGAGGACTGGATGTAGTTATTGGTTAAGAGTGAACCAGTATACACTCATAAACTATTTTAACACTGTTTTAAATTCTGTTGGTTTAAACATTCGATTGTTTCGTGAAAAGAACTGGTTGATTTTTTGGAAATAAACTTAAAACATAAATTTTATTGAGTTGAACAGAAAATCAATTGGTTGATTTTTAAGAGCTTTTCACTCTACCTTCAGACTTTGCGAAAATGTTGTGAAAACAATTCACCCCCTATTGTTTAGGCCACTAATTCTAACAAACTATTAAAACTCTTTCCTTTACAAAATATAATCATTAACACATCAATATATCTTTTTATATTGCATACCTATTGGACAAAGTATCTTATTTGCCTCATAGTTTCAGTTAGGTAGTGTATTCCCTTATGGAAGCATTTCCTTCAACAACTGAAGCAATTATGTGAAACTTTTATCTGTCCATTCAGTCATTTTCTTCAAATTCACCAACCTTAATACTACCAATAATCAAGTGAAGTTAGTTGAACCATGATATAATGGAATCTTTGTATTAGTTGACATATTTTCATACACAAGCACTCCAACAAAGGACTATGCTCCAACATCATGGATCATGTCAGTTATCCATTAATAAAGTCATTAGTTTGGCACACATTTGGCAAGTGTAATAACTCACCATGCCACATTCATGTTGTATATTTTCTCAAAAATCGATCACACAAAATTTTTCTCTAATTTCTGAAACATGCAATGTCTTCCCATTCAAACAATTCACAAGAGAACATCTCATCCTTACTTTACTGTCACTACAATTTTAATTATATTGGGCAAACTGTATCAAATCTTTCATCCCTTTCTCATAAGCATCACTTATACATGGTGAATTAATCCAACTTTGATCTAATCCAACTTAATATATAGTTTACCATGATGAAATACACTTTTTAAATTGGAGGAGTACTAAAATCTTGAACAGAAAACTAAGGATTTCTTAATGAACAAGTCTAATAAAAATTGAACAACATAACACATAAATATAAATGTGAACTTCACAAAATCTAACAATATTTGTCGGGAGTTAGACACTCTCATACTCAATACTAAGACGTTTACCTAGATACAATCATTATTCACAAAGCTATGTCTCAAATCTCCTACTCCCTGTTTATATTTAGACAACATTAGTGTTGTTCTGCTTGCATCTAATTCGGTGTTACACTCCAAGACCAAGCACTTTGAGCTTGATCGCTTTTTTGTCCACGATCATCTCCAAAAGAAGGGTCTTGTTGTTGTCCGTGTGCCTTCTCAATATCAGGTTGCAGATGTTCTTACGAAACCAGTTTCTAGCGCGGCTTTTCTAGAGCTCCAACGTAAACTTATGGTGGTTGAAAACTCGCTCATAAGTTTAAGGGGGTTGTTAAGTAGGCTAGTGATGTGCAGGCTCATGTATAAGGTTCCTATGTCTATATATAGACATATCTCTCTCTGTGTACTTGAATAAATGTATTACAAAATCTTTTCAACCCTTTTTATTTGCTTGTAAGTGAGAATTCAAGTATGGTTCTAGTCACACGTCAACTAAATGGAGCAAATTATTATTCCTGGAGTAGAATCGTGAAGCATGCTCTGTTATTTAAGAACAAGTTTAAATTTGTCAATGGAGACATTGATGAAATTTAAAAGATGATGACAATTTTGATGCCTAGGAATGTAAGTGTAACAGGAAGAGTAAAGGAGAAAGAGTAAAAGGGAATATTATTCTCTATTCAAGTCATTACATAGGGGTTAAACCTGTGGTTATATATGTGAAAGACCTATGTAAAGAACTTACTATAACAAAAATACAAGTTATGTAACAACACTACCAGTATTATATCTAACACCCCCCCATAAACTTATGGGTGAGTTATCAACCACCTGAAGTTTACTTTTGAATTTCTAAAACATCGTCCCGGACAAAGGTTTTGTTAGAACATCAACGATTTGAAATTGAGATGGGAGATGAACAACCAAAAGTTGCTTATACTGAACACTGTCACGAACGAAATGCAAGTCAAGCTCGAAATGTTATGCAGAACAGGATTGGCAGCAATATGAACAACACCAAGATTATCAGAATGGATTCGTGGAGTGGAAGAAGCGATGCATAGTTCAGTCATCAGTGACTGGATCCAGATAATATCAGGAAGGGCAACGACAATGCTTTTGTACTCAGCCTCAGTACTGCTTCCGGAGATAGCTTTTTGTTTCTTTGAGGACCAGAACACAAGATTGCGACGCACAAATATGCAATATCCCGTGGTAGACTTGTGTTCTTTCCGGTTGACTTGCCTCGCCGGTAATCTTCTACGGCTACTTGGAACCTTCTATCCTTGCCTGTGAATCGTGACTTCTTGATATGAATCCACTAGCAAAGAAGAGATGATTCTTTGACATTCTATGGACTCAACTTGAGTTGGAGATAGCTTAGGCACTTATAATAGAATTGGATCAAGGTTCTATGTTTCAAGAACTCACCAAGACTTGCACCAAACACCAAACTCATATGGAGGAGCCATCTATTGTCAATTGAACCGAACAAATTGTGTAAAAAGGCAAAAACACCGAATAAAATGATCAAGAACATAAATGCACCGAACAATTCAGCTAGAATTGAAGAAGAAACAACTATAAACAGCCAATGAACTAAGAACCGAAGCAAAGCTGGAAAATAGACTGAAATGCCGAACCAAAAAGGAAGCTAAACATGTTTTAGGAATTTCATATGAATATGGAGATGAAAGAAAGAAGAACTTATGGAGATAGATGCTTTGGTTTGATGATCACGCCACTCAGAGGATGAAAGCTCCAAGATGAGTGAGCTAGTGCCGCCACTTGAGAGAACCAAATGCACTCAAGATAAGACAAGGTGAAGGAGAAATCAAGTTCTCACAAATTCCCTCTCAAATTGAGTAGAGTTTCTCTATTGCTAATTTCCAATCTGAATTGTGAAGGACCTAAGCCCTCCTTTTATAGGAGCAAGGGCTGGTCATTTACATAGCTTATTCCCTAAGCCACCCAAAATGCTCCTAAGATCATGCCCCCCTTACTAAGCTCACTCCCCAAGCTTCTAGAATTTTCTAAACTAAAGTCTAAAGATGCTTTTACAAAAGAGGTGTCTAATGTTTCCCTCTAAGCACCTTTCTAAACACTATTCTATATTATTTACAAATTAAAAGAAACTATAAAGAGAGATATTTAATTGAAGCCCATTCTTGAAAGCTTGTAGACTTCTTTGACGTTAGGCTTGAACCTCTCTTTATTTTATGTCTTCTTTTAATTTTGAGAAGACTAGAAGGAAGAACTTCAAATGTGGGGGTGAATGCCCTCTTCCTTCATTAATAAAAGCCTCCTTTATTTGATTCTCATCATACTCCTCGAGTTGGAGATAATTCGTCCACGAATTCTAAATCCCTACATATAACAAAGTCAGTTTATTTTTACACTTAAAAGTGGAAGAAAAAGGTAAACATGACTTAGCATTTGTAAACAAAGGGATTTCAGAAAAGGAGGTTCTAGAAATCGACCAAGTTGGAAAAATTTGTTTGGGAATGACGATATGTTTTGGAAAAAGACCTCTTAAATGGGGAAAACCATTTGGAGGTATGAAATCATCCCTAACATTTTTTAACCAAGATGGTGTTGAAATAGGAACCTTGGGTAATGAAAAAGATAAGGAAGGAAAACACCTTGGAGGTGAAAGGATAAGACCCATGTCAACTTGGCCTTCTTTGTCTTTTTCATATTTACTTGTGGTAGGTGGGTGAGTTAGATCTTGTTTTACCTTGTTTATCATTAAGGTTTGCTTTTGTGGACAATGAAGAGCTATGTGCCCAAAACCTAAACAGTTAAAACATTTGATATTTGAAGTTTTGGTAGGTGACTTAGGAGTAGAAGGATTTGTGGTAGAAACTTTTTTTGGAGAAGTGGTTTTCAAAAGATATAATTCCACCTTGATGGCTATGCGAAGCACTTTCTTTAAAGAAGAGTAGTCATTTAATTCTACAAATTTTCTAATATCTTTTCTTAAACCACGTACAAACGATTTTATCTTTGACTTTTCATTAGCATGCATATTCATTTTAGTCAAAGTTGTTTCAAAATCTTTAAAGTATTCATCTACCATCCTATGTCCTTGAGGAAGCCTTTGGAACTTCAACAAGTGTTCCTTCCTAGAAGGAGGAACAAACCTCGCGCTCATATACTCTTTCAAATCATTCCAAGAAACCACAGGAAGTTTCTTGCGATATATAATGTCCATTACAATTTTATGCCACCATTCTTTGGCATAATCACTAAACTCTAAGGTGGCTAGCTTATATTTGTGCTCATCTAAGATCTCATAGAGGTAAAAAATCTGTTCACATTTAGCCTCCCAATCTAGATACACATTAGGATCACTATCCCCATTGAAACTAGGAATTTTCACCGAAGGTAGCTTGGCCTTTGCATCACGGTAGTAGTCATCTTCACATTTATCTTCATGAGCATAAGGTGGTCTATATCCATGAAAGTTGGGTTGAGGTCTCCTTCTTCTATGTTCTTCTTCACGTCCATGATCATTGGAAGAGCCTCTTGATGAAGGTCTATGAGAATGTCGTGAACCATGGTGAGAATGAGAAGGTCTAGCTTGCTGCACTTCAAGGCTTTGCAATCTTTCCTCCAACCGTCTAATAGCTTCAGCTTGTTGTGTAATAGCTTCATCTTTTTGTGTAATGGCTCGCTTGGCCTCCTTTAATTCACCAAGGACAGAAGCTTTGCTAGGAGAATGCTTGTTGTAATACTCATCACTGGAATATGCAACCATTTGGAAAAGAAAACAGCAAACAACAAAACAGCAAACAAAGTTAAGAAAACAAAGTTAGCAAAAATAAATTGGAACCAAACTGCCTAAGTGAAGTGTCACTTAAATCACTCCAAAGAAAGAATGCTCCCTTTACCAAGCTGATCTTGAGGCCTTGAGTAATCTCAAATGAAATATGTCAAAGCAAGAGCACACAATCTTCAAAGCACTTCACCACAAAACCAATGAATAATGAAAGACAAGCAAGAAAAGGTATAAGCAATAAAAGGCTATAACAAAAGGAATACTAGATGTATGACAAACTCAAAGAGTAAAGAATAAAAGACAAGCAAGAAAATAAGGTACTCAATGAAAAAAGAAGGCACACAAAAGATACCTAAAGAAAAGCACTAGAGTAGATGAAGAAAACAAAAACAGAGCTACTGGAAAATATTTTTTTATGCAAACTGTGCTTGATGTTCACTGATTTAACTGGAACGATATAAAGCGAACTGGATTATGAAATTTTAACCACAGAAATTTCAAGATCTTAGCTCAACAATGGCACTTGAATTACTCAAAAAAAGTAAGCCAATTAATTGAGATAAATTTTCTAAAATCGCTGCCAGATTACTGTATTTTTTTCGGCAGAATTGCACACTTTTTGTTTTTGATTTATCATTTTTTTTGTACTTTGAATTTTGAAGTACTTATTTTTTCTACTCTTTGATAAAACTTTAAAGAACACAAATCCAGAATTTCAGAAATTTCCAGTGAGTAAATCAATTGCAATAAATCGAAACAGTAAGCACGTTTTCAAAAAAACAGAGGAATCCTAACAGGAATGAAAAACATAATTAAGAACTAGCAAAGACATAATGGAAATGATGTATAGGAACTTGTATAGATCTAAAATACAAGTATGAACTCAATACTAAAACAGAAAATGCACAAAGGATCAAGTATCAAACTCAGAAAACTGTATTACAGCAAAGCAAGAAACAAAAAATTCAATAAAAGTACTACAAGAAGTGATGACATTCTTGGAAAAACATGACTATGACAAAACTTGTACGGATTCAAAAAGGAAAAGAAACAAACACATGATAGGCACAATTAAGAAAACAGCAATAAAACTAAAATAAGCCTAAAAACAGAAAGGTAAACAACAAGAATTATAGAGCTCTTGAATTAAAGTGCAACACAACTCAAAATTAAACAAGAACACACCTAAACTCTAGATACCACATGATATAAAATCAATAGCAAGATAGAGATTACTCTTTGACATTCTATGGAATCAACTTGAGTTGGAGATAGCTTAGGCACTTTTAATAGAATTGGATCAAGGTTCTATGTTTCAAGAACTCACCAAGACTTGCACCAAACACCAAACTCATATGGAGGAGCCATCTATTGTCAATTGAACCGAACAAATTGTGTAAAAAGGCAAAAGCACCGAATAAAATGATCAAGAACAGAAATGCACAGAACAATTCAGCTAGAATTGAAGAAGAAACAACTATAAACAACCAATGAACTAAGAACCGAAGCAAAGCTGGAAAATAGACTGAAATGCCGAACCAAAAAGGAAGCTAAACATGTTTTAGGAATTTCATATGAATATGGAGATGAAAGAAAGAAGAACTTATGGAGATGGATGCTTTGGTTTGATGATCACGCCACTCAGAGGATGAAGGCTCCAAGACGAGTGAGCTAGTGCCGCCACTTGAGAGAACCAAATGCACTCAAGATAAGACAAGGTGAAGGAGAAGTAAGCTCTCACAAATTCTCTCTCAAATTGAGTAGAGTTTCTCTATTACTAATTTCCAATCTGAATTGTGAAGGACCTAAGCCCTCCTTTTATAGGAGCAAGGGCTGGTAATTTACATAGCTTATTCCCTAAGCTACCCAAAATGCTCTTAAGATCATGCCCCCCTTACTAAGCTCACTCTCCAAGCTTCTAGAATTTTCTAAACTAAATCCTAAAGATTCTTTTACAAAAGAGGTGTCTAATGTTTCCCTCTAAGCACCTTTCTAAACACTATTCTATATTATTTACAAATTAAAAGAAACTATAAAGAGAGATATTTAACTGAAGCCCATTCTTGAAAGCTTGTAGACTTCTTTGGTGTTAGGCTTGATCCTCTTTTTATTTTATGTCTTCTTTTAATTTTTAGAAGACTAGAAGGAAGAACTTCAAATGTGAGGGTGAATGCCCTCTTCCTTCATTAATAAAAGCCTCCTTTATTTGATTCTCATCACTTCTCCACCAAAAAACTTCTCACCTGCAAAGACAAAGGGGCGCCCTAGCGGCTATTTGCACTCCGACGCTCAAGTCACTATTAGGGCAAAAAACATCAAGTGTATAAAACAGCTTTAGTCTCAAAAGCTGCATACCTTACTAGGGTTATTAGCACCCCTTATATAGGTTGAAACTAGGGTTTACCTCTGTTCTGTTACCACTGTCTAGGGTTCCTTGGGAAGTCTCCCTGTGCTGCTATTGTGTAATCTTCACATATCTAGCACATGAACTTCCTTTAACTGGAGTGCAAGGAATAATCAGAGTGCCGCTTGGTGCACCTAACATCCAGTGCCATCTGTTTCACGGGTGCCCTAAGTACCCACGTGCCATGCATGCAACTTCCCGGGAAACCCTAATTCTACTGGACTCTTACGCCCCCTATGATTATGCATGATGTTGCACCTTCATGCGTCATGCACCCCTAATGCATGCGTCTCTCGTGCCTTAGGCTTCCCATCCATCTTTGTCTTTAACTGTTATCTTAATGAAATTCTAGGGCCCACCTTACGGGGCTTTCACTTCATCCTGACGGCCGATGTCCGATCTTCTCCCTCTACTGGTGAGGTCCGATATCGATCTCCGACATCAGGCTTAGGGTAGCAATCTCAAAGACTGACCGCCTCCTGGGTATGCGTCTGGGACCCACTTCGCGTGGCCCCCTCTCATTGCTAAGTACCGAGGCGCGATGTCTGAGGTCAGCCTCTGAGTCAATGACCGAGGACTGGTCGGGACACAAAGTGACGTCTCGTCATTCTCCGCTAATCAATGTACGCGTGTCGAGATCAATGGCTGGGATTTACTAGCGTTCGAACTTCCCCGTGTACTGCTTGAACACTTTAACCTTTGCGCTCCCGCCACTATTTCATTACTTTCGCTTACACGACCCTTCACTTAGCGTTCTGCACAGCGAAAACGCTCTCTTCCTTTTGTGTTCAGACCTAAACCCTCGAATCACAATGTGGGAAAGGTACGATTTTTATTCTTCGATTACTCCATTGTTTACACTTTTGCCATTTTCAATGTGATCATAACTGTCTGGGATTGTTTACGATTCTCGTATTTACTTGCGTGTTCATACCCACTGCTCATATTTTTCATGTCTTCATTTTTCTGAGTCCCTTTCGGTGCTTGGTTAGTCACGCCGCTTCCCTTCTGAAGTCTCTCCTTTCTCTTTTCTCTTTAGCTCTCCCGTCAAGATGACTAAGCAGATGAGACGAGCTCCCAAACCGGCTTCCCCTTCGAGTTGTGCTTCGTTCTCATCGTCGTCTTCCGTTCCTCTACTTTCTTCAGCTCCCTACACCCCCCCCCCACCTGCTTCTTTTAACGAGTCTCTGTATCGCCGGGCTCCGGCGGACCTTCTGGGGGAGACGTCTACTTTCACATCCCTAGAAAGTATAGCAACTTATAGGAAGGGACAGTCATGCCACCCGTCGCGCGTCTTCGGTAAGGACCATGATAAATTCGTGCGAGTGGTGGCTTGCCGCGTGGGGGAACCGGTATGCGCTGACGAAGCCTCTGACCCCGAGGGTGCCTTTTGTTTTGTCTACTCAACCCTTTTTCGTAGGCTAGGGCTTCGGCTACCTTTCACCCCTTTCAAGCGTACCCTACTAACTGAATTGAACGTGGCCCCCGTCCAACTTCATCCTAACAGTTGGGCGTTCGTACGGCCATTTGCGATCCTCTGCTGCAGTCTTGGCCTTACGCCGTCGGTGGACGTTTTCCTTTACTTCTTCAAGGCCAAAGATCCAAGGAAAAAGTTGTGGGTTAGCCTTAATGGGGTAGCTTGGAGAGTGCTCTTGACGCTCTTTCAGTAGTCGTACAAAGGTTTCAAAAAGAACTTTTTTAAAGTTCGTTGCAGCCGCAAGAACCCTTCTCTTTTAGAAGGGTTTCCTCTATATTGGACAGAGAAACCGAACCTATGGAGGGTTCGGCGTTTCGAAGATCTTTCTGCCTTGTTGAAATATGTGTGTGAGCTCTTATCCAGGTTCGCCGCTCCTCTAGTACTTTAGAACTGCTTAAATGCGAGTATAGCCCGGAGGACCTTGATAGCTATATTGGTACCTTTCCCTTCCGTCCTAGTTTTCCATGCATTCTTTCGTTGCTGACCTACTTCTGCTACACAGGTATGCGTTTTAATGAGGATAAGAAGAGCAGATTGGCAGACCTTCTGGCCAAACAAAGGGCGGCTGCCGCTAGGAAGAGTCTCTCGGCACCCTTGGCTCCTTTTGCATCAATTGTCCCGGCCACTCAGCCGATGAATCCTGCCCCTGCTGCTACCGAATTCAGGGGGGTGTTGGCGGTAGAGTCGAATGATGAGGACACATACACTGGCTTGGTTCACAAGCGACCTAGGGTAGGTGCATCTATGGTGCCCTCACCTTCTGCTTCAGCTGGTGCTCCAACCTTCGTGGATCATCCTCCGAGCACCTCTTCCCCCTTTTCTGCTGTCTTGGGGGGCGGGGAAGGGAGCGCTACTAGGAACCAAATTCCCGGCACCCCTTCCACCACTGTTTAGACAAGCGTTTGGTTATTTCGGAGGTGGTGGGTTGGAAAACCTAGACAATAATCTCCTCCGAGACCGCATGGTCGAGTTCCTCGAGGGACTTGCACTAGCTTCTGATCAGGCTCTTACCAGGGCCCAAACTTCCAGCGACCTTGCGGAAGAACTAGTGAAAGTGAAGGAGGATCTTGCTACAAAGGAACAAGTATTTGCCGGTCGTGAGACTGATTTGTACTTGGAGGTGGCCAACCTCTGCCAGATTGAAAAAGACGTCAAGAAGGCCCTTCGGGACAAGAGCATGGAAGTAGTTGATTTAGAGGCCAAGATTCTTCCTTTGCGAACCCGCAACGTCGAGCTGGGCGACAAGTTGACTGAGCTGAAAGGTAAGATGGTTGACCTGGAGGACAAGAGCACCCGGCGCGAAGTCCTTATGGGGAAGGTCGAAGGAGAGTTGGCCGAGTTGAAGATCGAACTGGCCGAGAAGTCTGAATCCTTTGAAAGGGCTGAAGAGGAACTCATGAACGACGTTGCTGTTGCCTACGGCGAGGGGTTTCAGGATGTCGTCGCTCAGTTTACTTGTGCTTACCCTGAGACAGATCCTTCCCTTTTCCATGAATCTAAACACGTTGTGGACGGCCAAATCGTACCATGAGAATGACTTCTTCTTGTAATCTTTATTTTTAAAATTATGTCTTTGAATGGACGAACACGCAGTCTTTTATATGTCCACTTGCCTTGCTTATTTGTTTGTCTGTTTGTCTGCGAGAGTGGCTGCTTCTTTGATCTTTTATCTTTGCCGTATAGAATTTGGAATGATGTCTCCTTTTGTAGGAGACTAAATTGCTTCTCTTTGATCTTCGTCATGTGAAAGGGGGGCTCTTTGAGCCACATTCTTCTTTACTTACGCGATCTTTCGCCTAGTGTGTTTATTTCTACGAACCATACTATTCTCGGATTTGGTGAACTCACGTAAGAGGGAGGTCCGCTTGGGGAACCATATTACTTCTGCTCTTTACCTTATCACTACAAGGGAGAGGCTCATTTATTTCTGTGAACCATACTATTTTCAGACTTGGTGAACTTACGTAAGAGGGAGGTCCGCTTGGGGAACCATATTACTTCCGCTCTTTACCTTATCACTACAAGGGAGAGGTTCATTTATTCTTGCAAACCATACTATTCTCAGAATTTGTGAACTTTCGTAAGAGGGAGGTCTGCTTGGGGAACCATATTACTTCCGCTCTTTACCTTATCACTACAAGGGAGAGGTTCATTTATTCTTGCGAACCATACTATTCTCGGACTTGGTGAACTTACGTAAGAGGGAGGTCCGCTTGGGGAACCATATTACTTCCGCTCTTTACCTTATCACTACAAGGGAGAGGTTCATTTATTTGCAATGTACTTTAACTAAATAACTTTTATTCGAGTAACCTCGTGAAAAAACCCTTTCGTGGGAAAAAGAGTGTCCCCATAAACGTGTACAAATGCAAAGTTTAACTAAAGTAAAATTTCAGGTTGGTTGCATTCTAAGTGCGAGGAATTGCACCACCGTCTAACGTCTCAAGCCTATACACCCCGTTTCCGAGGGCCTCCGTTACTCTAAAAGAACCGGTCCACTAGGGGGATAATTTGTTTTCTAACTAGTACAATGAGCTTTCCTCATTACCAGGTCGGCGACCTGGAATTGCCGAGGTCTCAGCTTGGAGCTGTACTTATACTCCACCCTCCTTTTCAAAGCTTCGGCTTTGATCTTTGCTTCTTCCCTCACCTCATCTAGTAGGTCCAAGTTCACCTTTCGCTCTTCGTTTGATTTTTCGACTACGAAGTTCTGGAAACGCGGTGAGTTCTCCTGGATTTCTACTGGGATCATAGCGTCCGAACTGTATACCAAATTAAATGGCGTTTCCTTGGTGGTGGACTGAGGGGTGGTGTGATAGGCCCAAATAATTCTAGGAACTTCTTCTCCCAAGTCCCTTTAGCTTTATCTAATCTTCTTTTCAGACCCCTGAGCAGAACTCGGTTGGCCGACTCAACCTGTCCGTTTGTCTAGAGGTGTTCTACCGATGCAAACACTTGCTTTATTCCCAACTCTGCGCATAACTTACCTAACTACTGGCTTGCAAACAGGGTACCATTATCTGATACTAACCTCTTCGGGATCCCGAATCGGCACACTATATTCTTCCACACAAAGTGTTGAACTTTGTGGGTCGTGATCTGTGCTACCAGTTCCGCTTCAATCCACTTCGTGAAGTACTCTATGGCAACCACAAGATACTTCATTTGTTTTACTACCAAGGGGAAAGGCCCCAGGATATTGATTCCCCATGTATGGAATGGCCACGAGCTGTATATCGATCTCAACTCTTCTAAGGGTGCGTTGTGCCGATCAGCATGTTGTTGGCACTGCTTGCATCGTTGGGCGTACCTTTTGCAATCTTCGCTCATGGTTGGCCAGTAATAACCTGCACGGAGGGCTTTCGACGAGAGAGATCGGCCGCCATTGTGGCTACCGCATATGCCTTCGTGTAATTCTTCCATGATGCGTGTGCCCTGGTCACCGTCCACACATACCAGTATGGGATGGGTGAACCCATGCCTGAATAACCTTCCATCGATTAGGGTGTGCTTACTTGAATTTTTCTTCACTTTTCGGGCTTCTACGGTATCTAGTGGAAGTATTCCGTTGGCCAAATAACGCTGGTAAGCTGTCATCCAAGTTTCTCCTTCTTCGACGTGATGAACCCGTGACATTACCATTCCAACGACCGGGTACCTGCTTATTCTAGGCGTTTTCACTGTTTCCTGTGTTAACGATTGGTGACTCCTCCTCATCCCTTCCGACGTGTCTACATGCTGGATTTCTGCCATTTTGTTTGTGACCGTTCGAGGTGTCTTTAGGGTTTCCTGAATCACCATCCTCTATCGGCCCCCTTGCCCGAACTGGCGAGTTTGGCAAGCAAGTCAGCTCGGGCATTTTGCTCCCTTGGTACATAGACTAACTTGAAGACATCAAATGATTCCTTCAGCACCTGGACATATTCCAAGTATGCGACCATTTGAGGATCTTTAGCTTGGTATTCCCCCATGACCTGTCCTGTAACCAACAAAGAATCACTTTTCGCCAGCAATCCTCTTGCCCCCATCTCCTTTGCTAGCAGCATTCCTACGATTAGGGCCTCGTATTCTGCTTGGTTGTTACTGGCTTTGAAATCGAAACGGAGAGCCTGCTTGATTAGCAACCCATCCGGACCTTCCAAGATGACGCCGACCCCACTACCTTGTTGGTTTGACGAACCATCTACTGAGAGTACCCACTTGAAATCTGCCCTTTCTTGATGGGTGGCTGCTGAAGAGAGCTCTACTACGAAGTCGGCATATATTTGGCCTTTGATAGGGCCCCTGGGTTCATAATGTATGTCAAACTCAGAGAGTTCTACCGCCCAGCATGCCATCCTTCCCTCCACATCTGATTTCTGTAAGACTTTGCGGATGGGAAGGTCTGTCATTATCATAATTGTGAAACTTTGAAAGTAATGACGGAGGCTTCTGGCTGAAAATACTATGGCTAAGGCCGTTTTTTCTAGGGCCTGGTATCTTACTTCGAGCCCCTGCAACACCTTACTAACGAAATAAATTGGTCTTTGTACCTGGTTTTGCTCTTGTAACATGACTGAGCTGGTAGCTTTCTCTGTGACCGCGAAATACAAGCGGAGTGGGGTACCTAGCTCGTGCTTGCACAAAACCGAAGGGCTGGCTAGATACTTTTTCAAATTCTCGAAATCTTTTTCACATTCGCGGGTCCAAATGAACCTGTTGTTCCTTCTCAGGAATTGTAAATAAGGATGACCCTTGTCTGCTCCAGCCGACATGAACTTGGACAGGGCGGCCATGCGCCCTGTTAGCTGTTGTACTTCTTTCACCGAGATGGGGCTTCTTATATTTATTATGGCAGAACACTTCTCGGGGTTTGCCTCGATTCCTCGCTCAATGAGTAGGAAACCTAGGAACTTTCCTGCCTCTACCTCGAACACGCACTTCTCTAGATTCAATTTTAACCTTTACTTCGCTATCGTAGTGAATAGCTCCTCTAAGTCGGTCGCGTGTTGTTCTTTTTGTTGAGTGGTGACCACCATGTCGTCCACATATGCTTGGACCTTTCGTCCCAATATAGGAGCCAGTACTCTGTCCATTAGCCGTTGGTAGGTGGCTCCTGCGTTCTTTAGCCCAAAAGGCATGGCTTTATAGCAATAACAGGAATATTTGGTCATAAATGCTGTTTTAGACTCGTCCTTGGGGTGCTTCATGATCTGGTTGTAGCCAGAGAAGGCATCCAGGAAGCTAAGCATCCTGCACCCGAAAGCACTGTCTATTAGGGCATCGATGCTGGGCAGGGGGTAAGAATCCTTTGGGCAGGCTTTGTTAAGATCTGTGAAGTCGACACACATTCTCCACTTCCCGTTAGCTTTCTTTACTAGCACCACATTGGCCAGCCGTTCAGGATACTGGATTTCCCTGATGTGGCCAGCTTTCAACAACTTCGTTGCCTCTTCCTGAATGACCTGTCGCTTCTCTTCGTTAAACTTTCGTCTTCTTTGGCGGACGGGCCGGACGCTAGGGTCCATGGTGAGGCGATGACACAGAAAATCAGGGTCGATTCCAGGCATGTCGGTCGCGGACCATGCGAAGGCGTCTAGATGTCTCGCTATGACTTCAGAGATTTGGTCCTGCAACTCTATGCTCAAGGATTTCCCTAATTTAAACATCTTCCCCCCGATCTCCCTTTTTTCTCCCTTCGACAGGCTTGGGTCGGTTTTCTCGGATGATCTCTTCTCGGGTCACTCCATCTTCCTTTGGTGGTCTGGACGTGACGGAGAATATTCCTCCCCTCATTTTTAGACTGTCTTCGTAACGCCTCCTAGCCCCTTCCTAATCGGACTTGATGGTGATTACTGCTCCCTCGAGGGAGGGAAACTTCACTTTCATGTGTCTAGTGGACGAAATTGCCTTCAACCCGTTCAAAGTCGGCCTTCCCAATAGCATGTTGTAAGCTGAGGGGCATTGATAACAAGGTACCTGATTTTGGTGGTGCGTGAAGACAAGTTGTCTGTGAACATGGTACCCAGTTCAATGTACCCATGGACCTCTACCTCGTTCTTAGTAAATTCGTACAAACGTCTGACATAGGGTTTCAGTTGGTCCACGGACAATTGCAGACGATGGAAGGTTGTTAGGAACATGACATCGGATGAACTTCCTTGATCTACAAGGACGTGGCGTACCCTTCTCCAGGCGGGAAATCACCATAGGGTCGTTATCGTGTGGTACGACGCCTTGGAGATCGGCTTCCGTAAAGGTGAGGTCGACGTCGGGAGCGAGATCTGTTTGTTGTGTTTCTACCGTTGCCTGGGAGGTACATCCCTCTCTTGGGAAACCCCCCGAGATAGTGTTTACCTCTCCATGAATGGGAACCTCGTGCCCCTGATCCGCTCCTGTAGCCACCAACGTCTGATCGTCCGTTTCTTCTTGCAAGTAGTCTTTTAGGAACCCGTTTTTTACCAACTCGTCTAGTTGATGGGCCAAGGCTAGACAATTTCGTATGTGGTGGCCATTCGTCTCATGGAATTCACACTAAGCGTTCTTATTGGGCCCCATTTTCCTGTCAGTCTTCGCCGGTACCTTCAACCTTGCCACTATGTTGGGGATGGCGATCAACTCCTTGAGCTCCACCCGAAAGTTATGCTTTGGGGGAGGGTCTCGTCTGGTCTGTGCCCTCCTCGGGGTCCGTTCATAGGGTTTCTCTGGTCCCTTCTTCTCTGTTGTTGCTTCATGAACTCTCAGAGGTGGGGGTCGGGTGGTCGCCCTTGGCCGGACAGGGGGCACAAGACCCTGTTTCTGTGTGACGCGATCATCTACGGCAATGTGGGCTAACGCGCAGCGTCGAATCTCTGTGAACGTGCTCGGGTAGACCCTCAGTAGTGATTCGCTGAAGGGTCCTGGTAGCATTCCCTTGACAAAGGCATGAACTATCATGGCCTCATCGGTGGGCTTCAGGCGGACCACTTGAATCGCAAATCTGTTCAGGTAATCCTTCATGGATTCCCCCTAGTACTGTTTGATATCAAAAACGTTGTAGGAGAGTCGAGTGGGGGCCTTGTTGACAAGATATTGTTCCCTAAACAGTGTGGCAAATTGATCGAAACTAGTCATGTGTCCTTCGGGGAGGATGATGAACCACTCCAATGTCGCGCCCAATAGGGTACTCATCAGCATCTTACAGTAGACGACGCCCAATCCGCCGGTGGTGTATGTAAGGTGGGCCTCCGGGTCTTCTACTCCTGTGAAGGAGACCTTTGGATCTAGGGACGTTGTTGGCAACGCAACATTCATGATCGCTCGCGAGAACGACATAGGACGTGCCCTGAGCAGTACTGATGGTGCACGCTCGTCCGTCATACGCTCCCCCACAAGTTGTAGGCCTCTTCGTAATTCCTCGTTGGCTCGACGCAATTCCGCATTGTCTGCTCGAGAAGCCGCTACTTCTGCCTGGAGAGCGCGCATTGTATCTAGGACTTGCTGTGTGGTCACATTATCCCCTTCAGGGGGGTACCCTTCCCTCAGATCTAGCCACCGCTCGTCTCGTACTTCTCATGTTGTTTGGTTAAGACTCCTTCCGTGATTGTGAGTGGGACCTTATTTTAATGGGCCCCACGGTGGGCGCCAAATGTTCTTTCCGGTTGACTTGCCTCGCCGGTAATCTTCTACGGCTACTTGGAAGCTTTTATCCTTGCTTGAGAATCGTGACTTCTCCACCCAAAAACTTCTCACTTGCAAAGATAAAGAGGCCCCCTAGCGGCCGTTTGCACTCCGACGCTCAAGTCAGTATTAGGGAAAAGAACATCAAGTGTATAAAATAGCTTTAGTCTCAAAAGTTGTGTACCTTACTAGGGTTATTAGCACCCCTTATATAGGTTGAAACTAGGGTTTACCTCTGTTCTGTTACCGTTGTCTAGGGTTCCTTGGGAAGTGTCCCTATGCCGCTATTGCATAATCTTCGCATATCTGGCACATGAACTTCCTTTAACTAGAGTGCAACGAATAATCAAAGTGCCGCCTAGGTCCCAACTTGGTGCACCTAACATCCAGCACCATTTGTTTCACGGGTGCCCTAAGTACCCACGTGCCATGCATGCAACTTCCCGGGAAACCCTAATTCTACTAAACTCTTACGCCCCCTAGAATTATCCATGATGTTGCGCCTTCATGCGTCATGCACCCCTCATGCATGGGTCTCTCATGCCTTAGGCTTCCCATCCATCTTTGTCTTTAACTGTTATCTTAATGAAATTCTAGGGCCCACCTTACGGGGCTTTCACTTCATCCTGACGGCCGATGTTCGATCTTCTCCCTCTACTGGTGAGGTCCGATATCGATCTCCGACATCAGGCTTAGGGTAGCAATCTCAAAGACTGACCGCCTCTCAGGTATGCGTCTGGGACCCACTTCACGTGGCCCCCTCTCATTGCTAAGTACCGGGGCACAATGTCTGAGGTCAGCCTCCGAGTCAATGACCGAGGACTGGTCGGGACAACTTGCAATCATCCAAGTCTGTGGCCCAGTCAGAATCACAGAAACCAGTGATAGAATAAGTTGGTGAAGGAGTTAAGAGAACACCGTGAGTGGGAATGCCAACCAAGTATCGCAGAATACGTTTCATAGCTTTTCAATGATGAATCTGTGGCTTATGCATGTACAGGAAAACTCGATTAACCGAGAAGGAGATTTTGGGTCTGGTAATAGTAGCATATTGCAAAAGACCAACAATGGACCGATATAAAGTTGGATCATCGACGGAGACAGATTCATCAGCAGTAAGCCGTAGAGAAGAAAGCATTGGAGAAGGTTGAGGCTTGGAGTTGACCATGTGAGTGCAACGTAGGAGATCTTTAATATAGTTCACTTGAGATAGATGAATATAATCATTTTTAAGCCAAGAAACTTCGATTCCTAAGAAGTAATACAGCGGTCCAAGATTCTTCAGGGCAAAATTTAAGCCTAACTGTTTGATGAAATCATGCACTAAGACCAAAGAACTACCAGAAACTAAGATATCATCAACATAAATTAGGGTAAAGATAGTGTGAGATTGAGTAAACCGTGTGAAGAGAGAAGTGTCACTCTTGGCAGCAGTGAAGCCTAGATGAAGAAGAGTTGTAGAGAGCTTTTGAAACCAGGCGCGAGGTGCTTGTTTGAGATCATATATGGCTTTATTCAATTGGAAAATAAGAGTATAGTCAGTAGAGAATGCAGGTGGTTGTTGCATGTAGACAGGAGATGATAAGTCACCATGGAGAAAGGCATTGTTGATATCAATTTGATGAATTGGCCACCGTGAGGTCAGTGCAATAGTCAAGACAATTCGATAGTGGTTGGCTTGATGACAGGGCTAAAAGTATCAGTAAAGTCATAACCTTCAGATTGTTGAAAACCTTTGGCTACAAGCCGCGCTTTGTAACATTGAAGAGACCCATCAGAGTTATATTTCAGTTTAAAAGCCCATTTACAACCAACTAAATTTGCACCAGCAGGCAAAGAGGTAAGACTCCAGGTGTTGTTTTGAACAACAACATGATATTCAGATTGCATTGCATGCAGCCATTGAGGATGATTCATAGCTTGTTTGTAGGTTGACGGCTCAAAAGATTCATTAGTCACAACAACATGGAGAATTTTGGGTTTAGATATACCTGCCTTACCACGAGTTACCATGGGATGAAGATTGCTAATAGGAATATGAGAAGTAAGTTGACAATCATTATCAGTAGTAGATATAGGTGATGATTGAGTGGGTGTAGTTATAAGAGAAGAACAATTAGAAATAGAAACCACAGTTATAGGTAACGAAGAAGAGGAAGAATCAGTAGTATTACTCTCATTATTGATAATTAACAAAAGGATTATTATGGTTGGAAAAAGGAAACAAATATTCATTGAAAATCACATGTCTTGAGATAATAGTCTTCCCAGAAGGAGATAGGCAAACATATCCTTTGTGTGTATTGTTATAACCAAGAAATAAACACAAAGATGACTTAAAATGAAACTTATGTTGATTATAAGGTTTCAAAAGAGGATAGCATGCACACCCAAAAATATGAAGAAAGGTGTACCATCCCGTATCCGGGCGTTGACTAAGTCAAGGTCAAAGTCAACGCTTGGAGAGTCAAAGATCAAAAGAAAAAGAAAGGGTTCAGAGAAAAGGGGTTGGGAGAAGAAAAGGGGAAAAAATGGAAGAATCCTAGGAGCGCCCTACCCACACGAGAGCAAAGGGGAACGAGAGGAACGAAGAAGCATACAAACGATATCCAAAGAAATGCAGTAATATGGACAGTCCCAGGTAGTTCATGCAGTGAAGAGAATCGTGAAACTCAAATAAATACAATAGAAAAAATGAAATATAAAAATTTGTATTTCATTTGAACCCGTACCTTTGGGTGCTGAAGGGCATGGAGAGCGGAAGCACGAATGAACAGGGGTCGCGAGAGAAGGGATTCAGAGAAGATGAACAGTGAGAAAGGGCAGAGAAAGTGGATGTAACAGTGGTTGCAAGCGCGGGGTTTGGGTAACTTAAACGTTACGAGAAGCGCGAGGGACAACAAATGATGACCGTGTGATGATACCACGTGTTGCAGGATTAAGCGCTCAAGGGGAGCGCAAGAGGTTCTTAAAGATGACCACACGATGAACCACATGGCACGCGATTAAGCGTAGCCCCAAAGGGCATTATTTTTCCTGCTTTAGAGGATGTCCAATCAGCCATTAAGAACACCCCTGTGGTTCAGAAAGTGTCACGTCAGTAATTCGAAGAATTGTTGAGTCAGCAGGGAATGACACGTCATCAGGATGGCACGTGGACGGCGTGGGCGAGGCCTTAGTCTTTGCGCTGAAGACAAGTCTTCGGCTTATGACTGGGGGGCTTGTGTATCGTCCCGTATCCGGGCGTTGACTAAGTCAAGGTCAAAGTCAACGCCTGGAGATTCAAAGTCAACGCAGGGCGTCGCCTAGGTGGAGAGACGCCAAGTGCCAGCATCGCCAAGAGGAAGCGTCGCCAAGACAAGGCGTCGCCTAGGTGAAGGCGTCGCCCAACCAGGGCGTCGCCAGATCAAACAGTGCTAAAGCAAGGCAATGACAGTGTGGTTCCCCGATACCCATGGGTAGGAAAGACCATGGAGGGAGCGACGCCGTGGGAAGGCCTCAGGTCCCGATAGCCCGGGGCAGCGATAAAGAGAAGGAAAAGGTGGTTTCAAGGCCATAGTGATAGCATCAGTGTAGGGCAGCCTGACTCGTGAAGTACCCCTGCCGCCCCAGAGACGCCTTTGGGACAGATACGACTCAAGAGGAAGGTCACGCCCAGGGTAGGCGGCTGCAGGGTACGAGAGGAAGGCAGATACACTCTCAAAGTAAGTGACTAGATGATTGGGGGCATGATGTGGCACCCAAAAAGTCACCCTTAGCGCAGTAGCACTCCCAAGCTAGAGGACTCACACGTAGAAACGTCCCCAGATGGGCAGAAACGCCCCCAGATGGGGTCACGGCGTAGTGAGGCCCTCCACGTGTACGACAGCCATGCCAGAATAGAAACACCCTTTAGTCAGGTGCCAGGTAATTAAAGTCATTCAATACAGTTTCCGTTTCGAGCATTCAGGTACTATAATGGCTCCCAAGCGTTTCAACGTCTTAAATGCGCTACGTTTTCTAATTAGATACGCTTATTGAGTGCGTTACATTTGTAATTAAAGGCGCTTTAAGGTGCTTTAAATGCTTGGGTACTTTAAATAGCGCTGAGAATGTGGGAAAGGGGGTTCGAACTTTTGGCAAATTTACCAGAACTCTCTAGTTGCTTGCTCGTGCTTCAAGGTTATGGACAAGGGACTGGGGAATATCTTTGCCTGAGAGAGAGAACACAGACACACAATACACAGTTCTTTTTACCACCTTCAGAGTGCCATACGCGGTGCTCAGAGACGTAGGTGAACAGTTTTGGTGTTTCTTGCTGGCTGACTTGAGCGTCGGAGTGCAAACGGCCGCTAGGGCGCCTCTTTGTCCTCTTTTTTGCAGGAATCCACAGGTAACCAGTGGGAAGGAGCCCCTAGCTGACGGTTGAGGTCGCGCACGAAGACGTCCCGGTCAACCGGACGGAACAAAAGGTATAATCGGGTTTAGATGAAAATAACTTTTCATGAGGACTAACATTATCTAAAACAGGAGTTGGTAAAAGATTAATAATATGAACAACAAAGACAAAAGCCTCACCCCAAAATTTAAGAGGAAGAGAAGCAGCAAAAAGAAGAGTCAAACCTGTGTCAGCAACATGACGATGTTTGCATTTGACAGATCCATTCTGTTCGTGAGTGTGTGGACAGGTAAATCTATGAGTAATACCATGATCATGCAAGATTTTTGTTAAGGAAATAAACTCTTTAGCATTATCAGTTTGAATACATTTGATGAGGAAACCGGTTTGTTTTTCAACAAGTAATTTGAAACGCAAAAAAAATAGTAGTAGCTTGAGATTTAGAAGTTATGAGATACAACCAAGTATACCTAGAAAACGCATCAAGAAAGGCAATGTAATACATGGATCCATCACTTGCAGTAACATGTGAGGGACCCCATATGTCTACAAAAACTAACTGAAGAGGAGCGGTATAGACAGTGTGTGAAAGTGAAAAAGGCAATTGATGACTTTTGGCAATAACACATGAATCACAAAAAGAAGAATTTTTATTGCACAGTATATTGTTCATTCACATTACACTTTGTACAGTTCTAGAAGAAGCATGACCAAGTCTTTTATGCCACAATTCATATGGAGTCATAACAGAGTTGTGAGAACTAGTATTCACATAGGGTAGCAAAGATTTGTGTAATGAGGAAAAAACATGCAAGCCATCACATATGTTTCCTTGGAAAAGAATCTCCTTGGTAGCCTGATTTTTAACAAAGCACTGATTAGGATAAAATTCAAAGAACACATTATTATCACGTGCAAACTGAGAAACACTAATAAGATTTTTATTAATGGAAGGAACATGCAAAAGGTTATGTAAACGAAAAGAAGCATCAGAATCAGAAGAACAGAGAGGAGCAGAACCAAGATGCTTAATATGCATACTTGACCCATTACCCAGTTGCACAGTATCATTACCAGAATAGTTCATTTTCACGGAGAAGACAAAGGAATCATGCGTGATATGATGAGTAGCGCCACTATCAAGATACCACCAATCAAAAGAAACAACTTTGGGGTTGTTTATCACTTTTGTGCTAGTTTCAAACCTATACCTTTCAATGAGCTCATTGTCTCTAGAAAACCAGCCCTCTAATCTCCCTCCAGACCTCACTGCTCTGGTTTTGACCCTCTTTGATGTAGGAGGTGTTGATTCCATGACAGTAGAAAAAGGGGCAAAAAGAACTCACACAAGGAGAACAAGAGATATTGCAAGAGATGGCTCAATTGGTTGTTCTTGTGAGAGAGAACAGATGCAACAGATTTTAAAGGAGAAACAAAACCATACTGCATTTAATGACGTGAGTGGGTTACTAATTTTCAGAGAGAAACCTGAATAGAAAACGTCAGAAAAAGCAGAAAACCACATGGTCATCACATGTGATCTTTGACTAGTCATAAAAGCTCTTTAATTTTCAAGATTTTGGAATATATTCCTTTATGACATGTTGTAACTTCTTTCAGAACATGATCAGCTTTCAACACTGCTTCATTGACCAAGGATTCTTTCATAATTGTGATCTACAACAGCCAGAAATCAAAAAAGAAATTAAATCCATTTCTTCACAGTACTGTCAGACACAAAACAATCGGTTGTTTCGTGGAAACAATCGGTTGTTTTTCTGCAGCAGTAAAACAGATTTTGAAATCTTAATCATGAGCAGAAAGAATTCAAAGCATATGTACTTGAACATTCTAAGAGATATATTTAAGCATGAATATCAATTGAAAAAGGAATTAAAAATAGAGATAAGAGAGTTCTTATTCGTTTTTATGTTCCTTCAATGAGTCATTTGCCTTTTGATCAAGAAGCCTCTTTTGACTATTGAGAGCCTTGGACTGATACATAACATTGATTCAGCTTCAATGTTAGTCTTTTTCTTCCAAGAACCTGATAAGATGACTCAGTTCCACATACTCTTCTAGATTCCCTGCATAAACATGAATTTAAGCAACAAGGTTTGGTCCCCTTACAAATTTGGGTCCATATTGTTTACTGTTTTCATTTGAAACCTCACAACCTTTAGGAATCCATTTCATAAAGCCTCTGGGAACCTAAAATTTTCTTATTTTGTAGAATCTAACAGAATGGTTTTTCTTCATGCAATAAAAGCATGTAACAACCGGTTGTTTTGACTTAACAATCGGTTGTTTTACTGGCTTTCTTGAAAAAATTTTGAAAACTTATCTTGCTTTTTTGTGGATTAAAACCTAATCCAGCTCTTCAAAAAACACAGTTTTGAGATGCCAAGACATTCTTAAAGTTGGATTTTCCTTTAGAAAGCTTATCCACAGTACTTACAAGATAATGCACTTTCCTTTCAAGATTTTCACAATTTTCACAAATGAGAGTGTCACACTTGCAAGAAGAGTTTTTGCAATGTGTTTCTAGCTTTTCAAAATCCTTTTTAGATTTTTCCAGCTCTTCTTCAAGTGCCTTCACTCTCTTTTCAAGCCAGCTGTTAAGATCTTTCAATCGGTTGTTTGAAAGAACCAATCGATTAGCTTCATCATGTGTTTCTTGAAAAGCTTCAAGCAATTAACTATAATTTTGTTCATTTAAAGAAGCACATGAACTTACCTCACTTGAGCTACAAGATTCATCATCTCCTTCAGCAATCAAACATATGTTTGCCCTTTCTTCTTCACTTGATGATGAACTTGATGAGGAGACTTCGTTCTCATCCCAAGCTATGTAGGCCCTTTTAGTCTTTTCCTTCTTTTCTTTGTAGCTTGACTTTTTCTCCTTGCTTTCTTTGTTTGGGCAATCTGCCTTTATGTGCGCTTGCTCACCACAACTAAAATAGGTATAGTTATTGGAATTAAAATTATTGGATTTTTTGTTTCCATACCTTTCTTTGTTGTTGTCCATGTTGCGGTTCCTTTCCAAGAATTTGCTAAACTTTCTGGATAGCAAACTAAGGTTCTCTTCATCACTATCATCACTGGATTCTTGCTTGCTTTTGTGCTTGACAGCTTTTAAGGCAATACTCCTTACATGCTTGTCTTCGCTTTCTTGAACATTGAGTCGATTCATTTCTAACTCATGTTCCCTAAGCTTGCCAAACAAGGAAGCCATACTCAATGATATTAGAACTTTAGATTCAGATATAGCAGTTACCTTAGGTTGCCAAGACCTATCAAGACACTTGAGGATCTTGATGTTTAGCTCTTCTTTTTCAAAGGTTTTGTCAAGGCTCGTGAGATGATTGATGATATGCGTGAACCTTTTCTGAACTTCAGCAATTGTCTCACCCTTGAGCATTCTGAACATTTCATACTCTTGGATTAGAGTATGTTTCCTAGCTCTTTTCACCTCATTGCTACCTTCATGAGTTACCTCCAAGGTGTTCCATATTTCCTTTGCTGATTTGCATTGAGAGACCCTGAAAAATTCATCTGAATTCAAGGCAGAATTTATTATGTTTTTAGCAATGCAATCAAATTTGGCCTTCTTACTTTCAGAATCAGGCCATTGAGACCAAGGTTTTTCAATGAATGATCCATCTTTTTCAAATTTTGGAACAAATGGGCCATTTTCAATTGCATCCCAAATTCCTTTGTCAAGTGATTCCATAAAGATTTTCATTCTGACTTTCCAAAATTGGTAGTTCAAACCAAAAAACAGAGGTGGTATGTTGATTGAAGCACCTTCCCCAAAAGGTAGTCTATCAGCCATTTAAAAACAGTTTTAGGATCACACTTGAATAAATTTCAATAACCAAGCTCTTCATGCCAATTGTTAGAATGTATGGCTTTAAACTAGAGGGGGGGTGAATGGTTTAAAGAGGGTTTTCACAAACTTTTAAGTCTAGAATGAAATTACTTCGAGAAATACTTGAACCAGAATTCAGTTTTCCAACGCACAAAGCAAATAAGCATAGCACCAGAAAAACAATCGGTTGATTCGCAAAAACAATCAGTTGTTTATACCAGTTCACAAAAAATAAAACTAAAATTAAAGAGTTTAAGGATAGAGAGAATGCACACAGAGGTTTATACTGGTTCACTCTTAACCAAGAGCTACATCCAGTCTTCCCAGAAACCACTGGGGAATCCACTAAGCAATCAACCCTAGATTACTTACAACACCACCAAAGAAGTGACCTTGATCCCCTCAAGACACACACTTCCTTTAGCTTCAGCACAACACCACTAAGAATGCTGATCTTGACAACCTCAAGAACACACAACACTTCTCAGCTATACACATAGAGTTTCTTTCAAAGTACAGAGGATTACACTTGTTACAGAACAAATCTGAAATCAATACAAGATGAAAATCCTATATCACACTCTCTTTGATCTAGCAATCTCAAAGCAATCTCTAACTCTTTCAAAAGCAAAAATCAGTGAAAAACTCAAATATGTTTTTCTTTGATTAAAACTTAGTTGTTTGTTACACAAACTTAACAAACTATTTATTGCTTTCAAAGACTGGTCAAAGCATTTAAAACTGGAGCGTATTCAGTTATAAAATCATTTAATGCTCAGTCAAAGCACAAAACAGTTTTCTGTTATGGTCCCAAAACAAACAATCGGTTGTTTTCACGAATCAACCAGTTGTTTTGGTTTGACAGCAAGTCAACCATCAAAAATAGTTTTCAACCTTTCTAAAAACACCTAAGTATAAAACAATCGGTTGTTTCGACAAAACAACAAGTTGTTTTTCACTTAGTTTGAAAAACACATTTCAATTAAAAGGTTTGAGAGTGCTTATGCTTTGGATTCAATCAAGAGTGGATTTACACATAAATTCTACCCCAGATCCTATCTAAAAACAGCTCAGAAACAGCAAGCACATCCAGCCTTTCATCAACCTTCAAAGGGTTTGGATTCTTCAAAGCTTGAACATACTTGATTCAACAGTAACAGGAAGAGTAAACGAGAAAGAGTAAAAGGGAATATTATTCTCTATTCAAGTCATACATAGGGGCTGAACCTATGGTTATATATGGGAAAGACCTATGTAAAGAACCTACTATAACAGAAATACAAGCTATGTAACAGCACTACCAGTATTATATCTAACAAGGAACGATGTAATGTGATAGTGATTTCATGAATAACATGAACTATATAAATGAAAATCGTGTAAAGCATTGTGTACATTGATAATGCAAGAGATTTGAGGGAAAGTTTAAAAGAATGATTCATGAAAAGCGATCATTTTCATATTCCAAACCTTTTCCAAGAAACTAACTCTATTAAACAAGGAGAAAGAGATCTCTTAATTATTATACAGATTAAAAAATGGTCAAGATCAATAATGAATCTATAGAGTCTAAATATATCATGTGTTTTCTAAAAGTTCTTGGACAAATTTATGGCACTATTAAAACTCAAACTCTTATCATTGAACCTCTGCCCAACATCAATAAGGTTTTCTCCCTTGTTCTTTCATAAGAAAGATTATTGATGCGTTTACTTACTCTTGAACTTCCTTCATTCTACCTTAACACAATAGCTCTCAATTGGTGAGTGTTATGGGGAGCAGAGAACGCTTCGGTAGGAACGGTGAGTCGGGGTACGGAAATGATTTCTTCACCTTCTTCTTTTCGAACTTTCCCCATGGGTATGGTGAAATGGATATGGTCAAGCTTTTTCAGAAATGGGCAAGAGTGAAGGAGGTCTTCATATCCCGTAGGCTTAACAAGTGGGGAAGGAGGTTTGGTTTTGTGAGATTCCTTGAAGTAAAAAATGTGGTGCGGCTGGAAGGTGAACTTGATAGGATCTACATTGGAAACAGGAAGCTTCACGTGAATATTCCGAAGTATCGGAGGCACTAGGCTGAATCCAAAAGAGTGGAATGGAGAACCCCAAGAACGCAGTACACGGGGAGCCAAAAGGAAGTTCGGGCACGACCTGTTCTGGACGAAGATGGTAAAGGTAAACAGAGTAGTAAGGCCATATGGGTGGAGAAGGAAAAGAACAGGACCTTTGCTGAAGCTGTTACAGGAGTATCCCAAGAGCAGTGGAAGGGCCCATCTATCAAATCTCAACAACATACGCCTCACTGGATGGCAAAGAGTTTCTGATCCTGCCGGCAACTCGAACGTGGAGGAATCGCTTCGTAGCTCTCTCTGTCCCGTCTACGCGACTGCGTTCTCTGCAAAATCACCCTCAGAACCTTCTCTTGAATCTCCAAACGTGACCTGCAAAACACACAGACGGCGCCTCTAGCGGCCGTTTGCACTCCGACGATCAAGTTAGACTACAGAACCACCAAATGAGAAAAACTAGTAGTGTGTGTGAAAAACTCTTGCTCTCTATTTTTCGTATCCCCTCTCAATCTCTCCCTGATTCTATTTTATGTCCCCCTCTGTATCTGGGCCTAACATAATTCTGTTATGCTTTCTGGCATGTGTCAGAACCCTGTTATGCTTTTCTGCGACAACGTACCTCTAGAATCAGTAGAGTGAGAGCGTGAGAGTCTGTGCGTGTCTGCGCGTCTCTGCGCTTGGCTGCGCCTGTCTGTACCCTTAGTGGTACGGAGTGCACTTTTATCTGGTCTGCACCCCTCTCAGATGATGACACGTGGAGGCCTGCAACTCACATCTAACCACACACGTGTCACTTACTGGAAGGGCTCTAGCGCTTCTCTTTGTGTGCCTAAGTTACGCCCTTGCGGAGTAACTTAGGATATTTCTCCCATCTGGGTAAATCGCATACTCTTAGGAGGACGCCAGGTGTGGCTAGTCTAGGCACACTCACCAAACGTTGCTCTCTGCGTAAACGGCTTACCCTTCACGGTGTCACGCACGTAATGGGTTGAGGGAATCACCAATCACTGACTGGTTTACTAGTTCCCTCAGGCCACTCTCGTGCATGATTCCCTGAGATGTGCTCATGCGAGGTCCATGTGTAACGCTCTCGCTGGGAACCTCAGTCCCAGTTTAACTGCGTGTAACACGAGACCCCGATGACTGATCAGTGCTCTATTGCTTCTCGCGTTCTGCCCCAGGCGTTCGTATGGGAACTGGTCTGTTGGTGGCCACTCGGTTACTGACCACAGATCACCGTTCTGGGTGATCTGTCCCCTGACCTCTCTGCCGCCTGATCTGTCGGTAGTCACTTGGTTACGGACCCCCCGATCACCACTCTTGGCGATCGTCTCCCTGATCTCTCTGTCACCACGTGTCACCCTACGAGTGGTCCACGTGGTCCTCTGCTGCTGACGTCATCGACTACCGATGACCGATCGGATCACAAGCTACCCAGTCTCGAGTCGTGAACTCGTTCTCGGCGAAGAGACTAAGTGGTCGTGCCCTCAGTCCACGTGGCAAGTGGGACCGCATCACGTGCCACCTCACGTGCTGCTTCTTTAACGTTTGGACTTCCTTCCTTAATCTTGCGACACGTGGCCCCATCGATGGCCAGCGTGGTGTGCCGCTAGCGCTTCTCTTATTCAAATTGGAGCCCGCCTTCACTGTTCCTTCATCTTCTTCAATCGACTCTCAGACTTCCTGCGAACTCTCCCTCTGCGCACCCATCTTTCTTCAAGTTTTCTGCTTCCAAACCTCTCGCGATCACCTAAAGGTATGGTTTTTCTTCTTCCTGGGTCCATTTAGGTCATTTTTACCGATTGCATTTATCTTCCTCGTTATCATGCATTCATCTTCTCTATTTTCCCTCTCTCGACCCGCGCTAGGGTTTATTCGCGTTCTCGCTCTGACTTCTGCTTCTTCTTCTTCCTCTTTTCACCTGGGCATCTCTTTCTCCTTCCCCCTCTCTGTTTTCACCGAACCATTCATCATTCCCTTTTCTTCCATTCATTCTGACTTTTCGTTTTTCCTCCATTTGCAGCTATCCCGCGATGGCTCGCTTGAAACAAACCGCACGCATTATTGCCTCATCTTCTGGTGCACAGCCTTCCGCGAGTGCGCCAGCTCCACCACCGCCTGTTGCCACCTCCTACCATGACAACGCCAGGGTCTACGACTGGGCCCCCCTGCCGTTGCTGGCCGAAACATCCACCCTGCTACCACAGGGTCATCTCACCTCCCTTCTGAGCCATGACCCGGATGAGCCTTCGTGCGCCATACACAGGGAAAACGATTTCAACATCCAAGTCCGCATTCCTCCTCGAGGGATGCCCATCTGCGCGGACGATAGGGCCACCAATGGGGTGCCCTTCGTCTTCATCTACTCCGCCATCTTCAAAAGGTTGAAGCTACGCCTGCCATTCACCTTTTTCGAGAAGGAGCTGATGATGGAGTTGAACGTCGCGCCCTGCCAACTCCATCCAAATGCCTGGGCTTTCATCCGGGCATTCCAGATTCTCTGTAACTACTTCGGGCACAACGCCTCCGTGGATGTGTTCCTCTATTTCTTCGAGGCGAAGAATCCTGGGGATAGGTCCTGGGTTAGCCTGAACGGGGTTGCTAGACGGGTGCTCCTGGGCCTATACCAGCAATCCTTCAAAGACTGGAAAGGCAGGTTCTACATGATATCTGCCACCCCACAAAGTCCAAGCCTGCTCGAGGGGTACCCCCACTACTGGGTTCCTGGGGTTGAATTCAAGAAACCCAGGGACCTTGAAGTCATGGCCCCCTACGAGCGCGAGCTATGTGGGCTGTTCCTGGGGGCCAAGTACAACTCTGCTCGCCTCATCAAAGATGAGTTTGATGTGGTGGCTCTGAAAAAATACATAGGTAGCTCTTTTTCTTCCACCTCTTAGGATACTTGCACCTTCTCACGCCTGCTTTTATATATTTTGACTTACTTGCGTAACTTGGCCATCTAACTCTTCCTTTTCTCATCTATGTAGATTCAATGTCAGGGAAAGACAGGAGGCAAGCCTTGCTGGAGCTTGCCAAGCTTCGGGGGACCAAGGGAACTGGCTCCTCTTCCTCTACCACCGAGCCCATTGCAGCCCCTCCTCTCTCGGTCGCGCCAGCTGAAGGCCCCGAGCAAGGAAGGAAGAGAAAAAGACTGGTGAAGGCTTCTACTTCACTTGCTGCTGTTGCTGCTTCAACCGAAGAGGAAAGCTCTGGCTCTCCTCTTATACACCGCCATAGGAAATTGCCAGCTGTTGAGGTGGCCTCATCTCTCCAGCCTGGGGAGATCGAGGTGGTGGAGGTAGGGGAAGGTTCACCCCCTCCTCCCTCTACTCAACCTACCCCAGAGCCCACATGCCTTCCTTCTCCCTGCCAACAGCCGCCTCCAGCTTCTCGACCGTCATCTCCCCCCCCAGCAGGCCAATCTCTTGGTCCATCTGCTCCTCCTGCTGGGGGCGCTTCCGCTCATCCTGGGGGTCTCCCGCCACCACTGCCAACCTCCACTGCAACTGCTGAATGTGGTGGCTCCAGCTCGCGACCAAGCGCCTCTGGAGCTAGCCACGAGAACTTTAGCAGGGTCATCACCTTGGTTCGACAGCTTATCAGCAACCGAGAGCTCGTCGAATGGAACGGTGATGAGGTGGACATGCACCTGGCCAGGCAGATGGTGCTCTCTTTGGAGTTTTCCACCCAGCACCGCAAGCAAATAGCCCTGGAGAAGAGGGTGAAGGAGCTTTAGCACGACAAGGAGTCACTGCGAAGTGACTTCGAAGCTGCCCAAGGGTCTGTAGAGCTGATGCGGGGCATGGTGGAAAAAGCTAGGAGGGAGTACCTAGCGCAGGTCCAAGAGACCATCAAGATGGAGATCTTGATGGGGCAAACTGTTAGCTCTCTGGACTGCGCGGTGGTGGAGCTACGGGCCGAGACCTCCTCCCTACGCCAACTGAACTCTCAACTAGTGGGGGAGCTCGAGTCCACCAAAGAAGCGGCCGCTGCTGGAGAGAAGAGGCTTGAGGAGGTGGTGGGCAAACTGTCTGAAGCCAAGGGCCAACTGGAAGAAGCTGCCTCCTCCCTTGCTGCCCTTACCACTGAGAGAAATGCTGCGGAGGCCTCGAAGCAAAAACTGGAGGCGGAGAAAGCTGATCTGATGAACGTGGGTGCTGATGCCCTTACTGACGGATTCGAGCTGGCACTCGAGCAAATCCGATGCGTTCTCCCAGACTTGGACCTCTCGCAATTCAGCATTTATCACGAAGTGGTAGATGGAAAGCTCACCCCTCCTGCCCCTTGATCTCTTCTCTTTCTTGTAAATTTTTACTTCTGCACAACTTTTCTTAGTACTCAGAATTTGTATAAGACTTGGTTGTGAATATATACTCTCAATTTGTATAAGCTTCTTCTCTTGTATTTTTCTTGAAATTCACCTTTCTTTATGCACACGACTAACTGTTAGCTAGCTTAGGTTCAGCGCGATCTTAAGCTTTGTCTTTCCCTTTGCACACGACTAAGTGTTAACCAGCTTAGGCCTAGCGCGATCTGCCTCCTTTGATCTTGGCCTCTACTTGATCACGACTAGCTACTCCCTTAGCTTTGTGTTTAACAGTTCTTGTGCGCTACTTTGCACCACTAACCAATCACTGACGACTCATCAGTGATCCTTCTTTGGTCTTCACTTAGCTTCTCTATCGCTCTAGCGCTAAGTGCATAGAGGACTTTGACATCGATCGCTCGAGGTGATGCCTCGTTTTGGGGAAAGAAAAGTGTTTCTCGCTAACCCCTCTTACTTTCCCCAAGGTCATCACCCTTCGGCGGATTGAGTCGTTCATTCCCTGCCTCACTCCTGGGGTGAGAAGGGTTTCGGACTAGGAGCCTTACTGGGCCAATATTGGTGTATGCCAAGTGGGTAAGGACATTTGTCAAAATCTTTCCTTTCCCTCTCTTGGTCTTACTAGCACCCCTGGCTTTTCAAACCCTTAGCTGCCTGTGCTCACACCTGGGGTGAGGAAGGCTTAGATCAGTGCCAGTACTTGCGCCTAGGGCGAGTAAGGCCCAACCGATCACCTGCACTTGCACCTGGGGCAAGGAGGATTTTAACTTTAATACTTGCACACACTTGATATGCTGGAAATTTTTCTTTAATTGGGTGGCCTCGTTAAAAACCCTCCTTAGGGAAAAGAGTGCCCCTTTGTCTGTTCAACTGTTTCCACCACATACAAAGCATGTATCTTTTAGCGCGAGAACGCAACTACTTTACAACTTAACTGAAGTAAAATTTTAAATGGGTGGCGTTCAACGTTCTGGGGATTGCTCCTCCCTCCAAAGTTTCTAGCCGATAGGCTCCGTTCTCCAACGTCTCAACCACTCTGTACGGGCCTGTCCACTTTGGGGACAACTTGTTCTCTATCTCATTCTGATGCGCCTTTCTCATCACCAGATCACCTTCCTGGAAGCGCCTGGGCCTCACCTTAGAGTTGTGCCTCCGCTCTACTCTTCTCTTTACGGCTTCAGCACTGACTCTGGCTTCCTCTCGCACTTCGTCCAGTAGGTCGAGATTCACCTTTCGTTCTTCATTGGACTCTTCAGCAATGAAATTCAAGAATCTGGGGGAGCTCTCCTGTATTTCCACGGGAATCATGGCGTCTGTCCCATAGACAAGGCTGAAGGGTGTCTCATGGGTGCTGGACTGTGGGGTGGTATGATAAGACCATACAATTCTGGGGACCTCCTCTGCCCAGCCTCTTTTGGCCTTGTCTAGTCTTCGCTTCAGCCCCCTGAGCAGTACTCGATTGGCCGACTCCACCTGCCCATTGGTTTGTGGGTGTTCCACTGAAGCGAAAACCTGCTATATCTTTAACTCTTCACACATCTTCCTCAGCTGATGACTCGTGAACTGGGTGCCATTGTCGGAGACCAACCTCTTGGGTATTCCGAAGCGGCAGACGATGTTCTTCCAGACGAAGTGCTCGACTTTCTGTGCGGTGATGTGTGCGACTGGTTCTGCCTCCACCCACTTGGTGAAGTACTCGATGGCCACGATGAGAAACTTCATCTGCCTTATCGCCAGGGGAAAAGGTCCTAGGATGTCGATCCCCCATGTGTGGAATGGCCACGGGCTATGGATGGACCTCAACTCCTCAGAAGGTGCCTTGTGCCAGTCTGCGTGCAGTTGACACTGTTTGCAGCGCTGAGCAAACCTTACGCAGTCCTCCTTCAGCTTTGGCCAGTAGTACCCCGCGCGGAGTATCCTACTTGCCAAAGCGCGACCACCTACGTGGCTCCCGCACACCCCCTCGTGCAGCTCAGACATGAGTCTGGTACATTGCTCGCCGTGCACGCAGATCTGCACAGGGTGAGAAAATCCAAATCTAAAGAGGTTTCCATCAATTAGAGTAAACTTACTTGAGCTCCTCTTTATCCTTTTTGCCTCCGCCACATCCAGTGGAAGTACACCATCCTCTAAGTATAACTGGTATGGCGTTATCCAGGTGTCGGGTTCCTTCTCCGCGCGGACCTCCATCGACTCATTGGTCTTCGACAGTCGCGATCTCACCCTCGGTGCTCTCAGCGTTTCTTGGGTCAACGACCGATGACCGATCGTCAGGCGCTCCATTGATTTGTACACATGAAATACCTGGTTGTCTGACACGAACGCACGCGGTACCTTCAAGGTCTCCTGAATGATGGTCCTCTGCTTCCCCCCTTTGCCTGAGCTGGCCAGCTTGGCAAGCAGGTCTGCTCTGGCATTTTGCTCTCTTGGCACGTGTACCAATTCAAACTCGGTGAAGGACGTCTTCAGAAGCTGTACATACTCCAGGTAGGCAGCCATCTGGGGATCCTTTTCCTGAAACTCCCCTGTAACCTGCCCCGTGACCAGCAAAGAGTCGCTTTTGGCCAGCAGGTTTCTTGCTCCCATTTCTCTTGCCAGCAACATTCCTGCGATCAGGGCTTCGTACTCCGCCTGATTGTTGCTGGCCTTGAAGGCAAAGCGGAGGGACTGCTCGATCAGTACCCCGTTTGGGCCTTCCAAAATGACTCCAGCGCCACTCCCCTGCTGATTAGAGGAACCGTCCACCGATAACACCCATCGGAAACCTAAACCTTCTGCAGGTATCGCGATCGACGACAGCTCGACTACAAAGTCCGCGAACACCTGCCCCTTAATTGGTCCTCGGGGCTCGTACTGAATGTCAAACTCTGACAATTCCACCGCCCACTTGACCATCCTGCCTGCTACATCAGGTTTCTTCAGCACGTTTTGGATAGGCAGATCAGTCATCACCACCACTGTGAAGCTGTGGAAGTAATGCCTGAGTCTTCTGGCTGAAAACACCACCGCCAGGGCAGCCTTCTCGAGGGCCTGGTACCTTGTTTCAGGGCCTTGCAGCACCTTACTCACGAAGTAAACGGGCCTCTGGGTTTGGTCTTGCTCTTGCACCAGGACTGAGCTGACTGCTCTCTCCGTCACAGCGAAATATAGACGAAGAGGGATGCCTACCCGAGGTTTTCGCAAGACTGGTGGGCTCGCCAGATACTCCTTCAGTTTGATGAAGGCCTCCTCACACTCCTGTGTCCAAAGGAATCTGCTGTTGCGTTTAAGACACTGGAAGTACGGATGACCTTTCTCCCCTCCAGCAGACATAAACCGGGACAAGGCTGCCAAGCGACCGGTGAGCTGCTGCACTTCCTTCACCGTCGTCGGGCTCCTCATTGCCATGATTGCTGCACACTTCTCTGGGTTAGCTTCGATTCCCCGCACTGTTAAGAGGAAACCCAAGAACTTCCCAGCCTCCACACCAAAAATACACTTCTCAGGGTTGAGCTTCAGCCTGTACTTGGCGATGGTGGTGAATGGTTCTTCCAGATCAGCTGCATGATGCTTCTTCTCTTGGGACGTAACCACCATGTCATCTACATATGCATGTACGTTCCTTCCCAGCATGGGCGAGAGCACCCTATCCATGAGCTGCTGGTAGGTGGCCCCCGCGTTCTTTAGCCCGAATGGCATGACCTTGTAGCAATAGCAAGACCGTTCCGTCATGAACGCGGTCTTGCACTCATCCATGGGGTGCATCCTGATCTGGTTATACCCTGAAAAAGCATCCAATAAGTTGAGTAGCTTTCCCCCTGATGCGCTATCAACTAGGGCATCTATACTGGGTAAAGGGTAAGAATCCTTGGGGCACGCCTTGTTGAGGTCAGTGAAGTCCACGCACATCCTCCACTTGCCGCTTGCCTTCTGAACCAGTACCACGTTCGCTAGCCACTCGGGGTACTGGATCTCTCTAATATGCCCTGCAGCAAGGAGCTTCTGCGCTTCGTCGTGGATCACCTTTCTCTTTTCCTCGTTGAATTTCCTTCGCCTTTGTCGCACAAGTCGAACCTTTGGATCCATCGACAGACGATGGCAAAGGAAATCGGGGTCGATTCCTGGCATGTCGGACGCTGACCATGCAAAGGCACCCATGTGCTTTTTGATCACACCAACGATCAGCTTTCGCTCTTCTTCCACGAGGGATCCCCCCAATTTGAACTTTTTCCCCCTGATGTCCACTTCGACCCATCCTTCAGCTGGGTGGGGCCTTCTCTCGCTGGCGATGACCGCCCTCGCGATCCCTGACTCGCGAGGAGCGATCGCGCCTTCCTCTTCTTCTTCAACTTGGGCTACCTGGGAGCCCCCCACCGCAGCTTCTCCATCCTCTGAGCGCCCTGTGTCTCCCTAACCACCGATCGCTCTTCGCGCACACCTGGTGGTGGTGTCGTGGTAACGTGACATACACTTCTCTTCTGCTTCAGGCTGTTCTCATAACAGCGTCTAGCCTCAGCCTGATCCGACTTGATGGTTATTACGGTCCCCTCCATCGAAGGCAGCTTCAACTTCATGTGCCTCGTCGATGGTATTGCGCCCAACCTATTGAGTGTTGGCCTCCCCAACAAGATGTTGTACGCAGAAGGGGCGTTCACCACCAAGTACTTTATTCTTTCGGTGCGGGCTGTCGTCCCATCAGTGAACGTTGTCCTCAGTTCAATGTATCCCCGCACTTCTACCTGATCTCCTGCAAAGCCGTAAAGACACCCGGTATACGGCCTCAGTTGATCAGGGGACAACTGCAACTTGTTAAACGTCGGCCAGAACATGACGTCTGTCGAGCTTCCTTGATCTACGAGCACTCGGTGCACTCGTCTTCCAGCCGTGATGAGGGAGATGACCACAGGGTCGTTGTCGTGCGGGACAACGTCCCGTAGATCAACTTTCCTGAAGACAATATCTACTTCAGGGTAATGGCTCTCATTTACCGCGTCTACCGCCATAACCGACCGGGCGTACCTCCTTCTCTGTGACGCTGTGCATCCCCCACCAGAGAAGCCTCCCGCGATTGTTTGCACTTCCCCGTGCACAGGGACTTCATGCTGCTGTTCTCCAGCCTGAGATCCCGACGCGCGATCACCCTGCGGCTCACGCAGGTAATCTGCTAGGAACCCAGACTTCACCAACTCTGCCAGTTGGTGTCCCAACGCCAAACAGGAGTGAAGTGTGTGGCCAAAGGCCTGGTGAAACTCACACCACTCATTCTTCTTTCTACCAAGTACCTTATCAGTCTTCTCCGGTACGCGTAGTCTTGCTGCTACAGCAGGAAGGGCGATGAGATCCGCCAATCCCACCATGAAATTGTATCTTGGGGGTGCGTTATTCTCCCTTGCACGCCCCCTGCTCTGATCTTTGCCTGGTGCATAGGGACGAGGTTTTTCCCGCACCTTTTTCCCCTCCTTGGCCTCATGCACCCTTGCCCTCCACGCGGTCTTGGTGGTGCAGCACTTCCTCTTTTCTCAGAAACCTCTGTTTCTGCCACTATGTGCGCCACCGCGCGTCGTCGGATCTCTGCAAAGGTGCTGGGATGGCTCCTGATGAGAGACTCGCTGAAGGGGCCAGGCAGTACTCCCTTCTTAAACGCGTGCACCAGCATATCTTCATCTTTGTTGGGCAGTCTAACCACTTGTGCTCCAAAGCGGTTGAGGTAGTCCTTCAGTGACTCACCTTGGTACTGACACACGTCGAACAAATCGTATGACACCACTGCAGGTGCTTTGTTGACGATGTATTGCTCAGTGAAGAGCTTTGAAAACTGAGAGAAAGACGTGATATGCCCTTCTGGTAAGCTCACGAACCACTCCATGGCGATTCCGCTTAGCGTGCTCATGAACATTTTGCAGTACACAGCGTCTGAGCCCCTAGACAACATCATCTGGGTGTGGAACGCCGTCAGATGCGCCTCCGGGTCTTCTACCCCCTTGAACGACGCCTTCACCCCCACCAGGTTGGGAGGCACCATGGTTCCCATGATTTCAGGGGAGAATGGCATGGGGAACGCTCTTGGAGGTGACGGCTGCCTAGACATCCTTTCGTCAACCACATGTTCCCTCTGCGCCTGCAACGTCCTCCTCAACTCTTCATTGACGTGATTCAGCTCGTCGTTCCTGCTTTGCGACGCGGCCAACTTCGTCTGCATCCTTTCTTGTTCAGCTTTTGACGCTGCGGCGTTATCCTGCAGCGTGCGCACCATCTCCAGGACCTGCGCCATTGTCATAGCTCCTTCGTCAGCAGATGGCGCAGGTGATGGTTGTCTGTTTCTTGGCATCTTTCCCTGGCAAAGAACTTGGTAAAACCTTGGTAAGCTTAAAAAACAATGGTGTATATGGGACCACGATTCACTCGGGCCCCACGGTGGGAGCCAAATGATCCTGCCGGCAACTCGAACGTGGAGGAATCGCTTCGTAGCTCTCTCTGTCCCGTCTACGCGACTGCGTTCTCTGCAAAATCACCCTCTAGCGGCCGTTTGCACTCCGACGATCAAGTTAGACCACAGAACCACCAAATGAGAAAAACTAGTAGTGTGTGTGAAAAACTCTTGCTCTCTATTTTTCGTATCCCCTCTCAATCTCTCCCTGATTCTATTTTATGTCCCCCTCTGTATCTGGGCCTAACAGAATTCTGTTATGCTTTCTGGCATGTGTCAGAACCCTGTTATGCTTTTCTGCGACAACGTACCTCTAGAATCAGTAGAGTGAGAGCGTGAGAGTCTGTGCGTGTCTGCGCGTCTCTGCGCTTGGCTGCGCCTGTCTGTACCCTTAGTGGTACGGAGTGCACTTTTATCTGGTCCGCACCCCTCTCAAATGATGACACGTGGAGGCCTGCAACTCACATCTAACCACACACGTGTCACTTACTGGAAGGGCTCTAGCGCTTCTCTTTGTGTGCCTAAGTTACGCCCTTGCGGAGTAACTTAGGATATTTCTCCCATCTGGGTAAATCGCATACTCTTAGGAGGACGCCAGGTGTGGCTAGTCTAGGCACACTCACCAAACGTTGCTCTCTGCGTAAACGGCTTACCCTTTCACGGTGTCACGCACGTAATGGGTTGAGGGAATCACCAATCACTGACTGGTTTACTAGTTCCCTCAGGCCACTCTCGTGCATGATTCCCTGAGATGTGCTCATGCGAGGTCCATGTGTAACGCTCTCGCTGGGAACCTCAGTCCCAGTTTAACTGCGTGTAACACGAGACCCCGATGACTGATCAGTGCTCTATTGCTTCTCGCGTTCTGCCCCAGGCGTTCGTATGGGAACTGGTCTATTGGTGGCCACTCAGTTACTGACCACAGATCACCGTTCTGGGTGATTTGTTCCCTGACCTCTCTGCCGCCTGATCTGTCGGTAGTCACTTGGTTACGGACCCCCCGATCACCACTCTTGGCGATCGTCTCCCTGATCTCTCTGTCACCACGTGTCACCCTGCGAGTGGTCCACGTGGTCCTCTGCTGCTGACGTCATTGACTACCGATGACCGATCAGATCAGTTTCGTAGGGAATCTTGGTGATGGTATGGATTTCGACAAGCTGGCAGAGGAAATGGTGAAAGGTGGCTTGTCTATGGTAAGGGCGAGATTTCTGGGTGATAATTTGGTTCTGCTTTGTCCAAGAGAAGGGGAGGCTATGGAGGACATAATGAAGCTAAATAAAGAGTGGTTCGAGAGTGCCTTTACAAGCGTTAGCCCCTGGTCGTCTAACTGTGTAGCCAGCCATAGAATTGCTTGGGTGAGAGTGTATGGGGTGCCTTTACCTGCATGGAACAAGGAATGCTTCTCTAAAGTGATCGGAGAGATGTCAAGGGAGGCAACAATGGTCTTTATAGATGAAGCTTCTCTCACATGGGAGGTCTTAGAATATGCTAGGTTGAAAGTAAGGGTCCAGAATGCTGGAAGTGTAAGATGGGCGAGAAGAATGCAGATCAATGACCTTAGGTGCAGTATCCTTATTGAGGAGGAACCCAATGGCGGTCTTGGATGGGGGTGCCAAGAAAAATCCTGGGAAGATTCCTCTGATAGTGTTTCCTCCTCAGAAACGTATGTTGAAGATACTGCTGCCTCTGTGAGGAGTGGTGAGGAGCTGAACCGATTCAGTTATGGTGTTGGCCGACGTTCAGTAAGGGAGGAAGAAGGAGGTAGAGAGGAAGGAGAAGGTGAACAGTCCTTGCCTAAGTCAACCCTTCCTTTTTTGGACTCTGTAAAAGGAGGCCAGGGGAAAGGTAAGGGTAATGCTACAATAGGAGTCAGACAAGGACATAAGGAACAAGATGGAAGCCATGTTGTCAAATCCCCTGACCAAGTCTGCGGAGGTGCCTGTACTAGCAACTCTAGACTATCAGAGGCGGCTAAAGCAGTAATAGATGTTGAATGCTTTATTAATCAAAACTTTTTTACAAAGGTTGTGGGCCGGGTGTGCGACGTCGAGGCCCGTTTCAGTGAGAGTGGACCTAACGCATTAACCCAGAAGGAAGAAGGTGATGAAGGGCATAGTTGTCCTCTTATGAAAGAGGTTGATGGGCCAAGGGGTGCAGAAAGTCATGCGGTTGGAGAGATAGGAAGTGAGGCAAATGAAAGTTCATTGGTGAGCGTTAGGCACGACGACGAAGTAGTCTCCCCAAATAATAGTATCGATGGAACCCAGATGATAGGAGGTGGCATGCTCCCTAAGAAGTTGGTGTGCAAAGCCCAGCCTTTTTGCTGCACAGGATAAACAAGCGTCGATGATGGTAATGTAGGGGTCGGGTCTCCCCTGTCTCTCGGTGGGGACGATGCAATGGTGAAAAGTAGGTCGAATTCACCACCGCGCCGGCGTAAGAAGAAAGGGTTTGCGGATTTGGGCGCCTCCTGCCCGCACCCGAGGAGGTCGATAAGGTTAAGTGCGAAATACTCAAAAGCTGGGTCGGTGGCGCCATTCAGATAGGGATTTTCTTCTATCTCAATCTCAGATACGGACATTCGTATTTGTAATTCCCGGTTGTGTGACCCTGTTAATGTGGAGGAACCTGTTAGTTTGTGGGCGGTAGGAAAGCAAGTTGGCTTAGCTTGTCGGGGGGAAGAAGAGGAGGTGGTCAAGGAATATGGGTGTATGGAAATACGTGATACAGAGGTTTTGGTGGGTTCCAAGTCAGGGGTTAACAACGTTCCCTCATGATAGTGTTCAATCTGAATATTAGAGGTATGGGGGAAGTATCAAGTCTAGGTATTTGAGGCATGTCTTAGCTTGTGAAGGGGCAGAATTTGTGTGCTTGCAAGAGACAAAATCAAAGGTGATTACTGAGGCAAAATGCTACTCTGTGTGGGGGAACAATAGAGTCGGGTGGTTACATAATGAAGGGGTAAACGGTTGTGGAAGCTTGTTGTCTATGTGGAATGAAGATGTGTTCAGGTACAGTAGCCATAAGATGGTGAAAGGTATCTTAGCTGTCTTCGGATGTCATCTTAAAGCCAATCTCAATTGTGTTATGGTCAATGTCTACGCTGCCTGCACTATGAATGATAAGAAGATCCTTTGGGAGGAATTGTCAAAAGTCAAATCGGCATCACAAGAAAAGGTCTGGTGCTTTTGTGGTGACTTCAATGCTGTTAGAAGTCGTAGTGAAAGGAAGGGGATCAGGGAGGGTGTTGATCATTCAAGTGAGATCGTAGGCTTCAATAGTTTCATTGATACCAACTTACTTTTGGATTTGCCTATAGTGGGAAAGAATTATACATGGTTCAAGTCTAATGGGTCGGCAAAAAGCAGAATTGATAGAGTGCTAGTCTCTGAGGAATGGTTGGTTAACTGGCCTATGAGTAAACAATATGTGCAGCGTAGGGAAGTTTCTGACCACTGTGCAATAGTGGTGAAGTCAGTGGAGAAGGATTGGGGGCCTAAACCATTTCGTACCATTGATGCTTGGTTCATGGAAAGGGGTTTTCGTGAGATGGTAAAGGAAAAATGGTTATCCTATCCTGGTAAGGGGAATGCTTTTGTGAACTTCAAGGAAAAGCTAAAGAGTTTGAAGGGTGATCTTAAAATTTGGAATAGAGAAGTGTTTGGAAACATTCAAACTCATAAGAAGAAGATCCTGCAGGAAATAGAGGATTTGGACTGCAAAGATTGTTCTGATGACCTGGGAAAAAGAGATAGACTGAAGAGGGCTGAATTGGTTAGTCCGCTGAAGGAAACTGACAAAAAGTTGGAATCCCTTATCTGTCAGAAGGCTCGAGCAAGCTGGTTCAAGTATGGGGACTCCTGTACAAGATTCTACCACTCATCCTTGAGATGGAGAAGACTCAGAAATGAAGTTAAGGGGGTGGAGGTAGGGGGTCGGTGGAGTGAGGAACCTAGTACGGTACGCCTTGAAGCGAAGAAGCTCTTTGACAGTAGATTCAAAGCCACGAAAGATTTTGGTGTTAGATTGGATGAGGTGGAGTTCAAGTCTCTATCACAAGAGGACAATTTGAGCTTGACCATGGCCTTCACAGAAGAAGAAATAAGGGACGCAGTGTGGCTTTGCGATGGGTCAAAGAGCCCTGGTCCTGATGGTTTCAACTTGAAGTTTATTAAGGAGAGTTGGGAGGTCCTGAAAGATGAGGTAGTGGAAGCAATGGTACTCTTTCATTAATCCGGCTATATCCCAAAAGGGTGCAATGCCTCTTTTATTGCTCTTGTTCCAAAAGTAAGGGACCCTGCTAAACTTGAGCAATACAGACCAATCTCCCTTGTGGGCGTGATGTACAAAATTATATCCAAGGTGTTGGCAGAAAGGATCAAGAAAGTGTTACCTGCCATTATTGATGAGTGTCAATCAGCTTTTCTCAAGGACAGAGGGATTCTCGACAGTGTTCTTACGACTAATGAGGTGTTAGAGGATCTTAGGAGGCGTCGGATGAGTGGGCTTTGTCTAAAGGTGGACTTTGAAAAAGCTTATGACTCAGTTAGATGGGAGTTCTTTTATGACATGTTACATAGGATGGGGTTCCATAGTAAATGGATTATGTGGATTAAAGGATGCCTGGCTAGTGCATCTGTGTCTGTTTTGGTTAACGGATGCCCTACGGAGGAGTTTTATCCGTCAAGGGGGTTAAGGCAGGGTGACCCCCTTGCTCCTTTTCTCTTTATAGTGGTAGCTGAAGGGCTTGCAGGGCTAGTTAGGCAAGCTGTGAAGGCCAATCTCTACTCTGGCTTGAATATTGGAAGTAAAGATGTAGAGCTTAGTATCCTTCAGTTCGCTGATGATACTTTGTTCTTATGCCAGGATGTATACTCCAATGTGTTTACTCTGAAGGCCATTCTCAGGGGTTTTGAGCTAGCTTCTGGCCTGAAGATTAATTTCCATAAATCTAAGCTAGCAGGTATAAATGTTCGTAAAAGCAATATGGACTGTTATACAAAGACCCTAAATTGCTCTCAGATGGAGGTACCTTTTATCTACCTGGGCTTAGAAGTGGGGGGAAATCCAAGGAAGAAAAAGTTCTGGGAGCCCGTTCTGAGTAAGCTTAAATCCAGGCTTAGTGTGTGGAAAGGGAGATTTCTCTCTATGGCAGGGAGACTATGTCTCATTAAATCTGTGTTGTCTGCTGTTCCGCTTTACTACCTGTCCTTGTTTAAAGCCCCGGATGTGGTCTGCAAGAGTATTATCAGTATTCAAAGGAGATTCCTGTGGGGATGGGGTAAGGAGAATAGGCCTATCTCTTGGATAAGTTGGAAAGACATATGCAAATCAAAAGGGGAAGGTGGGCTAGGCATTAGAGATATAAGGAAATTTAATTATGCGTTGTTGGCCAAGTGGAAATGGAGATGTATTTCTGATGATAAAGGAAGATGGAAGGAAGTGTTGGATTCAAAGTATGGACTGGACCCTAGTATTGTTCATGTGCCTGTGAAATCCCAGTCCTGGTGGTGGCGAGATTTGTTGAAGGTCTGTAGAGAAGGAGGAGGAGACGGTTGGTTTCAAGAACAAGTTGGATGAATCTAGGGAGTGGAGATAAAGCTAGATTTTGGGAGGATGTGTGGGTTGGAACTGCGAACCTGAAAACCCTGTATCCAAGATTGTTTTCTCTTTCGCTGAATTAAGGACAGAAGGTAGAAGAGGTAGGAGAGTGGGATGACTTGGTGTGGAGGTGGACCTTTACGTGGAAGAGAAGCATATTTGAGTGGGATTCGCTGCTGGAATCCGAGCTCGGAAACCACATCTTTGAGGTTAGGGTTAGGAAGGATGTGAAGGATATCCAGGTGTGGAGAAGTGATGATTCTGGTTGTTTCTCGGTAAGAGCAGCATGTGAGTGCTTAGTCAAGCCTGAGAGGGGCCCTCAAAAAGAGGTGTTCATCCACCTTTGGAAGGTGAAGACTTTCCCTAATGTGATGCTTACGGCTTGGAGGGCGATGTTGGGTAGAATCCCGACAAGACTCTGTTTGAGTAAGAGAGGGATTGTGTTGAACTCTACCGTGTGTGCTTTATGCTCGTCCGAGGAGGAGTCTTGCCAACACCTCTTTGTGGTTTGTAAACATGCATGGAGGGTATGGACTATGTGCTACAAATGGATTGGTATCTTGTTCGTCCAACACAATGATATTGCGGCCCATTTTGAAAGCTTCTATTTGGTAAACGGTAGCCGTAAACAAAATATGGTATGGAAAGGGGTGTGGACAGCTATAATTTGGTGCCTGTGGGAGCATAGAAATTCAGTGGTGTTCAACGAAGGTGTAGTGGATGATGAAGAGGTGTTATATAAGGCCCAACTTAAATCGTGGTTGTGGCTAAAGCATAAGGGTGACAACTTCTCTTATTCGTTTGCTGACTGGCTTTTGAACCCTTGGCCCTGTATCAATAGCTATAAGTAGTTGTATGTAAGCATCACATGAAGATGGAGTAAGAGGGAGTCCCTGTGGTATCCGCTGGTATAGAGAAAGGATGAAGGGCGGATTTGTGTGGGGCTATTTGTTATTGTTAGGCACAGCGAGGAAGAGGGGGCAGGGGGTCATGCAGAGATGTAAGTATGATTTGCAGATCACCATAAGGGTAGATGCTGGATGCAAAAAGGTCGTGTTGAAGTGTTGGGTGCATGTCCAGGGCTGGAAGTCATTGGTAGGGTGGTAGAGGTTGTTGGCTTAGGAAGAAAGGTACTTGTGCATTGGGAGGTTGGACCACTTCCCTGCTTTGGTGTGTGCTAGCTAGGCTGAAGTGGACGGCTGGAACAAAGGGGCCTTCTATGGTTGTTGGCTGGATTGGCATAAGCTGCATATACTGGTGATGTCAGCTGATGTTGTGGAGGAAGCGAAGTCTTTTGTAGCGGCCACCTTTTTTGTCCGGCTGACCTACATTGTTTAACATTGCAGTCCAATTTGTTGGAGTTCAGGCTTGCACCCCCAGTAGTTTAAGGGGTGGTGCTCTGGCACAGTCCAGCAACTGTAAAGGAGTGAAGGTTGGTGGCAAAAACACGTTGGAGTTATGGTGTAAAGGAGAAAGGAAGTAAGAAGAGGTTGGTGGAGTGGATTAGGTAGTTGGAAGCAGGGGAAGTCTAAGCTTGTCACGTGGATTGCGGATGATAAGGTGAAGGTTCGGCTGGTGGATAAATGATGGAATTATGTTCTGTGTGGCAACTTAAGCGATGCAGTTCTTCTTTCTGGTACAACATTATCCAAATGTAGATCCAAATGCAGGGTGTTGGTTGCTGATGGAGTTGCAAAGGAATGTTTGATTGTCTAAATCAGTGTAGTGATGGTATGTTGGATTGGAAAGTGCATCTAATGTAAAGTGCTGCAGTAGTTTATAACAAATGGCTAGCTGTTCAAGATGCTTTAATTCCCAACTTCTTTGCTTGAAATCTGAGGTCCAGTGGCAACATACCCATATGCATCGGCTTGTGTTAGAGAGCTTTTCTTTTTCCCTTTGGGTTTGTAAAGGGGAGAAGGGGTCTCTAGTAGGTTAAGATCTTTGTGTTTTATTGTTTTGATTTGCTAAACTCTTTAATTAGATAGGGGTATATATAAGGGTTGAGACACCCTTATGTGTCTCATTTTATTTAATTAATTTATTGCTGATAAAAAAAAATTGATGTGTTTACTTATCGAGACACAAAGTTCTTGGTGAGGAAGATGAAAATACATCCCATCTTTTATTCACATGCAGGGTAGCCTTAGAAATTTGGAACAAATGCTATATATGGCTGAATGAGCTCACAGTCCAGGATTGTGATCCAAATTTACATTTTCAGCAGTTTAGTTCGGTTAGGCGAACAACATATACAAATATTGTTTGGAGATACATGTGCGTTTCCATTGTAATGGAGATTTGGAGACAACCGAACAATATAATATTAAAAAATGCCACTGTAGATTCTCTGAAATTTTTTTCTTTTGATCCAATTAATATATATGCAGAAGTACTTGTCTTTTAATCTAATGCTTAGATATCTTGCTTGTTAATAATCTAATGCTTAGTTATGAAGGCTAGACTGGTAGATGTTATTGTGCAGTGTAGTTATATGCAAGGTAGGAAAGCTTCATGGACGAACATGTAGGTGGACACGGGTTTGGGGAGGTGCAATAATTTTTCTTGTAAAGAAACATGGCACTTATACAGAAACTGCAGTTAGGATGGAATTTGTCTTCAAAAAGTACATTAAACAATGGTATTTAGCAAGGAAGTTATTATGTTGTTTGATCATGTATGTAAATCTATGTATATCTAATTGCAACTATAATGGTTTTTGTTTGGGCGTGACACCAAGATTCGATTATGTATGTTCTGTTTTGTGGGTAATTGTACCGTCCCGTATCCGGGCGTTGACTAAGTCAAAGTCAAAGTCAACGCGAGGCGTCGCCTAGCTGGAGAGACGCCAAGAGGAAACGTCGCCAAGGCAAGGCGTCGCCTAGGTGAAGGCGTCGCCTCGTTGGAGAGACGCCAAGAGGAAGCGTCGCCAAGGCAGGGCGTCGCCTAAGTAAAGGCGTCGCCCCACCAGGGCGTCGCCAGATCAAACAGTGCTAAAGTGAGGTAATCACGGTGTGGTTCCCCGATACCCATGGGTAGGAAAGACCATGGAGGGAGTGACGCCGTGGGAAGGCCTCAGGTCCCAATAGCGTGGGGCAGCAATAAAGAGAAAGAAAAGGTGGCTTCAAGGCCATAGTAATAGTACCAGTGAAGGGCAGCCTGACTCGTGAAGTGCTCCTGCCGCCCCAGAGACGCCTGTGGGGCAGATACGACTCAAAAGGAAAGTCACGCCCAGGGCAACCGGGTGCAGAGTACAAAAGGAAGGCAGATACGCTCTCAAAGTAAGTGACTAGATACTTGGGGGCATGAGTTGGCACCCAAAAAGTCACCCCTAGCGCAGTAGCACTCCCAGCAGGAGGACTCACACGTAGAAACGTCCCCAGGTGGGCCGAAGCGCCCCCAGATGGGGTCATGGCGTCGTGAGGCCCTCCACGTGTACGACAGCCATGCCAGAATAGAAACACCCTTTAGTCAGGTGCCAGGTAACTAAAAGTTATTCAATACAGTTTCCCTTTCGAGCATTCAGGTACTATAATGGCTCCCGAGCGTTTCAAACGTCTTAAATGCGCTACGTTTTCTAATTAAGCGCTTTAATGAGTGCGTTACGTTTGTGATTAAAAGCGCTTTAAGGCGCTTTAAATGCTTGGGTAGTTTAAATAGCGCAGAGAATGTTGGAAAAAGGGTTGGAACTTTCGGCAAATTTACCAGAAAAACTCTCTAGTTGCTTGCTCGTGCTTCAAGGTTACGTACAAGTGACTGGGGAATATTTTTGCCTGAAGAAGACAACACACACATATACACAGTTCTTTTACCACCTTCAGAGTGCCATATGCGATGCTCAATCACGTAGGTGGATAGTTTTTGGTGTTTCTTGCTGGCTGACTTGAGCGTCGGAGTGCACACGGCCGCTAGGGCGCTTTTTGTCCTCTTTTTTGCAGGAATCCACGGGCAACCAGTGGGAAGGAGTCCCTAGCTGACGGTTGAGGTCGCGCACGAAGACGTCTCAGTCAACCAGACGGAACATTTGGCGCCCACCGTGGGGCCGATGTAAAACATCAGTCCCATCACAAGTTCGAGAAGGTTTATCAAGTTACAGTAACGTTAAAGGAGATTGGAGTGACAATGGTCCCCACCAGACGGAGATCGGCATGCGCAGCCCCAGCAGACCTATCCATGCAACAGGTCCTGGAGATAATGAGGGGGCTGCAGCAGGACATGGCGGATTCGAAAATGGAGCAGAACGCATGCAGGCAGACCTTGACGCCACGCATGAGCGGAACGAAGAGCTCCACCGTGTGAATGAGGAGTTGCGCCAGGGCCTGAGAAACGATAGGAGGCGGCCTGGGCATGACGAGACGGAGAACCATTCCCCACCAAGGGAGTTTTCCACTCCTTTCTCACAGGAGATCCTAGACGCAGCGATCCCGAACACGTTCGCGGGACCCAAGGTGATCTTCACCGGCATGGAGGACCCAGAGACGCACCTGGCTGCATTTCACACGCAGATGGTCCTGATAGGCGGTTCTGATGCTGCCAAGTGCAAGCTCTTCATGAGCACCCTGACCGGGATGGCTATGGACTGGTTCATTAGCCTCCCGGAAGGTCATATCACATCCTTCCGCCAATTGTCGCGGTTATTCCGAGAACAGTACTTAGCCAACAAGGCCCTGCCGCCGGTCTCCTACGACCTGTTCGACGTGAAGCAATATCAGGGGGAGACCCTGAAGGAGTATTTCAATCGCTTCGGGGCCCAGGTCGTGAAGGTTGGTACAACAAAAGAGCCTATGATCGTGTACGCATTTGTGAAAGGCGTATGCCCCGGCCCCTTCGGAGAATCCATTATCCGTAATCGCCCTAGGACTTTCGCTGAATTACGGCGCAGGGCAGTAGAGCATATTGCTTCGGAAGGGGAGGTATGTGTGAAGCGCACCAGCGCCGTGCCCACACGCCCGAGGGGACCGGCGCGAGTTCAACCCGTCAGAGTCAATGAGACCACGACGGGGAGAAAGAAGCCAGAGGCGAGACGCCCCTACGAGGCCCGAAAGCCCCAGCCCCGGGGCCCAGCAGGAGGCGAACGCCCCGCCAGAGAAAGAGCAAGACCGGCGAGGAACAACTTCGTGGTTGAGTTGAAGGATTTGATCGCCATACCCAACATAGCCGAGAGGCTGAGGCGACCGGCGAAGACCGACAAGGTGTTAGGGCCCCGTAAAGACTCTTGGTGCGAATTCCACGAGGCTTTCGGGCACCAAATTGATAATTGCCTGTCGTTGGGCTACCAGCTAGATGAGCTGGTGAGGACTGGGTTTTTGAAAGATTATGTCGCAGATTCCACCACGACCGCCACCTTGCCGCCGCCGGCAGATGAGCCAGCACACGAGATGCCTGTGCTTGGCGAGGTCCACACCATTGCTGGAGGTTTTTCCGGCGGAGGACCCACCGCCTCCCAGCGGAAGAAATACGCGAGGGGGGTGAATTCAATCGAGGAGAGGCTCTCAGGGGAGCCCTGGGAGTCAGATATTGTGTTCACAAGAAGAGACCTCCGAGATGTGGTGCCCCACGACAACGATCCCGTTGTCATCTCAGTCGTCACAGCTGGAAGGAAGGTCCACAGAGTGCTTGTTGATCAAGGAAGCTCGGCAGACGTCATGTTTCTGTCGACCTTTAATAAGTTACGGTTGTCCCCCGATCTGCTGAGTCCCTATACGGGATGTTTGTATGGGTTCGGGGATAACCAGGTAGAAGTCCGGGGGTACCTGGAGTTGAGGACTACGTTCACAGACGGAGAGGCCTCCCGTACCAAGAGCATCCGGTACCTCGTCGTGAACGCTAATTCTGCCTACAATATTTTGCTGGGCAGACCGGCGTTAAACCGTCTGAGCGCAGTGTCCTCCACCCGTCACATGAAGATGAAGCTACCGGACCTCAGTGGCCGGGTGATAGTCATCAGGTCAGACCAGGAGGAGGCGAGGAAATGCTATGAAAACAGCCTGAAGACGAAGAGAGGCGTATTCATGGTGTATGAACGTCCGCCGAGCGCGGACGCGACGATGATTGAGGCGACGCCCGCTGGGCTGACGCCTGAAGAGGCCATAACAGACAGGGCGATGCCCGAAGCAGATGTGCCGATGGAAGAAGGCCCTGACGACGCGGCGCCCGTCGAAGAGGCGGCGCCCGTCAAAGAAGATAGCAGGGAGCAGCCTGCAGCTAACGCCATAGAAAGGGAGATTGGCGGCAAAGCTTTCAAGTTAGGAAGTTCGCTAAGCCCAGAAGAACAGGAAGGGGTGGCAGAAGTGATTTCGCGCCACCTGGATGCCTTCGCATGGTCCGCCTCGGATATGCCAGGCATCGACCCTGATTTCCTGTGTCACCACCTCAGCATGGACGCCACGGTCCGCCCCGTGCGTCAGAGAAGGAGGAAGTTCAATGAGGAACGACAACAGGTGGTGAAAGACGAAACGCAGAAGCTGCTGAGTGCTGGCCACATTAGGGAGATTCAGTACCCTGAGTGGCTCGCCAATGTCGTTTTGGTGAAAAAGGCGAACGGAAAGTGGAGAATGTGCGTTGACTTCACGGACCTGAACAAGGCGTGCCCAAAGGATTCCTATCTGTTGCCCAGCATCGACGCCTTGGTAGACAGCGCGTCCGGCAGCAAGGTGTTAAGTTTCCTGGACGCCTTCTCAGGGTACAACCAAATCAAGATGCACCCAAGAGACGAGAGCAAGACTGCATTCATGACGGAGACATGCAGTTACTGTTATAAGGTGATGCCCTTCGGGCTGAAAAATGCGGGCGCCACGTACCAGAGGCTAATGGATAAGGTCCTGGCCCCAATGCTCGGGAGGAATGTGTACGCTTATGTCGACGACATGGTGGTGGCGTCGCAGAGTAGGGTGCAGCACATGTCAGACCTGGAGGAGTTGTTCAACACAATATCCAAATACCGCCTCAAGTTAAACCCCGAAAAGTGTGTTTTCGGGGTAGAGGCCGGTAAGTTCTTGGGTTTTTTGCTCACCGAGAGGGGGATAGAGGCGAACCCCAACAAATGTGCGGCTATTATCGCCATGCGGAGTCCGACGTCGGTAAAGGAGGTGCAACAGTTGACAGGGCGAATGGCGGCGCTCTCGAGGTTTGTTTCTGCCGGAGGAGAAAAGGGGCACCCGTACTTCCAGTGCCTCAAGAGAAACAGTCGCTTTGCATGGACTGATGAGTGCGAAGCGGCTTTCATTAAGCTGAAGGAGTACCTGGCGACGCCACCGGTCCTCTGCAAGCCGGTAACGGGCGTGCCCCTCCGTTTGTATTTTACTGTAACGGAGCGGGCCATCAGTTTTGTGTTGGTCCAAGAGCAGGACCAGAGTCAGAAGCCCATCTACTTCGTGAGCAAGGCCTTACAGGGGGCTGAGACGAGGTACCAAGCACTAGAAAAGGCGGCGCTGGCGGTAGTGTTCTCTGCTAGGAGGCTCCGTCATTACTTCCACAGTTTTACGGTGGTGGTGATGACCAATCTCCCCATACAGAAAGTGCTGCAGAAACCCGATGTGGCAGGAAGAATGGTACGCTGGGCAGTGGAGCTGTCAGAATTCGACATCCAGTACGAGCCTAGAGGGTCCATCAAAGGGCAGGTGTACGCGGATTTTGTAGCAGAACTTTCGCCCGGAGGTGAGCAAGAGGTGGAAGCTAATTCGCAGTGGCTGCTCTCGGTTGATGGCTCTTCAAACCAACAAGGGAGCGGTGCGGGAATAGTGTTGGAGGGACCCGACGGCATACTGATCGAGCAGGCCTTGCGTTTTGCCTTCAAGGCAAGTAACAATCAGGCAGAATATGAAGCCTTGATAGCAGGAATGCTCTTGGCCAAGGAGATGGGCGCACAAAACCTCCTGGTGAAGAGCTCAGTTGATTACGGGGCAGGTGTCGGGTGAATTCCAGGCGAAGGACCCACAGATGGCGGCGTATCTAAAATACGTCCAGTTGTTGAGGGGGGCATTCAATGCTCTTGAGCTGATACATGTCCCGAGGGAGCAGAATGCCAGAGCTGACCTGCTTGCAAAGCTGGCCAGCTCAGGCAAGGGGGGTAGACAGAGGACAGTGATCCAGGAGACTCTCAAAGCTCCGCGTCGATTCGTGGAAGACAACAGGGTGGATGTCCTCCAGATTTATACATCAAGGGGAAGGCCGAGGAGCCATTCCTCTTTAACCCAAGATACGCAGAAGGCGCCCCGCATCAGCATATATGCGGGTGTGCCTGAGGAAGAGCAGATGCAGGTCTGTGTTTTGTCCAAGGGAGACACCTGGATGACGCCCTATAAACGGTACCTGGCGGATGGGGCTCTTCCAGTGGACCCTGAAGAGGGCAAAAAATTCAAAAGAAATGCCGCCAGATATACTTTGGTGGATGGGGTGCTGTTCAGGCACGGCTTCACTCACCCTATCCTAACATGCGTCAGTGGCGATGAGTGCACCAGGATAATGGTGGAGCTACACGAAGGCATCTGCGGAAGCCATGTAGGGGGAAGATCCTTAGCCTCCAAGGTAATACGCGCAGGTTTTTTCTGGCCAACAGTGAAAGAGGATTGTGCACGGCACGCCCAGCGGTGTAGGCAATGCCAAAAGCACGCCGACTGGCACAAGGCGCCGCCAGAAGAGTTAAGGTCTATATACAGCCCGTGGCCTTTCCACACATGGGGAATTGACATCCTGGGCCCTTTCCCACTGGCAATCAGGCAGATGAAGTATCTGATCGTCGCCATAGAATACTTCACTAAGTGGATAGAGGCGGAGCCTGTGGCACAAATCACTGCGCATAAGGTACAGCATTTTGTGTGGAGAAACATCGTGTGTCGCTTTGGCGTACCCAGGCGCCTGATATCTGACAACGGGACCCAGTTTGCCAGTCAGCAGTTGAGAAATCTGTGCGCTGAAGTGGGAATCAAACAAGTGTTCGCGTCGGTTGAACACCCCCAGACCAATGGACAAGTAGAGTCAGCAAACAGAGTCCTTCTGAGGGGGTTAAAAAGAAGGTTAGAGAAGGCCAAAGGGGCGTGGGCGGAAGAGGTGCCAAGGAGTATATGGGCATATCACACCACGCCCCAATCCTCTACTATGGAGACGCCTTTTAGTTTGGTGTATGGGTCGGACGCGATGATTCCAGTAGAAATACACGAAAGCTCACCGCGTTTTCAAAACTTTGTGGTGGAGGAATCTAATGAAGAGAGGCGGGTGAACCTGGATCTGCTGGAAGAGGCCAGGGAAGAAGCTAGAATAAAAGCTGAAGCGATGAAGAGAAGAGTAGAGCGGCAATATAGCTCTAAAGTAAAGCCGCGACAGTTTCAGGTGGGCGACCTAGTGATGAGGAAAGCCCACCCGTACGAGTTGGAAAATAAGCTGTCTCCCAAATGGACCGGGCCCTTCAGAGTTACTGAGGCTAAGGGCAATGGTTCGTACAATCTGGAGACTTTAGATGGAGGCCCTATCCCGCGCAGTTGGAATGCAGCCAACTTAAAATTTTATTTCAGTTGACTTATGTAAGCAGTATGTAACGATTTAGTTGAAGGGGACGCTCTTTTTCCCTCTCGGGGTTTTTTAATGAGGTCACCCTAATAAATGGAAAAACCAGTTGAGAAAAAGAAGTGCCTTGGCTTTCAGCCTTTATCTTTCCTTGTTAGAAGTAATGTGATGCGCCGCCTAGGCCATGGTGTCGCCAAGGAAGAAGGCGTCGCCTAGGTCATGGCGTCGCCCAGAAAGAGGGCGTCGCCCAAGTGAAGGCATGCATCGCTGGCAGAACGGGACGAAAGGAAAGCGCGCAGAATATGAAGCACATGCAAAGTAAAGTGGCGTTGCAAAAAAAAAAAAAAAAAAAAAAAAAAAAAAAAAAAAATCAAGTATGATGTTGAAAGTTGTTGTTACAAGCAATGTTCAATACAATGGGGGTGGTACAAATGGAGCAAACGCTACAAATCATACAAAAATGCTAACAAGCCATTCCTCAGTGGTCATCAGAGTCATCGCTAGAGGAAGACGAAGCCTCTTTTCCAGCCCGCAGAGCTCGAATAAGTTGTGCCCTCTTTTCTTGGTTTATTTTCGAACCTGCACCAGGGAAAAAGACGTGTTAGAGATACCAAGGCAAGACATGCACGTATAAAAAGCAACAAAGGCCGGAGTTGCCAAGGCAGCGGTTCTTACGTATGTACTTCTCAAGAGTCCCAGCGTTAGACTCCAGGCTAATCACCGTGGCAGAGTCATAACCTCCCGCCTCAGCAAGAATCCGGCAAGCTATTTGATCACTTGGAGCCAGATTCTTGAGGGGTTTGGCTTTGAGGACCTTTTCCTCTCTCACCCAGTACAGCGGAAATCCATCCAGAGCGTCGGGAACAAGATCAGTACAGCAGATCTTGAAGAACCGGCTTTTCCACCCCGTGAACGAGCTTTGAAAGGGTGTGAAGAGAACTCTTCCGGGTACATTGCTGAGAGTTACCCAGAGGTTGTGTCTCTGTCTCTTCACCTCAAAAAAGTGAAGAAAGAGGTCAACCGAGGGTGCACAACCCAGAAACCCGAAGAGGATATCGAAGGCCTTGACAAAGGCCCAGCTGTTGGGGTATAACTGGGCCGGAGCCACGTTGATCTCTCTCAGCAGTTCCTTCTCAAACCAAGAAAAGGGTAAGCGCACTCCGATGGTCTTGAACACCACCTGGTAAAAGTAAAAGAAAGGGACCCCTTCGTTGGCCCGTTCGTCCCCACATACTGGCTCCCCTAGAGTGCAAGGGAGCACAGCGATGTCGCCGTCATGCCTCCTCGCAAAGGCCCGGTGGTCATAGGAACATGACTCTCCTTTGTGCTCCCGTATGGCCCTGGTAGAGAGTAAGTATGAACACTCATCAAGAAGTTCACTCGAAGCCCAAGGGTACAAATCTTTGGGACGAACCCTGGAGAAAGCAGCGTGAGAAGACATTCTGTAACACTCTCAGGATTGTCAGAAACGCAAGAGTTGAGTGAGGGAAACGAAGGCTGGAACGACCTTCGTAAGAAACGGAAGGGTGCAAGAAGAAAGAATGCAAGTAGGTTACGAAGAGTGAGAAATGATGAAGGTAGTTCCAGAGTTTGAAGAGTTAAATAAAGCGGTTAGAGCGCCAAACGACACGAATGGATGCACCGCACGATTGATACACGTGGCAGAAGATGAAAGGATGACGCTGGCACCACTGGTTTAAATCAAAAAACGTCCCATCAACAGAATATCCAGTGGTATGATCCGCCGTCGAAAATGAGTCAGGGGCACAGCAGGAGTCAGGACTTAATGAAATGACTGAATGTCCCATAAACCATACAAGCAGCGCCACGTGGATCAAGCCGAATGACAGAACGTCACATCAGCCATACAGGAGGTGCCACGCGGATGGCACGGACAAAACCTTGAGCTCTTCGCTGTTATCAGGCGTTGACCAAGGCAAGAATTAAGGTCAATGTCGAAGTAAAGGTAACGCCCGAGGCGTCGCCAGGAAGGAAGTAAAGGGCGACGACAGCGCGAGATGTCGCGGGCGTCGCCAACCCAAATATCGACTGGCGTCGCTACCCCGATACCCACAGGTAGGAAAGACTGTGGAGGGAGACGAAATCCCAGAAAGCAAAGTTAGTCACAGGCATCGCCTCCCCGATACCCACAGGTAGGAAAGACTGTGGAGGGAGACGAAATCCCAGAAGGCAAAGTTAGTCACAGGCGTCGCCTCCTCGATACCCACAGGTAGGAAAGACTGCGGAGGGAGACGAGATCGCCAAACGCCAGCGAATCACTGGCAGGGCGTTCCCCGATACCTATGGGAAGGAAAGACCATGGAGGGAACAGACCCTCTCCAGAGCGCTCAGCGTTTTAGACACCCGGGGACGATACGGTGCTGCTGTAGCAGGCCTCTCCTTAGGCGTGGGCGCCGAGCGTTAAGGATCAAAGAAAGGGCCTTTCGGTATCAGAGACGTCCCGTGGACGATACGGCGTCACTAAGTGAGCCTCTCCATGGGCGTGAGGGTTGGCGTGCAACCTTACCCGATCATGCCAAGCCGCCCAACGAAGTGAAAGAAATGGGCAGAACCCAGATAAAATAAGTGAAGCGCGTGAAGGGAAAAGATGAGAATGAGATCGCATAGGCAGAATCGTATGTGGCAAAGAAATAAAGGCAACCATACGAACATCCCAAATCAGTAACAAGAGTACGGATAGTTCAAAGAATTACAAGTTTTGACAGATAAAATCAAAAAACAAAGCTAAAGAATAAAATAGTTAAGCTTGAAGAGGAGGGTGGCGGATGAGAGGCAGCGGTTCAGTCATTCAAGTCCATGGGCACGACCTTCCCGTCGACGACGTGGTGGGTGGGGTCGCAGTTCGAAAGGTTGACGCCAGGATTCTCGCAGGACGCCTGAGTTAAGGCCTCTTGGAACCCCTCCTCGAAGGTACCCGCCATCTCCTGGATAAGGGACTTTTTCTCCTTCTCCAGTTCCTCAATGGCGGCGTCTCCAGAGGTCACCTGCTTCTCCAGAGCCTCTTTCTCCACGCGAAGCCGGCTAACCTCGACCCGTAGTTTGTCGTAGTCAACTCGGAGAAGGTCCATAGCTTTGGTCTGGGTGGCCATTTCCTCCTCCATCCGCTCCACCTTGGCAGCCTGTTCGCAGCAACGGTCCTTCAGGTCTTTTTGGGTTTCTGCATCCGCTTTGACCACTTCCTGAAGACCCGTTACCTGCACTTGAAGAGCAACTTCCCGAGTGTAGAAGCCTGCCTGGAGCTCCAATGCCTCCGCCAGTTGCCTCTCTGTTTCTGCCTTGGACTCTTGTATTTGTTTCAGAGAAGTTTGATAGGCTTCGTTCTGGCGTCCCAGGGTCCTCATTTCCTCTTCCAGGGTAGTTGCCTTTGTTTCCAAGGCTTGGAGTGTTTGAGCTTGCAAGACCGCGTTTCTGGCCTGGGAGCGCCATTCGAGAGCCACCGCCAAGAAAGCCCCCAAGTAGAAAGGCATGCCTTCCCTCCTGTCGGTACCTTCTGGCATAGTCCCGCCACTGAAACCCCTCATCAGATGCATGATTGGAGGAGGGATGGCGATGAAGTCGGGGGCGGCAGCGTCGGGAGCCGGGGAAGCAGTGGTTTCTGGCGGCGGCGGAGGCGGGGCAGATTCGGCGCCTTCGCCCCTTTCCTCTTGGAGTATCCTAGGAGGGAGTGAGGTTGCGCTTGGAGGGTTGTCCATAAAGGGGTTCCCTCCCTGCGGCGACGTCTCTACCAGAAGAGGAACCCGCGCGGATTTTCTCCTTCTGAAGGGTGCCACCCCTTCCGAATCCTCATCATCTGACAGAATCTCCAAAACCCTCTTCCCTTTGTCAAGGGGGGTTGGAGCCGGTGACGAGGCCGCAGCTAGGGGAACGGCGGCGATAGGCGGAGGAGAATTGGGAGTTGGAAGCACTTTGGAGCCAGGTGGAGATGTCGGAGATGGGCTAGAAGGAGCTTCAGCGGTGACTGGAGGTGGCGGTGACAGAGCCGGTGGGAGAACCGGATTGGCTGCAAGGCTGGAGGAGGCGCCTGCCTTGGCGGCACGAGCCTCCTTCAGTGCTTTCGCAAACATCATTCTTTTGGAAGCGCCCATCACCGATCCTACATCAAGACAGGCCAAACAGCAAGGATTAGTACTAAAGCAGTTATGCGAATTCACAATACATGAAGAGACGTGAGATGCAAGTAACATTGTACAGCGAAAAATGGTAGCAAAAGTTTGATTCAGATGAATTAGAAGGAAGATTCTATGGCCGAATATATGCAGATAACCACAACAACTAATGCATCATAAATCACCAAGGGCAGATACCGAAGTAGGTAGAAAGCCCATGGGCATTGAATTCGTTCGCGATGAGTTTGGCGGTATCGAAGACTATTCCCAGTCCCGCCAAGGCTTTGCATACATCCCGGTCAGGCGGGGCAAGCTCGTCCAGAGCCAAGGGCTTCATGGTTATGGGTTTGTCTGTCCAGTACAGGGGAAAGCCCTCTAGGATGGTAGGATCGCGCTTGGTCGCGCGTACCTTGAAGAATTTCCCCTTCCATCCTTTGAACGAATTCTAGAAGAGCGTAAGGATGATGCGCCCGGCGATGCCAGAAAAGCTCATCCAAAGGCTCTTCCCTTGCTTCTTTACCTCGAAGAAGTGAAGAAAAACGTCCACAGAGGAGGGAACACCTAGATAGCCGCAGAGAATTTGGAACCCCCTCACGAAAGCCCAACTGTTGGGATGGAGTTGGGCGGGAGCAGTGTTTATCTCTGTCATTAGCTCTTTTTCGAAGGGAGTGAGGGGCAGACGCAGGCCCACCCTCTTAAGCACCATTTGATAGAGGAAGAAGAAAGGGCATCCCCCAGTATCCCGTGAGTCCGCACAAACGGGCATCCCAGGTCACACCCGGCTTACCAGGACTTGGGAGTCGTGATTTTTGTGGAAAGCATTGAAGTTATAGAGAGCAGGGTCCCCCCTGTGAGCCTCCACGTCCTCAACAGAGTTCAGGAGGGAACATTCGTCCAGAAGTTCGTCGAGGGCCCAGTCATATTCGCCCTTATAATAAGACTTAGGGAGCGGAGGAGGTGCGGTGGTCTTAGTTTTCGCCATCAATGCCAATGCTGAAGATCAAAAGAGAAAGAAAGGGTTCAGAGAAAAGGGGTTGGGGAGAAGAAAAGGGAAAAATGGAAGAACCCTAGGAGCGCCCTACCCACAAGAGAACGAAGGGGAACGAGAGGAACAAAGAAGCATACAAACAATATCCAGAGAAATGCGGTAATATGGACAGTCCCAGGCAGTTCATACAGTAAAGAGAATCATCAAGGAGGGAAAAACCGTACCTTTGGGGGCTGAAGGGCGTGGAGAGCGGAAGCGCGAACAAACAGGGGTCGCAAGAGAAAGGATTTGGAGAAGATGAACAGTGACAGAGGGCAGAGAAAGTGGATGTAACAGTAGTGGCAAGCGCGGGGTTTGGTAACTTAAACGTTACGAGAAGCGCGAGGGGCAACAAAGGATAACCGTGTGATGACACCACGTGTTGCAAGATTAAGCGCTCAAAGGGAGCGCAAGAGGTTCTTGAAGACAACCGCACGATGAACCACGTGGCACGCGATTAAGCGCAACTTCAAAAGACATCATTTTTCCCATTTCAGGGATGTCCAATCAGCCATTAAGAATACCTCTGTGGTTCAGAAAGTGTCACGTCAGTAATTCGAAAAATTGCTAAGTCAGCAGAGAATGACACGTCATCAGGAAGGCACGTGGACGGCGTGGGTGAGGCTTTAGTCTTTGCGCTGAAGACAAGTCTTCGGCTTAAGACTGGGGGGCTTGTGTACCGTCCCGTATCCGAGCGTTGACTAAGTCAAAGTCAAAGTCAACGCGAGGCGTCGCCTAACTGGAGAGACGCCAAGAGGAAACGTCGCCAAGGCAAGGCGTCGCCTAGGTGAAGGCGTCGCCTCGTTGGAGAGACGCCAAGAGGAAGCGTCGCCAAGGCAGGGCGTCGCCTAAGTAAAGGCGTCGCCCCACCAGGGCGTCGCCAGATCAAACAGTGCTAAAGTGAGGTAATCACGGTGTGGTTCCCCGATACCCATGGGTAGGAAAGACCATGGAGGGAGTGACGCCGTGGGAAGGCCTCAGGTCCCAATAGCATGGGGCAGCAATAAAGAGAAAGAAAAGGTGGCTTCAAGGCCATAGTAATAGTACCAGTGAAGGGCAGCCTGACTCGTGAAGTGCTCCTGCCGCCCCAGAGATGCCTGTGCGGCAGATACGACTCAAAAGGAAAGTCACGCCTAGGGCAACCGGGTGCAGAGTACAAAAGGAAGGCAGATACGCTCTCAAAGTAAGTGACTAGATACTTGGGGGCATGAGTTGGCACCCAAAAAGTCACCCCTAGCACAGTAGCACTCCCAGCAGGAGGACTCACACGTAGAAACGTCCCCAGGTGGGCCGAAGCGCCCCCAGATGGGGTCATGGCGTCGTGAGGCCCTCCACGTGTACGACAGCCATGCCAGAATAGAAACACCCTTTAGTCAGGTGCCAGGTAATTAAAAGTTATTCAATACAGTTTCCCTTTCGACCATTCAGGTACTATAATGGCTCCCGAGCGTTTCAAACGTCTTAAATGCGCTACGTTTTCTAATTAAGCACTTTAATGAGTGCGTTACGTTTGTGATTAAAAGCGCTTTAAGGCGCTTTAAATGCTTGGGTAGTTTAAATAGCGCAGAGAATGTTGGAAAAAGGGTTGGAACTTTCGGCAAATTTACCAGAAAAACTCTCTAGTTGCTTGCTCGTGCTTCAAGGTTACGTACAAGTGACTGGGGAATATTTTTGCCTGAAGGAGACAACACACACATATACACAGTTCTTTTACCACCTTCAGAGTGCCATATGCGGTGCTCAATCACGTAGGTGGATAGTTTTTGGTGTTTCTTGCTGGCTGACTTGAGCGTCGGAGTGCACACGGCCGCTAGGGCGCCTTTTTGTCCTCTTTTTTGCAGGAATCCACGGGCAACCAGTGGGAAGGAGTCCCTAGCTGACGGTTGAGGTCGCGCACGAAGACATCCCGGTCAACCGGACGGAACAGTAATCAATGTATGAGGCCAATAGATCAAGGGTAATTTTTTGGGACGGCTAGAAATGCAGGGTGTATAAAACCGGTCCTACTCTTTTTACATGAATTAGAACATTTCCTTAATGTCCAATTAATTTTTCATTCTTTAAAAAAATTCTTGACTAATCATATAACGCAAGAGAATGAGATCAATAACACTAGGGAATAAGGTTCAAGGTTTTATAATAGAGACAATAATTATTGTTCTTGTAAGGGTTAAAGGGTTTTCACTCTACAGTTGCTTTCTCAGGTCCGAGATAAGGGAAAGTCATATTTACAAAAGGTTCTCCAATATTCAAGTCAACTTTAATAGTTGAGAATGAAAAATTCTATCAAAACGTAACATTTACTTGTCTCAAACCAATATATATATATATTTACATTAGATCTCTATACAAGTGGGCCTGTATCAGTATAAATATTATAATTAACCTTGTATTAGTAATAACAATACGATAAGTTTATGAAATTGATTTAAGATTAATATTGTTAATTATATTTTCTCGTTGATTTGTCAAGATGTCTTCAACGTTGCTTTCGTAACTATCTTGTTAATTTTGTTGTCATTGGCCAAATGTGCTTATATGATCTCAATTATCTGATTTCAGTCATTTCCGACCAGAGAAAAATAAAAAAATCAAGTTATTTAGTATTAAATGATTTTTTTAAAAGTGTTATTCTTAAATTCTAAATCCTAAATAATATAATTATTTCCCATAAAATGAATCATATTTTTGAAGAATGCTGTTCCAAAACTTTATTTAGCATATATCAATTGGTTGCGAGAAGAAGATTTAATGAAAAACTTTACGGTTTGGTGTCATATGAAGTATTTGGAATGAAGAAATAATCGTGTATTTAAAAAGAAGGCTTTTTTTTATGATAAAAGGGTAATCCAAAATGTTACATTTTTTTTGCTGTTCATGGATCAACAGGGTCAATCCTCCCAATTGCTAGCTGCATTTTTTAGCTTTGTAGAGGGAAACCTTTTAATTATATTCTATTTAGTTTTAGTTGAGGTTGATACTAAATAATTTGTAACCATAGGTGGATTATTTATTTTCGTTCATTTTTATGTAAAGACATTGAAAAAGGGGTTTGTACACACACGTGTTTCTGTGATATATATATACTATTTTTTATGATTTTTGAAATAACTTTTTCGACAATTTTTTGACTGGGATGGATTCAGCTCTTGGAGCTGACCTCCTTGCAATTATTGTTACTCTGGAACATCTGAAGAGGGTTGGTTGAAAGATTTTAGATTGACTTCAAGTTTTCACGATAAAATTGCTTCTTCACATTCTTTTGGTAAAAGAAACAAATGCATGAATCTAGTTTTTTTTCTTTCTTCTAGTTTTCATTGCTTTCTGATGATGTGTTGCTACCTATATTTTCATAGTGAACAAAACCCTATTTTGTGGACTTAGTCAACAAGTTATGTGGGATATGATCTTTTTAAGAATAAAGAGAGGTTCTTCCTACCTTACCATTTGCTTAATTTTCTTTGGTTCTTTACCTTCCATGATTTGTTGTTTTTTTAATATCATTTTTTATTCTTTTTTATTAGAAAAATTAAATATTAAAATATGGAACCGATGTTCAACTCATATATATATATATATATATATATATATATATATATTCAACTCAAATCTTATAGCGGTTAGGGGTGGAAGTATTTTTCATGGGAGTATGGAAGAGTTTATTGGAGATTTCTCTGCGTTTCTTGACGTTCAGACTGTTTGCTTGCTGAATTTTATAGAGTTATATATGCTTTGGAGGAAGTTCAAAAGTTGGGACTTACTAATGTCTGGCTAAAATGTGACTCTGCCTTGGTTTGTAATGCGTTTACTGCTAGGATAAATGTTCTTTGGATGTTTCGTAATCGATGAAATACTTGTCTTAATTACTGTGGAAAAATCAGGTTTAGGGTTACTCATATTTTTCATGAAGGGAATGTGTGTGCTGATAAGTTGGTTAATTTATGATTTATTCATAGAAAATCCTTTCATTAGTATAATAGACTTTCATCTTGTCTGTTCTTAGAATTCTTTATTAATAGATATAGTCTACCTATGTATCGTTTTTGTTAACATATGAGTTTTGGTCTAATCTCTCATATTTTTGTATTTTCCTTCTTTTTCTTTTTTTTAATAATAATTTTTTCATGTGATGACAAATAATTGTTGTTACTTGAGGTGTCAGCCTAACTGAGATGTCAAGTAGCATAGTGATGCCTCACATGAAAGCTTTTTTTTTTTTTTTAAATCTTGTATTAAATATTCTTAAGAGTGTTCGATATCACCACTCTATGTAAAACCGATGGAAGGTTTCCTTTTACATCTTTAAATAAAACTTTATTTGTTTTAAAAAAAAAAGTTGTATCCTTCAATATGCCAGACCACCAAACAACTCAAAGTTAATTAGGATTTGCATTCGTTTCATTTTGAACAATAGGTGTGGAGTAAATAATAGAATAATGATATAAACTTCACCATCAACCAAATGATATTCATCAGACCCAGTCAAAGTCAAAACAATTTACATTAATTAAGAACTTAGAAACATACATCTATTTTGTAATGGTGACTGCCCTATATGATGCTTTGGAAAGGGTAGACTTGACCTAGTGAAAGACAATTTCTATGGAAAGAACTATTTATTTTGTAGGTGTTAACGAATAACTAAGGAAGAACTTAATTGGTTTCCCCAAGTTTACTTTGTGTAAGAAATTGATAGAATAGATTTTCTGTCCTTGATTTAGTCCATTGAAGTTAAATTAATTGCCTAACTATTTCTTAAAATTCTCCATTTTTAAAAAAGTAATACGGGACTTTTTATTTTTATTTTTGCATATAGTTTTCTTTTTTAGGTTTTTGTTCATTTAAAAAATGTTTTTATTTGAAAGACTTTTTCTTTTAAAAACACTGTTTTCCTCGATTTCTTCTTTAAAAATATGTAAAACAAAAGTCAAATACTACTTGAATCAATTAACAAGTATACATGCATGCAAATAATCCACCAAACCATAACTTAGAAACAAAGTCACTGCCCTTTAATTATAAAAAGAAAAAAAAAATAACAAGTTAAAAATAACCGGAGGGCATGAAGCTGGTTGCTGAAATTTTATAAATAAGGCATTTTGTTCATGAAAGAACCTCTACATTCCGAACAACGTGCATCTTTTGTACTCATTTTGTCCTGTAAAGAAAAAAATGTAAAGAAAACTTTTACTTTTCTAAAACAAATTAATTATCTAGCTTCTATATTTATTTATTTATTTTAATCGAAAAATAAATAATGAATAAATGAGAGTATTTTAGAAATGCTCAAACTCTCACTACAAGAAAATCATGAAATAAAAATCAATTTTAGAGACAAAAAATAATTAGTTGTTATAGTGGCTAAATTAGAAATCATTTTAAAGACTATAAAAAAACTTGGTTTCTAAATTAGTTTTTATTATTGTTAAATGGTTTCTAAATTGGTATCTAATTGTTAACCAAGAATTTTACTACCAAATTAACAATATAAATAATTGGTAGTTAAAACCTTGGTAGCTAATTAGATATAAATTTAGAAACTATTTAACAATAATATAAACTAATTTAGAAACCATTTTTATTTTAGTTTCTAAAGTGGTCTCTAATTTAGTTACTATAGCAACTAATTATTTTTTTGTCTCTAATTTAGTTACTATAACAACTAATTGTTTTTTGTCTATAAAATTAGTTTGTATTTCATGATTTTCTTGTAGTGTCTATTACTGTCCCCGCCGGTTGACCGGGATCGTCTTTGCGCGCGGCTTGTCCTCACGAGCTAGGGCACCTTCATTTTGCTCCGTCTGTGAGTACCTGAAAAGAAGTGAACAAAGGGGCGCCCTCGCGGCCGTTTGCACTCCGACGATCAAGTCAGCTAGCAAGAAACATCAAAGGTGACACACCCTTTGGAGGTGGTCGAAAAACTGCACTGAATAACTGAAACTGAGTAACTAGAACTGTGTTGCCCTAATTGCCTTGTGCTCACTGGGGTGCGCCGCGAAGACAACTAGGGTTTTCTCTGTGTATCTGTGTCTATTAGGTTAAAGAACTCTCCTTTCAAATGCCCCAAGGTCCCTTTTTATTCATCTCTCATGTTTAAAGCGCGTTAAAGCGCATTGAAAGCGTATAAAAATATTCCTTGAAACATTCGAATCTTAACTGAATTAACGCGTACCTTGGAAAACTTTCCCTGAAACCTTTTATGAGCACGTGGGCATTGCCACGTGCCCCTTTGACTTGATCGTTATTCTGTGCAGAGGGCCCCACAGCGCCGCCACCCAACTTAGGGTTTTTCCATTGTGCGAGCCCTCTTTTCTGCGAAGTGCTTCTATCACGTGGGTTGACTTTTTGGGCGCCAACTCATGCGCCCTAATCACTAGTCACTTGCCCTGGGGGTGTATCTACCTTTCTCTCGTATCATGCACGTGGTTCTCCCCTGGTCATGGCCCTCTCGTGGGTCGTATCTGTCCCAGGGTCTCCCAGTAGTGGCGTGGATACTTCACGAGTCGGGCTTACCCCCTACTGGTACTAGAACCTATGGCCTTGAAGTCACCTTTCTTTGCTACTGCCTCGAACCGTTGAGGTCCGATGTCTTTCCTTAGGCGATGTCTTACTTTGGCGATGTCTTGCTTTGCCGATGTCTCTGCTCGGCGATTTCTCTTCTTGGGCGATGCCTCGAGCGATCGACTTGATGACTTTTCTTCCCTGGGTCCCTTGAGGGATCCCACCATGTGTTTGACTTTGACTTCTAGTCAACGCCCGGGGACGGGACGGTACACAAGTCCCCTAGTCTTGAGTTGAAACTTGTTTCAGCGAAAAGACTAAGGCCTCGCCCCTATTGTCCTTGCGGCATTTTGATGTCGTGTCACTCCCTGACCGGTTGACGTGACATTTTCTGCACCGCCGGCGCGGCGTACCCTCAAGGACTCTGATGATGTGATATTCTCTGAGCGAGAAAAGTGACACTTCAAGTCGTACCTTAATCTCGTGACACGTGGCCCAATCGCACGGTGCTCATTTAGCGTCCTTTGGCGCTTCAATTGTAACGCTTGAGTCTTTGAAATCCCGCACTTTAACTCATTGTTTCTACTTTTTCGCATCTTCTTCATATTGTTCATCTTCCCTCCAAAGAACTCTCCCTGCGTTCTTTCCTCGTCGACTCTTTCCTTCTATACTGCCGTTGAACCCTTCTTCTTTGATCTTTAGTTCCTTCATTGACAGTACGTGCCAAAATGGCTGCCAACCCTCCTTCCTCCAGAGTTAATCACAGGGAGCTTTATGCATGGGCCTCAGACGAACTTCTTGATGAGTGCTCGAGTCTAGTCTCCACCAGAGCCTGGAGGGACCACGTAGGGGACCCGAGCGCCTACAATCACCGCGCCTTCGCGAAAAGGCACGATGATGATATCGTCGTGCTTCCTTGTACCCTAGGGGAGCCGGTATGCGGGGATGAGCAGGCCAACAACGGGGTCCCCTTTTTCTACTTCTATCAAGTGGTCTTTAAGTGCGTCGGCGTGCGCCTGCCTTTCTCCAGGTTCGATAGGGAACTGTTGACGGAGATCAATGTTGCTCCGGCCCAGCTGTATCCTAACAGCTGGGCCTTTGTCAAAGCTTTCGACATACTGTTCGGTTTCTTTGGGTGCGCACCTTCTGTTGACATCTTCCTTCACTTCTTCAAAGTGAAGAGGCAAAGGAATAATCTCTGGGTGACCCTCAGCAACATTCCCAGGAGTGTATATGATTGTCTTTTGTTCAATTTGCAACTATCATGAACATTATCTGTAATCGTAACTCTTGATTTACGCTTGCTTTACGTTTAGACGCTACCCGCTTTATCTTTGCATGCTTGCATCTGCTTCTGCTTTCTTTGCTATGCCGCGTGCGTTACCTTCAATACTCCCCTCCATCGTGTTTGACCCTAACTCTTTAGGTAGCACGTGCTCTTCTCTCCTATTCCCCATTCTTTCTTTTTGAGTTGCGGTGCATACCCTTCTCCCCTGATCTCTTCACTTATAGCTTCGCTTGGCCTTCGTACCTGTGAGGGATGCTCACACGCTCGAACTTCCTCGCCTGAACCCACAACAGCTTTAATCTGAGTTTACTGGGAAAACCGGCGATTTGCTTTCCGCGGCGATGTCAGACCATCTGATCTTTTCGTTTCGGCGATGGCACAACCTGGCGATACCTGATTACGTATGTTGCAGAACGCCGCCTCCAAAAACGGCGACTATGTACGCTTCTTGACCACCTGCCTTTCTCTTGTCCACGTCATCACACTCGGTGACCTGATCAGTACATAAGCTGTGATTCGTCCGGCGAGAAGACTAAGAAGTTGAAACTTCGGCGATCTACGTGGCTTCGCGCGCTAACGCCCACGCCATTTACTGATTTGACACTTCACCAACCCCCTCCCGTTAACTGACACGTGGACTTATCAACGACCATCATTTCCTGCCGTTTGCGCTTCTTGTAACGTTCGAAACTCTTAAAATTCTCGCGCCACTTCACTGTTCCATTATCTTCTTCTTCATTCTCAAACTTTCAAAACGCCTCAGCAAACGCTTCGACTCCCTCAATCACCATTTTACGGAACGCTCTTCTGACCATCAAAAGGTAACTTTTTTATCCCTCCCACTGATATTTGTTGCATTTTAATCGGTTTGCATCATCCATTAACTGTCTGGAGCATACGTTGTGGGCTGTTGTTCTCTGTTTTGCTTTTCCTGCGTTTAGGTTTTTCTTTTCTTTTCTGCGAGCCCCCCTTGTTCATGCTGTTTTCACTTTTTCGTCTTTTAATCGAGTCATTTTGTTTATCAACCCTCCACTTTTCCCCTTTTCATCTTCTTTTCGTCTTCTTTGCAGTTCTCCTGATGGCTCGTACAGGAATCACACCAAACCCCCCTACCTCTTCTCGAAACCCTCCTCCAAAGCCACGCAGAAACCATTAGTCATGAAACCCCTCCTCATCTTATAACCCTCCTAGGGACCCCAGCGTCCCTTCAAACCGGGCTCAGAGACCTGCACCCTCTCAATCCAACCAACTGCGACCTACCCCTCCACAAACCAGTGCCACCGTATGCCCCACCCTTGACTACAAACTACTGTACCCTTGGGCTCCCCCAGCCTTGCTGAGTGAGACCTCTTCGATTAACACTGAGGCAGATGTTCTCCGTTTGAGAGACAAGACCCACCTTTCCTTTAGTAAGGAACACGATGACAAGGTGGCCATTAGCCCTTGTCTTCCTGGGGAACCTGTCTGCACTGACAATGAAGGGAACGACGGCCACCCCTTCTGCTTCATCTACCTAACCGTTTTCAAGAAGGTTAAGCTCAGGTTCCCTCTCACTCGCTTTGAGAGGGAGCTTCTAACTGAGCTTGATATTGCCCCCGCCCAACTGCATCCCGACGGCTGGGCGTTCGTCAGGGCATACCAAATTATCTGCACACACCTAGGCCACCCAGCCTCTGTAGAGGTTTTCCTATTTCTGTTCGAGGCTAAGAACCCAGGGGATCGTCTGTGGGTGAGCTTTAATGGGTTTGCTGGGAGATCCATCCTCTCAATCTTCCAGCAATCCTACAAGGACTGGAAGGGCAAGTTTGTCCGCGTGTGCTGCAATGATCAGGATCCTACCCTTCTTGATGGATTCCCCTTGTACTGGGTTAACAAGGGGAAGAAGGAGTCCAAGGACACCTTTCGAAAGGCTAGGAGTCCAGAGAAAATGGGGGAGCTTGACCGAGACTTGTGCAGCTTCTGGAAAGAAGTGGCATCCTCCAACATCATTTTGGCCACCTCCTTGATCATCAAGTTTGAATTCGCTGAAAGTCAACTGGACTTCCACATAGGTATGCCCTCCCTTCTTTTTCGAATTTCTCTTTCTGTGTTAAGTCCCCTTTATTCTTCATCCAATTTGCTTTCTTTACACCGATTCTACACTCATTCTTGGTTGTTTGATCCATGCATTAGTGTTTCCATCATTTGTTTTCCTTTGCATTATTAATTGCCTGAACTGGATTGATTTGCAAACATTGATCTCTTTGTGCAGATACAATGTTGGGGAAAGATCACATGGCCAGGCTACGCTCCATAGTCAAACGTCACAAACTCGCGGCGGGCTCCCAAACCGTCCCAAATTCAATTGCAGGAGCTGCTGCCGCCCTGGGCAAGTCCCCCTAAGTGGACTCACCTTCCCTTGCCACCCTTCCTGCCCCTGAGAGGAAAAAGCTACCACCAAAAAGGGCCAAGAGGAAGACTCCCACAGTGGTATCGGACGAAGAAGAGGAGGAGAGCACTGAGGATGAGCTTGTTTGCAAAAGGAACAGAGCGACCACAACTGAGCCACCAGCAATCGAAAGCACAGGCCCAAACTATGTAGATAATCCCCCCAGCGCCTCCACACCCTTTGAGAGCGCTGGGGATGCTCTCCCATCGAACACCTCAGCTGCTGGGGGCGCTCAAGAGCAAGTTGTGGATGCTCAATCATCTCCCCAATCTGCAGTGGAGCCAACCGTCTCACCACCACGCCCTGATGCTCCCCTCGCCATCCAAACTTATGAGGGTGGTGGTGAGAACCAACCCTCAACACCTCTTCCAATCCCAGCTCTTCCAACCCCCGTTGAGGAAGTCTTGAAGGCCCACGCCGCTCATCTTAGCGCCATAACTACTGAGTGCATGGAGAAACGTCTTCACAAGATGATGGGCGAGGCTCTAAGGGACTCCTTGAGCCAATACGAGTTCGAAGCTAGCACTGCGAAGGCCCAAGTCCAAAAACTTAAGTGTGATATTACGATGCAGGGACTGGAGTTTTCACGGCTAGAGAACGCCCTGAGGGACGAGTTGCGGAGCGAACGTAAAAGTAGCACTGAGCTACGCAAAAAGCTCAATGCCAAACTCTTAGAGGCCGTCGAACTCGAGAGCAGGCTCGTGCCTCAGCAGGAAAAGATAGTTGACCTGGAGGAGGCCCTCAAAGCTAACAAGGCCTACGTGGATAAGCTCGAGACCAAGTCAATCGAGAGGGAGGACCTTCTGGGCAAAGTTGAAGTCGACAGGGACCAAAAAGCTAAGGAACTGAGCGAGAAGGACAAGGAGTTGAGCGAGTCTGCAACAAAGCTTGTCGGGGCGCTCGAGGACAACGAAAAGCTAAAGAAGCAAATCGAAGAACTCGACCTTAGCGCCGCGAATGTTCTGACTTCAGGGTTTGGCGCGGCCTTGGAGCAGTTCGCTTGCGCTTACCCCGACTTGGACCTCTCTCAGTTCTCGGTTTGCCACGAAGTGGTAGATGGAAAAATTGTACCTTCAGATTAACATTTCCACTCGCCACTCTGTTTGAAACATTCTGAAAACTTACATATTCGACCTTTGTTTATATGTAATGAATTTATTTGTAATGACTTTCTCTTCATCCAAACTGCTTTGATACATATAAATATGCACATGGCTTCGCCCTTATCTGTTGCGTAGTCATCTGATCTTCTTGTCTTAAAGAAATCAACTTAGCACCAGCTGGTGCTTAATTCTGCGAAAATCAACTTAACTGAACAAACCATTAGTTCGTAGCAATAGCATTTAATGCAAGATCCCTTACTGGGCAGTAGGCTTGGGTCAATCTTATTATCTGAAATATCGTTCGCCTGAACTGCTAAGTGTTATGCACGTTTCTGTGTCACCGCCTAAAAACCCTACTCACTTAGTTCTCGCCGTGTATCTCTTCTTTCGAGTTTCAACCACAAAGCCATAGGCTTCCGGCGACGCCATTTTCTTTTTAACTGAAACACCTTTGCTTGATTGGAAGAAGAGCTGGCTTTCGGATCTCCCTCTATCTTGCCTGAGTTTTGGAACAATGATTTAGGTGGTGAGGTGTCCTCTGCGAACCTTCCCCAGCCACCCATCCCTGACCTTTCAACTTCATCTTGCCTGAACTCTCCCTGGCGCTTCAACTTGCCCAGGGGTTACATCTCCTCTTCCCCTGGATGCGTCGAGGACTTTTAAACCGTTCTTGCCTGAACTTGCTCAAGGCGAGGAGGACTTTCTCTGGTGCCTCTACTTTGCCCAGGGGTTACATCTCCTCCTTCCCCGGATGCACTGAGGGCTTTGTAATTTGTTCTTGCCTGAACTCGCTCAAGGCGAGGAGGACTTTCTCTGGTGCCCCTACTTTGCCCAGAGGTTACATCTCTTCTTCCCTTGGATGCGCTGAGGACTTTGCAATCTGTTCTTGACTAAACTCGCTCAAGGCGAGGAGGACTTTCTCTGGTGCCCCTACTTTGCCCAGGGGTTACATCTCTTCTTCCCCCGGATGCGCTGAGGACTTTGCAATTTGTTCTTGCCTGAACTCACTCGAGGGTGAGGAGGACTTTCTCTCTTCTCGCCTACACTCGCTCGAAGCGAGGAGGTCTTTTTAATCTCTTCTCGCCTGCACTCGCTTACGACAAGGAGGACTTTTTAAAATCTTTTCTCGCCGGACGGCGATGAGAACTAAAAACTTTATACTCGTGCCTCCAATCGCCAGATGGCGGTGAGGGCTTAAAACTTTATGCTTGTGCCTCAGATCGCCAGACGGCGATGAGGACTTAAAACTTAACTCTCACCTCTGATTGCCAGGTGGTGATGAGGGTTTAAAACTTTATACTTTAAAACTTTGTATTGGATGTATACGATCTGAATTCACCATTGCTTTAAACTACACAAAGGCGATGAAATCTCTTTCCGAAACTTTAAAAACGAAAAGTGTGCAAACTTAATGAACTTGGAAACTTTGATAAACTTAAAAACCTTCTTTATTGGGTGACCTTGTTAAAAAACCCTCTTTAGGGAAAAAGAGTGCCCCGTTGAAAAACTGTTTTATTGCTACTTACAATGCTTTAACTGTAATAAAACTTGAGATGGGTGGCGTTCCAAGTGCGAGGAATCGCCCCTCCTTCCAGTGTTTCCAAGCGGTAGGCGCCGTTCCCGAGTGCTTTGGTTATTCTAAACGGTCCTGTCCACTTGGGTGACAACTTGTTCTTCATCTCGTACTGGTGGGCCCTCCTCATCACCAGGTCGCCATCTCTTAATTGTCTTGGTTTCATTCTGGAGTTGTACTTGTGTTCAACTCTTCTCTTTACTGCTTCAGCCTTCACCCTCGCTTCCTCCCTAACCTCATCCAGCAAATCCAAGTTCATTCTTCTTTCTGCGTTTGAATCTTCCGTCACAAAGTTCTGGAATCTCGGCGAGCTTTCTTGGATTTCAACTGGGATCATCGCATCGCACCCATACACCAAACTAAACGGGGTTTCATGGGTTCCCGATTACTCAGTGGTATGATATGCCCACACTATACGGGGAACCTCTTCCGCCCAAGACCCCTTTGCCTTCTCCAACCTCCTCTTCAAGCCCCTCAACAACACCCGATTAGCTGACTCCACTTGCCCGTTCGTTTGCGGGTGCTCCACAGAAGCAAACACCTGTTGTGTCCCAATATCCTTGCACAGCTTCTTCAACAGGTGACTTGCAAACTGAGTCCCATTATCTGATACCAAACGCTTGGGCACACCAAAGCGACAAACGATGTTCTTCCACACGAAACTCTGAATCTTGTGCGCGGTGATCTAGGCTACTGGTTCTGCTTCAATCCACTTCGTGAAGTACTCGATTGCCACGACCAAATACTTCATTTGCCTGATCGCCAACGAAAAAGGTCCCAGAATATCGATTCCCCGCGTATGGAACGGCCAGGGGCTGTAGATTGACTTTAGCTCTTCTGGGGGGCCTTGTGCCAATTGGCATGTTGCTGGCATTGCTTGCAATGCTGGGCGTATCTTTTGCAATCTTCCCTCATGGTTGGCCAATAATAACCTGCACGGAGAGTTCTTGTTGCCAGGGCTCGACCTCTGATGTGACTCCCACAAATCCCCTCATGGAGCTCAGCCATAATTCTCATGCACTTTTCTCCATGCACACATACTAACAGGGGGTGTGTAAACCCAAACCTGTACAACTCACCATCGATTAAGGTGAACTTGCTGGAGTTCTTCTTTACCTTTCTGGTCTCCGTCGGATCCACTGGGAGAACGCTATCTGCCATGTAGCGCTGGTATGGCGTTATCCATGTATCTGGTTCGTGGATAGCGCAAACTTGCGTCATCTTCGCCTCTCCTACTGGATGCGCTCTAACTCTCGGCGTCCTCAAAGTTTCTTGAGTTAATGATCTGTGACTCCTCGTCATCCCTTCCATCGACTTGCAAACTTGAAGAACCTGGTGGTCTGCTACGAATGCTCGAGGTGTCTTCAGAGTTTCTTGTATAACGGTCCTCTGCTTGCCCCCCTTGCCTGAACTGGCGAGCTTGGCTAGCAAGTCAGCTCGGGCATTCTGCTCCCTTGGCACGTGCACCACCTCGAACAAAGCAAAAGACCTCCTTAACTCCTGCACATACTCCAGGTAAGCCACCATCTGCGGATCCTTGGCCTGGAACTCGCCGGTCACCTGCCCAGTGATCAGCAAAGAGTCGCTCTTGGCCATCAGCACCTTTGCCCCCATCTCCTTTGCCAACAAAATACCGGCGATCAACGCCTCATACTCCGCTTGATTATTGTTGGCTTTGAAAGCAAACCTCAGAGATTGTTCTATTAACACACCGTTGGGCCCTTCCAAAATAACTCCAGCCCCGCTACCCAACTGGTTGGACGACCCATCCACCGAGAGTACCCAACGATCATCACTCCCGGCACTCTGCGCTGTTTCAGAAGATAGCTCAACCACAAAGTCAGCGAAGATTTGCCCCTTGATCGGTCCTCGGGGCTCATACCTGATGTTGAATTCTGACAACTCCACCGCCCATTTTACCATCCTCCCAGCTACGTCCGGTTTCTTTAGAACCTTATGGATGGGTAAGTCAGTCATTACCAATACTGCAAAGCTTTGGAAGTAATGACGCAGCCTTCTCGCCGAAAACACAACCGCCAGCGCTGCTTTCTCCAAGGCCTGATATCTCACTTCTGGGCCCTGCAACACCTTGCTAACAAAATAGATAGGTTTCTGGACTTGATCTTGATCCTGGACGAGCACCGCACTTAGCGCCCTTTCGGTTACGGCAAAATATAACATGAGGGGCGTTCCCACTTGAGGTTTGCACAGAACCGGCAGGCTCGCCAAACGACGGGACAAGAAATCAGGGTTAATTCCTGGCATATCTGAGGCAGACCACACAAACGCGTCCAGATGTCTGCCTATCACCTTGGCGATCTGGTCTTGCGTCTTGCTATCTAGGGTCTTCCCCAGCTTAAACGTCTTTCCACCGATCTCCTTCTCGAGCCAATCCTTAACCGGCTGAGGCCTCCTTTCACTAGCGATGACCGCCCTCGCGATTCCCAACTCCCTGGTGACAACCGGGCAGTCCGTTTCCTCCTCCATCAGAGCGGCGTTCTCAACATCCGCCATCACCACATCCCCTTCGGCAGCCACCTCAAGTGTTGCGTCCACAACTCGTCGGTTTTCCTGTCCAGGCCCCGCGCCAGGGGGTGGCGTTGTGGTTACATGGCACACTGATCGCCTATTCTTGAGGCTGTTTTCGTAGCACTTCTTTGCCTCCTTTTGATCAGAGTGGATGGTGATGACCACCCCCTCCATCGAAGGTAGCTTGACCTTCATGTGCCTAGTGGAGGGCACAGCTCCTATCCTGTTGAGTGTTGGCCTTCCTAACAGGATATTGTATGCCGAAGGAGCGTTCACGACAAGGTACCTGATCTTCTCTGTACGCGAGGTCGCCCCATCTGTGAATGTCGTTCTTAACTCAATGTACCCCCTGACCTCCACTTGATCACCAGCAAAACCGTATAAGCAACCTCCATACGACCTCAGCTGGTCTGGAGACAACTGTAACTTTTCGAAAGTCGGCCAAAACATCACATCTGCCGAGCTCCCTTGGTCAACCAACGCTCGGTGAACCATCCTTCCCGCCGTAACAAACGAGATTACAATGGGATCGTTGTCGTGGGGTACAACATCCCTGAGGTCTTCTTTGGTGAATGTGATGTCCACATCGGGCGAGTGATCCTCAAAAGCTTCTACTGACATCACAGACCTTGCATACTTCTTGCGTTGGGATGCAGTACACCCACCGCCCGAGAACCCACCAGCTATGGTGTGAATCTCGCAGTGAATGGGTACCTCGTGCTGCTGTCCCTCACTGCTCGCCGGTTGTGAACCTGACGATTGTTCTGTCTGCTTCTCCACGATTTACTGAAAGACCCGGGACGTACCCCCTTCCTGAATGCGTAAACGATCATGGGTTCGTCTGTGGTACCCACCTTCACCATCTGCGCCCCGAAGCGGCTTATGTATTCCTTCAGGGTCTCACCTTGAAATTGTTTTACGTCGAAAAGGTCGTACGAGACTGGGGCTGGGGCCCTGTTGGCTAAATACTACTCTCTGAATAATCGTGAGAGTTGGGCGAAGGACGTGATGTGGCCCTCGGGGAGGCTGATGAACCAATCCATAGCCATCCCAGTCAGAGTACTCATGAAGAGCTTGCATTTTACGGCATCAGAACCACCAACCAACAACATCTGTGTGTGGAACGCCGTGAGGTGTGCCTCAGGATCCTCCATCCCTGTGAAGGTTACCTTGGGCCCCGTGAACGTGTTGGGGATTGCTGTCTCTAGGACTGCCTGTGAGAATGGCGTTGTGAATTCCCTAGGTGGGGATGCAGCCTCAGGCTCGTCTCCACCGCGCCATCCACGGCGTAACTCCTCGTTGGCACGGTGGAGCTCATCGTTTCTCGCCTGAGAAGCTGGTAGATCCGCCTGCATGCGCTCCTGCTCCGTTTTCGACGCTGCCATGGCTTCCTGCAGCCCTTGCATCATGCCCATGAGTTGTTGCATGGTCATCTCTTCATTCCTAGCGCGTGCAGGTCTTGTGGTCATGGCTTATCTGGAACTCGAACGAACGCGATCGCACAGAGATTCAACCAAAAGCAATTGGCGATAACTGCACCAATTCTTCAACGAACAATGGCTCTTGGTAAAATCTCGAAGGAACTGGGTTGAAAACTGCAACTGAAACTGAGAAAACTTGTGTGGTGGGACTGATTTTATATCGGCCCCACGGTGGGCGTCAGATGTTCCCGCCGGTTGACCGGGATCGTCTTTGCATGCGGCTTGTCCTCGCGAGCTAGGGCACCTTCGTTTTGCTCCGTCTGTGAGTACCTGAAAAGAAGTGAACAAAGGGGCGCCCTTGCGGCCGTTTGCATTCCGACGATCAAGTCAGCTAGCGAGAAACATCAAAGGTGACACACCCTTCGGAGGTGGTCGAAAAACTGCACTGAATAACTGAAACCGAGTAACTAGAACTGTGTTGCCCTAATTGCCTTGTGCTCACTGGGGGTGCGCTGCGAAGACAACTAGGGTTTTCTCTGTGTATCTGTGTCTATTAGGTTAAAGAACTCTCCTTTCAAATGCCTCAAGGTCCCTTTTTATACATCTATCATGTTTAAAGCGCGTTAAAGCGCATTGAAAGCGTATAAAAATATTCCTTGAAACGTTCGAATCTTAACTGAATTAACGCGTACCTTGGAAAACTTTCCCTGAAACCTTTTATGAGCACGTGGGCATTGCCACGTGCCCCTTTGACTTGATCGTTATTCTGTGCATAGGGCCCCACAGCGCCGCCACCCAACTTAGGGTTTTTCCATTGTGCGAGCCCTCTTTTCTGCGAAGTGCTTCTGTCACGTGGGTTTACTTTTTGGGCGCCAACTCATGCACCCTAATCACTAGTCACTTGCCCTGGGGTGTTTCTACCTTTCTCTCGTATCATGCACGTGGTTCTCCCCTGGTCATGGCCCTCTCGTGGGTCGTATCTGTCCCAGGGTCTCCCAGTAGTGGTGTGGATACTTCACGAGTCGGGCTTACCCCCTACTGGTACTAGAACCTATGGCCTTGAAGCCACCTTTCTTTGCTACTGCCTCGAACCGTTGAGGCCCGATGTCTTTCCTTAGGCGATGTCTTGCTTTGCCGATGTCTCTGCTCGGCGATGTCTCTTCTTGGACAATGCCTCGAGCGGTCGACTTGTTGACTTTTCTTCCATGGGTCCCTTGAGGAATCCCACCATGTGTTTGACTTTGACTTCTGGTCAACACCCGGGGATGGGACGGTACAATTACAAAAGGTACCTCAAGAAACCAATGTGCCTGTTACAACAGCAAAAAAAAACAAAAAAAGGAGAAGAAACTACTAAACACCCATGCACAAAAAGTGTGAATAAAAAGTGCATTTAAACCTAAGTCAACCAGATAGCTACAAAAAATATAAGACCAACATATTCCATCATGCAGGCTCACACTCCCACTGATATCTTAAGGAAAAGAGAAAACCATTCTCAACTTCTTTATTGTTCGAGAATATTGTGACAAATGCCAAAAAGGAAGGTTAAGAGATTTCAACACATTGGTTGATCACTTTATATGTTCTTCACCCTTCCACTCAACTTTTTTCTTCCAGCATTCTCTTTATTGCTACCAGCCTACATAGAGATTTACTTAACTCGAGAGAGGACCTACATCCTGCACAACCACCTAAGCAAAAAAACAGAGGGGAAAAAACTAGACAAAACCTCTCCACACTGGGTTAGTACAAACACACAACAAATTTGAACACCAATGCTACTTCAAGCAACTTTCCGCAACAAAAGTTGAGAACCATTTTAACTGATAGAAATCAAGTTGCACTAGATCTAAACACTAAAAAACATGACTTAGTGTATTTATACTTAATCCATGCTCATGATTTAATTTGAGCAACAACGAAGATTTTAACTGGATCAACCACTAAGCCATTAAAAATCACACTATTTCTTTATTTCTATATCCCAAGTGATAGGCATCCACACACATTTCCACATCTTATTAGCTTTACCATTCAACACCATCAGGTTGTGCTGATTAAAATGCATGTCTGCCCTTTCATGATGTACATTCTCCTTTCTTACCCACCGATCACACAAGTACCACACCTTTGAGGCCACCATACATGTGAAGAACAAGTGAATAATACTCTCTTTGTGTTTTCCTCATAGTACACGCAACCCTAAGCTCACTTGCACACCCCTACGCATTAGGTTATCAACATTGGGTATTCTTCTAATAATGAGTCTCCATGCAAAAAATTGGGATAAGGGAAGAGCTTTGGTTTTCAAAAAATTCTCAAAACTAAAATGTTGCATATGTAGATATTGGGGCATAAGAATATGATATGCTAATTTCATCTTATACACCCCATCAGACTCTCCCTTCCACACTCACACGTCTTCCTTACTAATATCCACTGATGTGTTTTCCAAATCTTGAATAAAACTTAAGACCATACCAAACTCCCTATGGAACCACTCTCTTCTCCAAGACATATTCCAACCCTAAGAGTTGTCTTGCCATATGCCAAATGGATCCACAATACCTTCTTTACTAATTGCATTAGCGAAAACTCTTGGGTACTTATCCTTAAGAGGCACATCCAATCCACACATCTGACCAAAACAAAATTTTATTCCCTTTCCCAACTTTCCATCCCCTATTCATTTCAAACCAATTATTCATGTTATTACCACATGCTCTTTTAATTTTCTCCACCACCAAGAGTCGTAGCGTGATTCATTCACATTATCTAAGTTTCTCCATGAGGCATATTTAGAATCAATTATCCCTTTCCATAAACCTGATTGTTCACTACCAAGTCTCCACTTACATTTTTCTAACTGAGCCATATTGAACAATTTAAGATTTTTAATTCGTAGACCCCGTCCTCCTTCGGTTACTTTCATTTAAAAGTATAGCAAAAAAATTTAATTTTTGAAAAATTGAGCAAATGTGTTTCCTTTTTCCAGTACAAGAAAATGACTATTTAATTAGCGTTTGCCAAAAAACAATACAAATGACAAATTGTTGTTGTTAACTAGAAACAAATTATACAAGAGTGGATGTTACGGCGAAGTCAATTTTCAAGCAGATACTAATGTTGATTAATGTCACACTAAGACTGATGCTATTTATTAAACAACGGGGTATGTAACAATTCAGAATTTTCAATAAAGGAATTAAACTCATTTATTTCGCTGCTATAGTCAGACATAGAGATTAGAATCTTCCTCTCCTATTATCTTCTGATAGAATTAAAATTCTCAGCTACGTACCAGGCCTTAGAAATTTGATTCTTCCAGTACCTGCTAATCTTTCCAAATCAACATCTTATCTTTTAACGAACCAGAGCAATAAACATTTACAATTGTGACTTGTGCTCCAATCCCAACCTTCCATAACCCTTCAATAGTAATGAAATTCCTTCCATTAATGAAACTAGACATCTGAAAACAATTTTTCCTCCACATCGTAATAATCTCACATGCACTATTGCTAACTCCATTTTCAATCCAATCTATTTAATTAGAACCCAAGATAAGATAAAAACTCTCATTATTTAATACAAAACATTTTGTACCTTGTAAACAAACCATATATGCCTATTCCATAGTAATCAAATTTCTTAAATATTTTTTTTTAATGTTGTCTCCTAACCCTCCTAATTATTTTCATCATCGAAAACACTGTTAATCCCTCTAATATTCCTCACCTTGCAGCTGTCCTTTCCGGAAGAAGTGAAACCAATTACTTACCAATACTCCAAATAAGTGGCCTCATTTATATAATTTTTTAGCCAATATAATCTATTATAATTTTTAACTGCACTATCCGAAACAAAGATATTTTCTAACGTCGAAACCGGCTGCTGAACCAGAATGTCAGACTATCCGTCCTCGCAACTTCGGGTTTGCTACCTGCTAACGGGGATTCTCCTAACTCTGACCCATCCATGCCAAAGCCATTCACCTTCTATGAAGCTCAATCTCTCTCTTCCCTATAGTGAGAGATAACACTATTTCTAAACCAAGGGTTGCAGTTGGAGCTAAAAAAACTCGTATATTATTTGGAATTTTTTCTATCTAGAATCCCTCACAGCACGTTGTTCCCACTTCTAATTTTGACTGTTGTCTGTTATTCATCTTTAATGGATATTCTTCAAGATGTTCAGGATAAAATATACCCTAAATTCCTATAAACCATTCATAAATATTGCTTGATTTACACTAACAGCAGTAATTATTGCAACTATACGTGGCTCTAAGAGATTCTTTAACCAAAACAAGATCATGTTAACAAATAATTTTACTTACTTCATGATGAGGGAAGGCATTAGATAGGACTCAGATAGCTTCGTCGTCCCACTTTTTATCTCCAAATTGTGGTGCAATGATACCTTTATTTGCAATGTAGAAGTCTACATAGGAAACAACAAGTCTAGTACCAGGAGGTCTTGGCTTAGTCTCACCATCCTAGAAAATATAAAATTATGACATAACAAATGTGTCCACGTCTTAGCTGAAAGGTAGGAAAGTAGATTTTTCTTTTTCAGGGAATGAAAAGGAAATGACTTTGAAAGAGGAAAGAGTGACCGTGTGGTGAACATCGGTGGCATAAATATATACGAAGGAACAGCAGAATGGTGCATGGCTACCTTTATGCAGTGTATATGAAGGCAAATTACACAAGTTTTTGCACCTTAGCCTTTTTCTGGACGCTACTTAGGAACTGGTTGGCCAATTAACTTTTTGGCTTTTTCATTGCTGTTTCATGTTGGTTTATGCTTCCCTTATAATTTTGGGGCTGTAAAGGTGTTGTCTTAAGAGTTAGAAGCCTTTGTTTGTTTTGGTTCTCTACTCTTAGTTACAAAGAGGTGTAGCCTTGTGGATTTTTTACACCGGTTCTCTAAAGCATTCTTTTAAAGTATTCCTGTTTAATTTAATTTATTTATTATTCATAAAAAAAAAACATAACAAACATTAAATGGAAGTTGAATATATCTAGTTCACAATTCATCACTCACTCACAATTGCAATGAATAGAACCACTACAATCTTTAACCATATCATCAGGTAGAAATATCTTCACATGATAAGTTGCAGCTTAGTATCTTCATCTTCACATGATAAGTTGTAGCATAGCGCCATAACCATTATTCAACTTTCTCATATTCTTAAGCATCAACTATACAAACCAATTTTCTGAAGTTAGATCAGAATCCAAAATTCAAATATTGAATGGTGGGGAACACATGGGTAAGTACAATTCATTTTGAGTTGGCTTGGTACATAAGAATTGATAGGACTTGGTGCAGCAAATACCCAAATAAAGTAAATAACTAAAGTGGATATCATATGCTCTATACACTAGAAAAGAACAGTATAAAAGCACTTAAATATATCATTGACCAAATTACAACATTAAAGAGTTGTGTACAGAGCCACCATATCACTTCTGCTAGGAATTCATAACTTCATAAGTAAAATATATCAAAACATGAATATATACAATCTCAGGGACCAACTAACTTTTTTGTTATAAACTAGGTACTAGGTGCACTTTTAATAAACAAGTGCTAAACTTTTAATAAACAAGTTGTTTCACCACTCCTACATGTAACTTCTTCAACACATTATAATTTGAGTGTTTAGTGAAATATTATAAAAAAATTGAACACTTTTCCAAAAGTGTTATAAACTGAACTTGTGACGAGTAAAAGGCAATGAACAGAATAAGGCAAATTTCTATTTTATATTATGTTAAGTGACTATGGCAGGACGCAATGCTGGCGAGGTGTCAATGCCAATTGGAAGGTGAGATTTGGCTGGTGTGAAGATCTTCTGTATGTGCTGGCTGGATGCTTTAGCTATACCACAGTAGGTCTACCCGTTTGCAGGAGCTCTTAGGTTCTATATGGTGGGTTGTGGTTCTGTCTCTGCTGAAAGACGTGGATGTCCCATTGCAGGTAAGACTTCTGATATGCTGGTGGAACTGTAGGACTGTTGTGTGGAAATAATTAGTAGGTGTAATCTGCATCATCAAGATATCACGGTTAAGTACAAGAAGACAAAGGCCTTACATAGTTGTTGCTGTATGGTGCCAAGGTCATGGGTATGCTTGGCAGGCGCTAATGGGTGCTGTGAAGGGGAGTCCTATTGCAGATTTACTATAGCTGGTTTATACTGGAGCAACAATAAATTCAGATTCAGATTCCTTTTAAGGTAAGCAGGTTGTAGCTGTGATCCTATGTTCAGATCCAGATTCTGAGTCCAAACCGTTATGCGCTTAGTGGCTGCAGTGTGGTTTTTTGAGCCAATTGGATGGGCTGAAGGTCTGGTAAATGGTTTAGTAGATGGTTGGCCCTATGGTGTATATGGTGCTCTTCTGGCACGGTAGCAGTAACTCTTAGCTTGTGATACAATAGTAAATCTATGTGTGAGCAAATGAAGGCTTTAGCTTGTGTTAACCCCTTAGTTTGTATCTGAATTTTGTACAAGGGTTGGGACACTCCTCAAGTGTCCCATTTTAATTTCATTAATTATTTACTGATCAAAATAAATTATGTTAAGTGACTACACAATTTCACTCACTCTATTTTTCATATTTCTAACACTTGAATAAAAGAATGGTGATAGTTCAATGAAGAGGACACCATAAAAACTCCTTTTTTTTTCTTTAAAATAATAACTAAGTATGGTCCACAAAATAATCAGGAAAAATGATTTAAAGTAAGCTAGCATAATTTGAAAGTTTTTACACATCTATGCATTTTATTTAACACTGAAGCACGAGAATTTGGTAATGCAATAATCTAAAAAAAAACTAATACATATCAATGTGACATAGTTCACCACTTTAGAATTAGTTATAAAATAGCATCAACAAAAGAAACAAAAAGAAAGGTAAACAAGAGACCAACAGAGAGATCCTAAGCATTAAAACCACAAAATGTGTTGTAGTTCCTAATACAAAAATGCAATGTAGTTATGGAACGAAAACGCACCATTGAGAACAATTTGTTCAAAAAAGCAAAAACAAATCTGCTCACGAAAACGCAACACCCGAGAATTAGTGACAAAAGTGTTATAAGACATGAGAAATAGGAAAAGTGAAAACCAATTGAAAAACCAAATAGAGCAAAATGAAAACAATTTATATTTGAAACCATTTGTCTCGGAAAAAAATTGTAGTCTCGCATGAGTAGCAAACCAATTTTCTATGAAACTAAAGAATCTAACGCGCTTGAGTTTTCAGGAAATATATATCGAGTGTGTAAACCCTAAACAAAATCAGGAAAAAAACAACTTTTAACTCAACATAAAGTTTTTTTAAAGAGAAAACTAATATACTAAAATCTTTTTTTTTATCAGCAATGAATGAATAAATTAAGAGGGATACTTCAGGGGTATCCCAACCCGTATACAACAATCACATGGTTACTCTTCCTTGAGGCTTAGAGCATAAACCATTATGTGATTTTGCCTATGTGATTTTGTCTAAACAACTAGGGTTACTAACCCCACGAGAAAGAAATACAGGTATAATTTTATGAAGTATGATTACTATATTAATAATTTTTTATACTATTTTTTTATAGTATTTTTTGGGTTTGTTTTATCAAAGTTCTTTACTTTTATCATTTATGTCGATTTTTTTCATCTCTTTATTGGTTTGTTTCCCCCATTGTTCTTCATATTGTTGTTTTTGTGTTTATTACGTTTTTTGCAACATAAAAATTATTTCTTTTAGTTTTCTTATAAAAAAATTGATTGTTTTTTATGTTTCTATTGATATAAAAAATTACGTAAGATTTAAACTATATTATAAAAGTAAAATAAAAAATTAATGTTGTAAGTGAAATCTGAAATATAAATAAAAGTGAATCATAAAATAATTATTTTATGTATATGACATTACATGGGTAGAATAAATACTATAAAGAAAACCATGAATAAAGAGTGTAATAAATATAAACATAATAAATTAAAAATAGAAAATAGAAAACATACAATTTAAATTAATAAATAAATTACACATTACAAAATTCTGAATTACATACTGTCTCAATTTTTATTTAAAAAAATAATAAAAAAAAACTTCATGTCTTCAGTTCATCAAACTCCAGCAAAATCTTATTGTAAGTGAAATCTAAAAAACAACTTTAATATCATATAACACTTATTTTATGTAATATGCAGAACAAATATTGTAAAGAAAACCATAAATAAAACAGTATAATAAATATAAACATAACAGTAAAAATAAATATCCAGAATCCTAAATATAAACATAAAAATAAAAAACATCCGAATCCAAAATTACAATAACTTTAATTTTTGTAAGTAAAATAATTTAGAAAATATTATTTTATTACAATATTTATTTGAGATTATTATTTAAACAGGAAATAAAATAATTTAGAATTTTTATTTATTTAGAATTTTGAAAACTTAGAAATTTATTAATTTTAATTTTTTATTATGACATTAAATAATTTAGGATGTGAATTTATTTTGAATTTTGATTAATTTAAAATTTTTATTGATTTTTTATGTTTATCTAACGACATTACAAAGTTTTGGATTTTTATTTATTTAAAATTTTGAAAAACATAGAAATTTTATTTATTTTATATTTTTCTTTAAGTAGGACATAAAATAATTTATTTTGTATTTATTTTGAATTTTTAAAAACTTTTGAAATTTTATTTATGTATCACATAAAATAAGTTATGATTTGTGTTTATTTAAAATTTTGGATATTTTAGAAATTTTATTTTGTTTCAAATTTTTATTTAAGTAGGGAATTAAATAATTTAGAATTATTATTTATTAATATTTTGAATAATATAATAATTTTATTTATTTCATATATTTTATTTAAGTAGGACATTAAATAATTTAGGATTTTTATTTGTTTAAAATTTTGAATAATTTAGGAATTTTATTTTAAATATTTTAGGAATTTTATTTTGAATAATTTAGGAAATTTATTTCTTGTAAATTTTTATTTAAGTATGACTTTCAATAATTTATGATTTGTATTTATTTATAATTTTAAATAATCTAAGCATTTTATTTATTGCAAATTTTTATTTAAGTACTATATTTAATAATTTAGGATTTTGTATTTATTTAAAATTTTAAATAATTTAAGAATTTTTTATTGCAATTTTTTATTTTAGTATGACATTAAATAATTTAGGATTTGTATTTATTAAGGATTTTGAATAATTTAGGAATTTCATTATTTGGTATGTTAGCATCTGCTTCAAAAAATATGTTAAATGACTTTTTTTGAAGTAATTTAACATACAAAAATTCTTTTATCCCGCTCTAAGTTTGTTGATTTATTTGATGTGTTTTCTTACACTATTTTTTATAAAAATATAATTTACATAATTAAATATTATATATATATATAAGTGTAAATGTAAATAAGAAATTAAATAAAAAAAACACAAAACAAATATTAGTATATAAGAAATAAACATAAGCATATCTTAATAAATAAATTAATATAAACAATGTATAATTATAAATAATATACCATAAATAAATAAATTGTTCAACTATCAACAAATTGACACAAAGTTTTAGGAAAATAAGTAACAATAAAGAGTTATGTAAAAAAAAATGATTTATCATAAAAGAGGAATAACTCGAATTTCATAATTTGGTATGTTAACCTCTATTTCAAAAACAATCTTATCGCATTCTTTGAAATCATATCACATACTAAAATTCTTTCATCCTACTCCAAGTGTTGTTGATTTATTTGACCTGTTTTCTTCACTATTTTATGTACCGGTAGGCACCGGACGAACGTACGTGACCGACCGACCTAATGCACAATAAATGTAAGGGCATTTATGTGACAAGCTAAGGTGGTTAAGATACACCTCCGAAGAATAAGGAATATGCGTTTAAAGAAGATATGTTTCCCGGGTATTCCGGAGCACGACTGGCAAGACATATCCATAACCACCCTGAGCCCAAGGGATAGAAAGCCCATTAGGCAATCCTATAAATACTGTGCTCAAGCCAGAGAAAGGTACGTTTTCATTCACTTACGAAACCGCGCTTAGAATCTCATACTTACTTGAGCGTCGGAGTGCCTTCGCAGGTACCCTCCCCCGCCCGACCGAAGGAGAAGAAGATCGACACGTCAGCAATCTCATTACGTCAACCGACCGTGCCTGGGCCCCATTTCTCCAAACAGGTACATTTTATATAAAATTATAATTTATATAATTATATTATATATATATAAATGGAAATAGGAAAATAAATAAAAAAAATTACAATAAAATGCTAATATATAAGAAATAAAAATCAGAATATATGAATAAATAAATAAACTAAACATACTAAAATTAATATAAACAATGCATAAAGATTAATAATACACGTAAAAAAAATTATTTTTTCAAGTATTAACAAATTGACAAAATTTTTGAAGAAAGTAAGTAACAATAAACATTTATGTAAAAAAAGACGCATAACTTGAAGTTAATAATTTAGTATGTTAACACCTACTTCACAAACAATCTTATCGCTCTCTTTGAAGTCATTTAACATACATAAATTCTTTTATCCCACTCTAAGTTTCATTGACTTATTTGGCACAATTTCTTCACTATTTTGTATAAAAATATAATTTATATAATTAAATATACATATATATATAAATGTAAATGTAAATGTGAATAAGAAAATAAAAAAAATAAAAATCAAATATTAATATATAATAAATAAACATTAGCATATACGAATAAATAAAAAAAACTAAACATACTAAAATTAATATAAACAGTGCATAAAGATAAATAATACATGTAAATAAATAAATGGTTAAGTATGAACAAACTGACACAAATTTTGAGAAAGTAACAAAAAACCGTCATGTAAAAAAATTATTCATCCTAAAAGACGAGTAACTTTAATTTAATTATTTGGTATGTTAACATCTACTTCAAAAAACAATTTTATCGTTTTCTTTGAAATCATTTAACCTACAAAAAAATTAAAAATTAAAAATATATAAGAAATAATCATTACCATATGCGAATAAATAAAAAAGCCTAAACCTACTAAAATTAATCTAAACAATCCATGGACATAAATAAATAATTCAAGTATAACAAACTAGAAAAAATTTCGAGGAAAGTAAGTAACAATAAACAGTTATGTAAAAAATGGGTCATCCTAAAATTCGGATAACCCGAATATTTGTTATGTTAACCTCTGCTTCAAAAACAATCTTATTGTCTTCTTTGAAGTTATTTAACATGAAATTATTTCATCCCACCCCAAGTTTTGTTGATTTATTTGACGCGTTTTCTTTTACTTTTTTGTATAAAAATATAATTCATATAATTATATAATATATATATGTATAAACAGTTATGTAAAAAAGATTCATCTTAAAATTCGGATAACCTGAATTTCATTATTTGTTATGTTAACCCCTACTTCAAAAACTATCTTATTTCACATTTTATTTAAGATTTTGAATAATTTAGAAATTTTATTTATTTCACATTTTTATTTAAGTAAAATATTCAATAATTTAGAATTTGTATATTTAGAAGGTTGAATAATTTAGAAATTGTATTTATTAATTTTTATTTATTTAAGTAGGACATTAAATAACTTGTATTTATTTAAGATTTTGAATAATTAATATTTTGAATAATTTATGAATTTCATTTATTTCAAATTTTTATTTATGTATAATATTAAATAATTTAGGTATGTATTTATTTACGATATTGAATAAATTTGGAATATAATTTGTTTTGGATTTTTATTTAAGTAGAAAATTAAATAATTTAGATTTTGAAAATTTTAGAAATTTTATTTCTTTTAGATTTTTATTTAAGTAGGAAATAAAACAATTTAGGATTTGTATTTATTTATGATTTTGAAAAACTTAGAAATTTTATTAATTTTAGATTTTTATTCAAAAATAACATTAAATAATTTAGGATATGGATATATTTAGAATTTTAAATCAAATTTTGGTTTAAAAATGATATTACAAATTTCAGGATTTTTATTTATTTAGGATTTTGAAAATCTTAGAAAGAAAGAAAAAGTTTTTAAGAATTCAATTGACATTAATAAAAATATATAAATACCTTTTTTAAATTAGTAATTTATTATATAAGTCATGTTAAGTTTCCATTTAGTTACCAATATTATTTCATTTTATTCATTAATTTTTCAATATTATAATTTATATTTTGTTCATAAAATTATATGAAATGAAAATCAAAGCCAATAAATTTGTTATTATTTTTTTTGTGATTTAATTTATGGTTTAAAAAAAATACTATGAATTAGTTACCAAAATTTTTTTCAAATAAAATGAAGAAGGTAAACATTGTAAAATATAAAATACACTGCAGATTAAAGTTAAAATAACAAAGAAAAAAATACATATTACATAGAAATTACATTAAATTTAAATTGTACATTATTAAATAATAAATTCTTAAAAGAAATGTAATTAATTCTATTCCTATAAGTAACACTTTAATAATTTGTTTTTTTCATCAAAGAAATACACATGCACGTTTGTTTCTGCTTACATGCAAATAAAACATTTTGCTAAGTTATATAATATATTACTAAGGTCAGAAAAATGGAGTGATATTATAAGGCCCAACTCTAAAAAAATGTTGTGAGATGACACTTAGCAGTAAGACTTAATGAATGTAATACTGAATACATAGGGAGGGACAAAAAAATGCAAAAAATGAAAAGAATGAGATGAACAAACTGGACAGAACCAATAAACGCACCGTGAACCAAAAAAATTGAAAGAAAGTCTCAGGAGCAGTTCAAAGTTCAAAATTTTAATGAGAAACTCCAAGTACAGCGAAAAGCATAAGAAACAAAGAACCACGAACATAAATAAAACGACAGAAAATGCACCAAAAAATTGAAAAAAATGATAAAAGTATCACCTTTTATGTTCGGAGCAGATCAAAGTTTGAAACTTTAATGAGAAAACCCAAGAACAACGAAAAGCATAAGAAACATAGAATAAAAAATCATCATTTGCGAATAAAAAATACATCAAAACCCAACAAAAATGAAAAGAAATGATTAAAGAATCACCTGTTCTTCGGCAAATGAAAAAAGGAAATGAGATATGAATGGGTCTTTGCACCTATATATTCTCAAAAACCAATCTTGATAACCATTTCAAAATTTCAAATTTCAAAAATCGCGCCAAGTGAAAAATACCTTAAAAAAGAGATTTGTAGTGGTGGTAAGGCAATGAGCAGAAGGTTTGCAGTTGCCAAATCGATGAAAGAGAAGGGGAAAGTAGAAGAGAGAAAGCTCAGAGTTTTGGAGGGAATGGAGAAAGTAAGGGTTTAGTGTGTGGAGGGAATGAAGAGAGTGAGAGGCGTGGTGTGCAGAGAGTCTGAGAGAGAGAGAGAATGCAAAGGGTCAGACTGAAAAAGTTAATATGGGGTGGGAGACGTGGTTAATGTTTGATACGCTACGTGTCATGCATTTAGAGAGTCACGATGATGTGCCCTGAGAGTGACATGTGGAAACAATTCCCTTTGTGGTAAAAAATGTTTTTGAAATTTTTTTTTCCAAAAATTTGAGGTTGTGACACGTGTCTAGACAGACCTGTTTATTTTTTATGTCGTTATTCAAATTGTCTTCTGGGGTGGAAAGGAAGTTGATCAAGATTCAAAGGGATTTTCTCTGGGGATGGGGGGCAGACGGAAGGAAGATTGCTTGGGCTTCCTGGAACTTGGTTTGTAAGCCTCGTGAGTTCGGGGGGCTTGGAATCATACATCCAAAGCAGTTCAACCTGGCTTTGTTGGGGAAGTGGATTTGGAGATTGGGTTCGGCTGAGGTAGGCCTTTGGAAGGAAGTCCTTTTCTCTAAGTACGGCGGTTGGAGAGGTTTGGGAGAGGAAGGTAAAGGTAGAAATTGCTCTCTTTGGTGGAAAGATCTGAAGGAAGTTTGGTCTTCAGAGGGTTGGGGGAGAAGTTTCGAAGACAATTTTGAGTGGAAAGTAGGCGATGAGAATGATATCTTTTTCTGGAAGGATAGATGGTTGAAGGGGGAGGCGCTGAAGAGTGTATTTCCAAGACTTTTCTCCATCAGCTCTAACAAAGACTCAAATTTGCTGGAGGTGGGGTCTTGGACTAACGGAAGATGGGTTTGGCAGCTCGATTGGAGGAGGTCTTTTTTCGATTGGGAGAATCCGATGGCGGATCAGTTGAGCCAGCTCCTGCTTGGGGTTGAGGTTGTCCCAGGTGAGGTTGATAAATGGATTTGGAAGGTTGGGGGTCTCCAATTTTTTACAGTCAGTTCTGCGTATAACCTTATTAGGAAGGATAATGAGGTGGTTTCTTCGTCGGTTTTCTGTAAGTTATGGGGGTCCAAGGCAATTCCTTCAGCAGGGCTTTTGGCTTAGAGGGTGTTGGAAAACAAGCTTGCTACTAGGGTTAATCTTAGTAGAAGAGGGGTGCAGTTAGAAAGTCTGTGGTGCGTTTTTTGCGGGAAAGAGGAAGAGTCTGGTAGTCACTTGTTCTTTGGATGCATTTTTGCTTGGCGAGTTTGGTGTCTATGCTACAGATGGCTTGGGATTCTGTTTGTGTCTCACATTGAGCCGAAGCTGAACTTTGATCAGTTTAGGCTGAGCTTTTCTTCTGAGACGGGTCTGGTAGTTTGGAACACAATTTGGGTAGGGGTGGTTAGTGAAATTTGGAGCCACAGGAATCACTTACTTTTCAAAGGAGGAGTGGCGGATGTATCTGAAGTTTTTGCATTGGTACAAGTAAAGGTGTGGTTCTGGGTGTCTACAAATTCCCGGTCAGTTTCCTTCTCCTATTCTGATTGGTGTTTGGAACCAATGGAGTGTATGAGGTTAGTTTACTAAAGTTTTTTTAGTTTATATATGGACAGGGATTGTTTTGTTGGTTTTGGTGGTATGCAACTGGATTTGGTGGGGTGTAATGTGTATAAGGGTTGAACCACCCCTGAAGTGATTCTAATTTATTTATTTGTTATTGTCGATAAAAAAAAAAAAAAAGACAGACGTGTTTGTGCTCCCTCAATTGTTATATATATAGATAGATATAGATAGATTCATACCCAAAAAGAGACACCAAACTACAACAGCCTTTTGGCAGCACCTACTCTCAGACAACGATACATACTTGAATGAAGCATAGTATGTAGCTATAACCTCTAAGATTAACATACAAATAGTGCACCATCGTGACAGAAAAATTAAACTATAAATGGGTGTGACATGAACCATACCAGCTCCCATACCAGAAAAACAGTTATGCATCACTTGAATTGTCATATAAAATGCTGCTCCATGCACTAAGTTATACCTTCCCAAACTGGTCATCTCCCCAAAGTCAGTTGCATCAGCCACGATTGTAAAAGCACGAGCCTATAAGATTGACATGGCTAGGAACATATGTCCTTTTTCTATGACCCACGTTTGTAGGTAGAATATGGCACCCGTGACCTTCATTCCACTGAAAGTTGTTAGCAGAAGTATGGTATTCCAACCCAACTTCCATTGCTCATGCTCCCTTTCATATACTAAAATCTTTAATGTGGTTTATTAAAAACCACAGATACTTTCCAAGGGTTTGAAAACCCTCATTATGTTGGTGTGTTATTAGAGGTTATTAAAATTTCCACTAATAAACCCTTTTAAAATTAAATGTTTTTTTAATGTATTAATAATATAAACAACTTTTAGATACTAATAGTTTTTTAATTTATAAAATAGTCTTTAATTTAATTAAATAGTAATTAATTATTTTAATATCTAAAATTAATTTTTATTTAATGATTTTTTTTTATAGTGTATAAATGAAGTTAAATTTTAAATCCATTTAGGGTCATTTCTATCATTTATATATGGTTCTAATGTGACCCATGGTGTTGTAACTTCATGCAATGTAAGTTTGAATCAAAGGTAGTCGTACAGTTTCATCAAAACTGTAATATCTTTCTATTTTGAATCTTTAATAGTACATTTTAATAATAAAAAAAAAATCTTGTATCATGAAGGATACATGTACAAACATTACATTACAATATAATAAATTCAAACACTTGCGAAACAAATTTTCACCTACATCTCGTACTTGATTCTTCAGTTCTGTAATGAATTAGTTCACTGTCCTGCAGTTCAGTCGAACTTCCCCTTTACTCCCAGTGAGTGGTTTTATGTTTCCCATCTTAATCATAGATTTTGCAAAGTCCTTGTGGAAAGCCTTAGAATTGTAGCTATATCTTTTAACCAATGCATCAGTAGAACCACCATTGAACAGTTCCTGATCAGAGTGAAGAATCCCTTTCCTATGAATCAAATCAGAGAAGTAGACTGAATCAAATTGTGCTGCTGTGCGGTCCAAAGGAGCAAGGTTGAAGTCACCTCCTTTTTTAGGGCAAATGTACTTAAGTTCTTTTCCAAAACGTTGATTAATATTAGAGTCATCGTAGATATGGTCCCTAAAGGTAGCACAACGTGCATATCCAATTGTGTGGCCTCCAGAGAGAACAACAAGGTCCTTCTCGTTAAGGCCATGGCTCTTGAAGTTGGAGATGAGTTCAGAAAGGCTGAAAAATGGTGCTGGAATGTTTGCATTTGCTGCTTCACGGCTTGCTGTGGTGGAGTCTCTTCTTCCTAGTCTCACTTCCCATGTTGGCCCCCCTAGCTGCAAGGGAAAACACATCATTGTTAATATCAATTTTCTTTCATGTTACTGACAACAACAAGCCAACGTGAATTGCAGATGGCTAAATCAACCCACATGATCACGGTAGCCTATTTTCCTTTTACAGTCATTGTTGTAGAGATGAGGAACAAAATTGTGATGAGTTTATACCTGACATAAAAAACTAGTGATTTTTGTTTATAATTTAAAGTTTGGATCTTCATGAACCTCTTGAAGTTTAGAGTCTCCCTGGCAACAGGAGTTTATATATGATTTTTATTCAGAGTTTCAAGTTCAGTTGACAAATAGTTAAAAGAAAGAAAACATAAAGTTTTTAAGTTTTTATCTTTGACAACATGACAACGAAAATGGGAGAAAGAAGAGTAAAAGTGTCATACAATTTTCAAAGTTGTATTTCATATTTGAATATCTCATGATTACTGAGTCAGGAAATAAAATAAATCTTATTATTAAGTTAGTTTTGTTTGCCTGTTCCTACCATGTTTTTAGAAAATAAAATTAAATCATTTAAACCTTACTCTACTTGACCTGGTAATCTTATTTTTTTTATCAAAACAGAATATATTAAAAGGTACCAGAAGTACCAAAAGAACACACGGTAAATAATATAGAAAAACTAAACATGACTTAATCAATTCAACTATGAAGCACAAAAGAAATATAGACTATACTACTGAACATTAACATAGGAATTTGTTGTAATATACAGTAATATCACTCACCGCAACGACAGAGTCTCGTGCAGCAACAGCCAATATGTCTGCACAAGAAACAACTGGTTTTCCGCATGCTTCGTCTACAGCCTGCTTGATCTCATCCACCACTTCAAATCCTCTTATAGACTGAAAATTTGGAAGTGCATTCTTTTCACTGTCAATGGAGGGTGAAGGGTCTAGTAGAATTGAACCATCACAACCCTGTTGAGTCACAATTACAAAACCAACTTATTCATCACACTACAACAATTTCATCATTCTTTTTATCGGGCATGCAAAGAAATATATAGGTAAAAGAAGTACAAGCAACATCCTCCAAAGACAAATAATAGTGTGTTTTCAGATAATTTTTTTCAAAACTATTTTTACAAAAAGAAAATAAGAAAAAAATTTAAATAATTTTTTACTAATTAAAACTAATTTGTAGAATTTTCTTATAATAATTTCTTAAAATTTCTAGAAAAACTTATTTTGTATCTCATTTTTTTCTTAGAAGTATATATTTATAGAAAAGTTTAGCTATGTCTATCTATAAAACTGATTATTAATATTGTACAAACACATGTACATACACATATACATGCAACTAGAAAGTCTTACGTTAACAAAGCAATCATGGAAGTGCAAGCGTAGGAGAGAAGCTCCCATACGCTGCTCTTTCTGCACCGCAGCTTCCACAACACTTCTGATGGAGCTCAAAGCGTTAGGGCATGAGTAGTCATAGTAATCAGGTGACAGTGAAGAATATGCTGTTGATACCACAGCTGCAAACACAAAGGCATAGAGGAAAACAGAGAAGTGCTTATAGGAAGCCATTTATATCATGCAGTGAATGGTGGATAATAGATAAGAAATCACTAGCTAGTAAGCTAAGAGATAGAACCAATTATTGGGTTATGGTGATTTATGTTTTCTACAACCCTTTTATACATAGGGATGAAGCACTATTCTACGCAATATCATACCTAGAATTGACCTATTCGGGGAAAGAAACGTTCATCAAGGCATTAATGAAATGCTTAACTTGCAAGAGTTCACTTGGATATGTATAAGAAAATGAAAAAAGAATTTGTCATGGATTGATTTAGTCCATGGGATTTGTTAATTGAAAGTCAACCATTGAATGATTAGGTTAAAAAATACTATTAAGGGAAACGTACATCAATGTACATCTCTTTCGATCGAGTCAAAACGAAATATTCACTTTCTTGCCAGTTAATCATTTTACAATATTGATTTGTAAACTATACTATTATTATTTGTTATTTGGAATCATTGGAAAGTTTCAACTTGCCCATATTATATAAACTGAGGTTATTTACGTAGTAGGTTTAAGTTTATCGTTTCACCCTTTCTAGAGTGATGTGAGCTATTTGTGTCTTTATTTCTTTTAGGACATTGAGTCAGATTTTTTATCTCACTACTAAAAAAATGTCAATTTTCTATGATTTTTTTTTCATGGAAAAATAATTCCAAAGAAATTTTACATAATTTTATCTAGAAATAAGTTAAAAAAAAATGTTGAGTTTTAGGGTAACACTGCACTACTAAAACAATAATAGCTATAATAAAATGAAATGGTGAATAAGAAAAATACAATATTCTAAAATAATTTACTAAAAGAGAAATAAATTAGAATACCATTATATCTAACTTAAAGAAGAAAACAATAACACTCTTTATTAAAAATAGGAAAAGCAAATATTAAGAAAACCTTTGAAATTATTTTCTCTCTCTTAAGTTTTCTCTTAAACATAAAAAAAAAAACATTATTTTGGTGTGCTTACTAAATGTTCCTTTAATAACAAAAAATGTAAGCATCAAAGTAATTTTATTAAGGACGAAATCAGTTTTGGTGCTCACTCCAAGAATGTCCTTACTACTGTATAAAAAGCTTTTAACAACTGTTAAAAGTAACTTATAAAAAATTAAAAATGACTTAACTTCTAGATTTGTCATCGTTGTTGTAAGTTTAAGAGATCAATGATGGAATGTTTTAAGAAAATCATCATCATAAATGGATATAATAATATAATACTAATGGCACAATCAAGAGCTTGTTAAAATTGAAAATTTTAAAAAATAATTGAAGAAACAAAGACAGTTTTGAGTAAATTGTCGTTAAAAGTCTCCCAAATGACAATGGTTTTGGATGAACTTTTGTTGAAAATAGTTTTTTTTTTTTAAATTAGATTATTTTTCAAACACTAGTAAAAACAGCACATTAACGACGGTTAAAAAAGTCATATAAAGATGGTTTTCAAACCGTCGTTATTGCGAGTGTCATTATAAATCAGCTATTTATAACGACGATTTCAGAACTGTCGTTTTAAAGCCACTTCAACGACGATTCTAAAACGTCGTTGTTCTACCAAATAACAGTAATTTTAAAAAAAAAACACTTATAACTTTTTAAAGACGGTTCTAATGGAGAACCGTTGTTATAAGTGTTTTTTCTTTAAAAAATAATTATTACATTTTTACTCTAATCTAATTCTGCACAAAATATCAAATTTTCAGAATAATAATACATGTAATATCATAATTTAAATATATAAAAGTGTACACAAGTTCTATAAATATATGGAAAAATTTGATGTAATTCTAAAGTGTTATACATGGTTACCTTAAGGTACATCCAAGTGAGTTTCTTTGCATTTGCACTTGTCTTTCTCCCCCTACTCAACATGTTATATCCACAATAAGCATTGAAATAATAAGATTTCAAGTTAGAACACACAAATAAGATTATGTAATGTAATATATGAATAATAAATAAATTTTTGAATGTAATTTAATCATAATGGTTTGATAAATCTCTAATTTATATTAGAAAGCATCATGTAAAATTTCAGAATTTTCTGATAAGTTTAAGTATGAGAACTAAAACCTTAGAGTACCTAAAAAATACCCAAATAATACTAAAAAATAAAAAATGATAGTAAATGATGGATTTTTGGAATTTTGGTTGGGCCAATCCTCTTTTGGATTGGCAATCAGACTCGTTACCTCGTGTTTTGGCCGGTTGACCGGGATCGTCTTTACGTGTGGCTTGTCCTTGCGAGCTAGGGCACCCTCGTCTTGCTCCGTTTGTGAGTACCTGAAAGAAGTGAACAAAGGGGCGCCCTCGCGGCCGTTTGCACTCCGACGATCAAGTCAGCTAGCGAGAAACACCAAAGTGACTGAAAACTGTGTGATAATCTCAATGACTGAAACTGTGTGGCTAAAACTGTGTTGCCCTAATTGCCTTGTGCTCACTGCGGGGTGCTGCGAAGACAACTAGGGTTTGTGCTCTGTGTGACTTATGAGAATTAGGTTCAAACTCGTGTAACTGTGAAAGCGTACCTTACTAGGGTTCTTCGTGCCCTTTATATAGGTGAAAACTAGGGTTTACCTTTGCGCTGCTGCTATTATCTAGGGTTCCTTGGAGAAGGTCCTTGCGCCGCTATCCCTAGGATCTTGGCGTATCTGGCCCATGGACTTTCCTTATCTGGAGTGCAATGAATAACCTTGCGGCCACTTGGGTTCTAACTTGAACGCTGTATCTCTCGCGCCGTCATACTATTTGGGCACCAACTCATGCGCCCCAATCACTGGTTACTTGCCCTGGGTATGTATACCTTTCTCTCGTACCATGCATGTGATCTAACCCTGGTCGTGGCCCTCTCATGGGTCGTATCTGTACCAGGGTTTCTCAGCAGTGGTCGTAGGTACTTCATGAGCCAGGTTTACCCCCTGCTGGCACTAGAACTTATGGCCTTGGAGCCACCTTTCTTTACCTTGTTACTGTTCTGGATTGTCGAGGCTATGCCTCATCTTGGCGATGTCTCTCTTACGCGAAGTTCCCTTGGGCGACGTCTCCATTGGGCGATGTCTTTCTATGTGTTGACTTTGACTTTGACTTTTGGTTGATCACCCCGGGACGGTACACAAGCCCCCCAGTCTTAAGCTGATGGCTTGCTTCAGCGAAAAGACTAAGGCCTCGCCCCTGTTGCCCTCGCGGCGTTTTGACGACGTGTCAATCCCCGACCGGCTGACGTGACATTTCTGCGTCGCCGGCGCGATGTACCCTCAAGGACTCTGACGATGTGATATTCTCTGAGCGAGAAAAGTGACACTTCAGTTCGCACCTCCATCTCGTGACACGTGGCCCAATCGTAAGGCGTTCGTTTTAACGTCCTTTACTGCTTCAACTATCACGCTTGAATCTTTGAAAACCCCGTGCCTTAACTCACTGTCTTTACTTCTTTCGCATCTTTCTTGCGATATTCATCTTCTTCTCAAGAACTCCTTGTTCCGTGTTCTTTCCTTGTAAACTTTCCTTCTATTCCGCTGCTGGATCCTTCCTCCTTCACCTTCAGTTTCTTCACTGGCAGTTACGTACTAAAATGTCTACCAACCCTTCTTCCTCCAGAGTGGGTCACAAGGATCTTTACCCTTGGGCTTCGAGTGAACTTCTTGACGAATGCTCTAGCTTACTTTCCACCAGGGCCCTGAGGGAACACGTGGGGGAAGAGTGTTCCTATGATCGTCGTGCCTTCGCAAAGAGGCATGATGACGACATCACCGTGCTCCCTTGCACCTTAGGGGAGCCGGTGTGTGGGGATGAGCGGTCCAACAATGGAGTCCCCTTTTTCTATTTTTACCAGGTGGTCTTTAAGCACGTCGGCGTGCGCCTTCCTCTCTCTAGGTTCGAGAGAGAGTTGCTAACAGAGATGAACGCTGCCCCAGCCCAACTGTATCCTAACAGTTGGGCCTTCGTTAAAGCCTTTGATATTTTGTTTGGTTTCCTAGGATGTGCACCTTCCGTAGACATCTTCCTTCACTTCTTTGAGGTGAAGAGGCAGAGAAATAACCTCTGGGTGATTCTCAGTAACGTTCCCGGTAGGATTCTTTTGACCCCTTTCCAGCAAACCTTCACAGGGTGGAAAGGCATGTTTTTCAAGGTGTGCTGTTCCAACCTTGTGCCTTCTGCTTTGGACGGCTTTCCTTTGTATTGGACAAAGGACGCCAGAGCCTTGAAATCTAAGCCTCTTAAGAGGTTGCCTCCAAGGGATCAGGAGGCTTGCAAGATCCTGGCGGGCGCTGGAGGTTTTGACGCGGCTGCCTTGATAAGCCTAGAATATAATGTCGAGCTTCTGGGAAAATATATATGTGCGGGAGGCTTTCCTTATGACCCCCTACTCCCTACTCTCGTTGGATTTCTTGTATGATTTTGTTTCGAAATGCTTCGTTTCATGCCTGTCTCTTACTGTGCTTGACCCTTTTTTTATGTAGGTTCGGAGATAAACGATCATCAAAGGACACTGCTGACTCAGGCTTTGAGACTTGGAGACGGGGCTTCTTCGTTGTACTGCTCAAACTCTGGGGGCCACTGATGAATGGCCTGTTTTTGCTTTTTGTGCAAACATTAGAATGTGTACAGGATTATATTTTCATCTTGCAACTGTTATGAACTCTGTCTGTAACCATAACTCTTGCTTTACGTTTTCCTTTATGTTAAATGCTATCCGATTTATTTTTGCATGCTTGCGTTCCTTGCTATGCCGCGTACGTTACTCCTAATATCTCCCTTCGTCATGTTCGGCATGAATTCCTTAGATAGCATTTACTCGTCTCCCCATTCCTTCCCTTTGGACTGTAGTGCATACCCTGCCTCTGATCATTTGTGGCTTTACTTGGCCTTCGTATTTGTGAGGGATGCTCGTTCATTTAAGCTTTCTTATTCGAACCTCCGACATCTTTGCTCCGATCTTATTGGGAAAGTTGGCGATGTGCTGCTCGTAGCGGTGTCAGGTCGCCTTTTTTCTTTCATTTTGGCGACGACACAGCCGGCGGTCTCATATGTTGCAGACCGCCATCTTTACGATCGGCGACCATGCGCACTTCTTGATCACGTCATCGCTCTTGATGACTCGATCGGTACGCGGGCTGCGATCCTTCTGGTAAAGAAGATAAGTTAAACTTCGGCGATCTACGTGGCTTCGTGCGCTAATGCCCGGGCCATCTACTGATTTGACACTTCACCAACTCCTTCGATCGTTCGACACGTGGACCCATCGACGGCCATTGTTCATTGTCGTTTGCGCTTCTCGCAACGTTCGACATTCTTCGAAACTCTTAAACACTTCGCGCCATTTCACTGTTTCATTATCTTCTACCTCTCTTCGAACTCTCAAAACGCTCCAGCGAACGCTCCGATTCTCCCAACCTCCATCCTTCTGACCGCTCTTCTGATCGTCTAAAGGTAACTTTTTTACCACTTCTACTGATATTTGCTGCATTTTGATCGGTTTGCATCATCCAATACTTGTCTGGAGCATACGTTGTGGGATGTTTCTCTGTTTCGTTTTTCTCTTCTCTGCGTTTAGGGTTTCTGAACCTTTCTCTGCGAGCCCCCCTTGTTCTTCCCTTTTCTCTTCTTTTGTCGAGTCTTTCTGTTTACGAACACTCATACCTTTTCATCTTCTTGTAGCTTTCTCGATGACTCGTCCAAAACTCACACCAAACCCTCCTCCATCTCCTCGCAACCCTCCGGCGAAAACCCGTAGGGCCAACCCCTCTTCTTCTCGCGACCCCCCAAGGGGTCCCAATGCTTCCTCCGACCGAGTCGTGAGACCCGCGTCTTCTCGCCGTAGCCAACCGCAACCAAACCCACCACAAACCAATGTGGTGGTAGAACCCCTACAAGCTTTCATTTATGGCTTTACTTGGCCTTCGTATTTGTGAGGGATGCTCGTTCATTTAAGCTTTCTTATTCGAACCTCCGACATCTTTGCTCCGATCTTATTGGGAAAGTTGGCGATGTGCTGCTCGTAGCGGTGTCAGGTCGCCTTTTTTCTTTCATTTTGGCGACGACACAGCCGGCGGTCTCATATGTTGCAGACCGCCATCTTTACGATCGGCGACCATGCGCACTTCTTGATCACGTCATCGCTCTTGATGACTCGATCGGTACGCGGGCTGCGATCCTTCTGGTAAAGAAGATAAGTTAAACTTCGGCGATCTACGTGGCTTCGTGCGCTAATGCCCGGGCCATCTACTGATTTGACACTTCACCAACTCCTTCGATCGTTCGACACGTGGACCCATCGACGGCCATTGTTCATTGTCGTTTGCGCTTCTCGCAACGTTCGACATTCTTCGAAACTCTTAAACACTTCGCGCCATTTCACTGTTTCATTATCTTCTACCTCTCTTCGAACTCTCAAAACGCTCCAGCGAACGCTCCGATTCTCCCAACCTCCATCCTTCTGACCGCTCTTCTGATCGTCTAAAGGTAACTTTTTTACCACTTCTACTGATATTTGCTGCATTTTGATCGGTTTGCATCATCCAATACTTGTCTGGAGCATACGTTGTGGGATGTTTCTCTGTTTCGTTTTTCTCTTCTCTGCGTTTAGGGTTTCTGAACCTTTCTCTGCGAGCCCCCCTTGTTCTTCCCTTTTCTCTTCTTTTGTCGAGTCTTTCTGTTTACGAACACTCATACCTTTTCATCTTCTTGTAGCTTTCTCGATGACTCGTCCAAAACTCACACCAAACCCTCCTCCATCTCCTCGCAACCCTCCGGCGAAAACCCGTAGGGCCAACCCCTCTTCTTCTCGCGACCCCCCAAGGGGTCCCAATGCTTCCTCCGACCGAGTCGTGAGACCCGCGTCTTCTCGCCGTAGCCAACCGCAACCAAACCCACCACAAACCAATGTGGTGGTAGAACCCCTACCAGATTACGAGCGGTTATACCCGTGGGCCTCCGCAACCTTGTTGGGCGAGACCTCCTCCGTCAACTCCGACCTTGACGTCTTTCGCCTCAAGAGGGGTGACAAGGCAAACCTCTCCTTCAGTAAAGAGCATGATGACAAAGTGGTTGTGCGGCCTTGTCCTCCCGGTGAGCCAATCTGCACCGATGATCAGGGGAGCGACGACACCCCCTTCTACTTCATCTACACCACCATGTTTAAGAAGGTCAAACTCCGTTTTCCCTTTACACTCTTTGAGAGGGAGCTCCTGACCGAGCTCGACATAGCTCCCGCCCAGTTCCATCCCAACAGCTGGGCGTTCGTGCGAGCTTACCAGATTATTTGCGCACACTTGGGGCTCCCGGCCTCTGTGGACGTATTCCTGTACCTGTTCGAGGCGAAGAACCCGGGCGATCGTCTATGGGTCAGCCTCAATGGGATCGCCGGGAGGTCTATTCTTTCTATCTTCCAGCAATCCTACAAGGATTGGAAGGGGAAGTTCGTACGTGTGTGCTGCAGCACTCAAGACCCTTCTCTTCTCGACGGGTTCCCCTGTACTGGGTGAACAAGGGGAAGAAGGAGTCAAGTTTCAGGAAGGCCAGGGGGCCGGAAAAGATGGGGGCGCTCGACAAGGATTTGTGCAATTTCTGGAAAGGAGTCGCCTCCTGCGACGTGGTTCTCCCCACCTCTTCCATTATTTCTTATGAGTTTCACGAAAGCCAGCTAGACGTCCATATAGGTTCGTCCTTGGGCTTTCTTAACTTACACTTGTGTCGTCCGACCTTTGTCTCGTGTGTAGTTTTAGCTTTCCCTATGTGTTGTCTTTCATTACTTATCTTTCTTTGCATTGTTAACCACTGGACTAATCATGGGCCACTATGCAGATATGTTGTTGGGAAAGGATAAGATGGTTGAGCTACGTGCCATAGCTAGGCGCCACAAGCTGGCGGTGGGCTCCCAAACAGTTCTGAATTCTGTTGCGGAGATCGCCGCCGCCCAAGGCCAGTCTTCGCCAGCTGATCCACCCGCAGCCGCCACTCTTCCAGCCCCTCAACGCAAGAAACTACCCCTCAAGAAGGCCAAGAGGAAGGCCCCTAGGGTAGTGTCTGATGAAGAGACGGATGAAGCCACTGAGGATGGACTAATCTGCAAGAGGAAGAGGGTGCGGTGGCAGAGCCCCCAGCGATTGAGAGCGCCGCTCCAAACTTCGTTGAGAACCCCCTAGCGCCTCCACACCATTCGAGTCCGCTGGGGAGGTTCCACTTTCAAACGCTTCAGTTGCTGAGGTCACCCCCGAGCAACTTGCTGATACGCAAGCCTCCATCCAAGCCGCCGAAGAGCTGCCCACCTCACCACCACGCTTCGAAGCTCCCCCCGTGATCCAACCTTGCGAGAGTGGTGGTGAGCACCAACCCCCGCCCCCTCCATCAACACCGGGTCTTCCAAGCTCCCTCCAAGAGGCCTTGAAAAACTTCAATACGCGTCTTCATGCTATGGCCAACGAGGGCCTCCCTCACATCGTCGCCGAAGGGCTGAAAGGCCACTTGGAGAAGCTAGAACTCGACTGTCGCATCCATCAAGAAGTTGCAAGCACCGCGAAGGCTGAAGCTAAGAAGATCAAGTGCGACATGCTGCTGCAAGGCATCGAGTTCTCGCGGGTCGAGAATGCTCTCAAAGACGAGCTCCGAAGCGTGTGCGATGACAAGAATGAATTGTGTAGAAAACTGCACGACAAGCTTCAGGAGATCATCGAGCTGGAGAGCAAGCTCGTCCCCTTGAGGGAGAAAATCGCCAAGCTGGAGGAGGCTAAGAAAGCCGATGCCCAACAGGTGGCCAACCTAGAGAAGAGATCGATCGAGAGGGAGACTCTTCTGGGAAGAGTTGAGCAGGATCGGGACAAGGCCTCCCAGGAACTAGCTGAAACGGCTGCGGAGCTTGCTCAAGCTCGTGAAGAAAACAACGGGCTCAAGAAGAAAACTGACGAGCTCGATGAAGAGAACCGCGGGTTGAAGACAAAGGTCGATGAACTTCAACTCGATGCTGCCCAGGTTCTCACTTCCGGCTTCGGAGCAGCTCTGGAGCAGTTTGCTTGCAAATTCTCCAATCTGGACCTCTCGGAGTTTTCCGTGTACAATGAGGTTGTGGATGGCAAGATCGTCCCCCCCATCGATTTATCGCCTTGAAAACTCTTGTACTTGACTTTGGTCTGTAATTTTCATTCTATTTGAACTATTTGATACTCATGTGCACGCATATATATATATATATATGTATAATCTTCTAACTTATCCGGTAAAAAGGGCTTAGGTCGACCTTAATATCTGTACCCTTTCTCGCCCAATCTACCAAGGGCCAAAGGCATTTCTACGTCGTCGCCTGGAACTTTGCTGACGTGGGCCCTTGCCATTCAATCCTCTTCTGTTTCATTTTCGTGCAATGGGCTTCTGGCGACGCCACCTTCCTCTTAACTGAGAACGTCCCCCACGGGACCATCTCCTGATTTCATCTTTGCTCATCTGGGAGGAGAGCTGCCTTTCGGATCTCTCTCTACCTTCCCCGAGTCTTTACCCTGAAATAACTCACATCATTGTTCCCTCATCTAGGGGTAGAGCCGCCTTTCGGATCCTTCTCTACCTCCCTGAGTTTCAGAACAATGATTTGGGTGGTGGGGTGCCCTCTACGAACCTCTCCTACCACCCTTTAACTTTTAACTTAACTGGTCTTACTAGGTCAATATTGGTGTCTCACTCAAGGGGAAAGAGTTCTTCTCCAACCCTTCTTTCCCATATTTGAGATTGTTAACACCCCTGACTTTTCGGTTTCATCTTGCCTGAACTCACTCGAGGGTGAGAAGGACTTTCTCTGGCGCCTCAACTTGCCTAGGGGCTACCTTTTCCCTGGAGGCACTAAGGACTTTCAATCTCATCTCGCCTGAACTCACTTGAGGGTGAGGAGGACTTTCGAACTTTGCCTCAATTTGCTTACGCAAAGAGGTCTTGCAATCTGTTCTGAACATTAGATGTTGAAGCTAGCTGTTCCTACTTGAGGAGGGGCGTCCCGAAGAAATCCCTTAACCCCTGATCAAGGGCTAGACATCCAGATTTAACTTATATCTATCATCTGATACCGGGGCTAGCTATTCCTACTTGAGGAGGGACCCCTACTCAAGGACTAGACGCCCGAATTTTAACTCACACTGAACGTACCTTGTTACCTTGCTCTAGACTTGACTTCTGCTTGATTATCTGGTGGCGACGCCTACTTCTGGCGACGCTCTGTCCTAGTGGTACCTTATCTTAATCTCTTCTCGCCTACACTCGCTCACGGCGAGGAGGACTTTTAATATCTTCTCGCCTACGCTCCCTCACTCTGCGAGGAGGACTTTTGCTCTCTTCTCGCCTACGCTCGCTCACGGCGAGGAGGACTAAAAACTTCACACTTGTGCCTCCGATCGCCATATGATGATGAGGACTTAAAACATTATGCTTTAAAACCTTGTATTGAATGCATGCGTTCTGAATTTGCAATGTTTTAACTGTAATAAAACTTGAGATGGGTGGCGTTCCAAGTGCGAGGAATCGCCCCTCCTTCCAGTGTTTCTAGGAGGTAAGCGCCGTTTCCGAGTGCTTCGGTTATTCTGAACGGTCCCGTCCACTTGGGCGACAGCTTGTTCTGCATCTCGTACTGGTGGGCCTTCCTCATCACCAGGTCGCCATCTCTGAATCGCCTTGATTTCATCTTGGAGTTGTACTTGCGTTCAACTCTTCTTTTTACTGCTTCGGCCTTTACCCTTGCCTCCTCCCTGACCTCGTCCAGCAAATCCAAATTCATTCTTCTTTCGGCGTTCGAGTCTTCTGCCACGAAGTTCTGGAATCTTGGCGAGCTTTCCTGGATTTCGACTGGGATCATCGCATCGCACCCATATACCAAGCTAAACGGGGTTTCGTGGGTTCCCGATTGCTCGGTGGTATGATATGCCCATACTATGCGGGGGACTTCTTCAGCCCAAGACCCCTTGGCTTTCTCCAACCTCCTCTTCAGTCCTCTCAGCAAAACCCGATTGGCCGACTCCACTTGCCCATTCGTTTGTGGGTGCTCCACAGAAGCAAACACCTGTTGCGTCCCAATATCCTCGCACAACTTCTTCAATAGGTGACTTGCGAACTGGGTCCCATTATCTGATACCAAACGCTTGGGCACACCAAAACAGCACACAATGTTCTTCCATACGAAATTCTGAATCTTGTGTGCGGTGATCTGGGCTACTGGTTTCGCTTCGATCCATTTCGTGAAGTACTCGATCGCTACAACCAAGTACTTCATTTGCCTGATCGCTAACGGAAAGGGCCCCAGAATATCGATTCCCCACGTATGAAACGGCCGGGGGCTGTAGATTGATTTTAGCTCTTCTGAGGGCGCTTTGTGCTAGTTGGCGTGTTGCTGGCATTGTTTGCAACGCTGTGCGTATTCCTTGCAATCTTCCCTCATGGTTGGCCAATAATAGCCCGCGCGGAGAGTTCTTGTTGCCAAGGCTCGACCTCCGATGTGGCTCCCGCAGATCCCCCCGTGGAGTTCAGTCATAATTCTTACGCACTTCTCTCCATGCATACATACTAACAGGGGGTGTGTAAATCCGAACCTGTACAGCTCTCCATCGATTAAGGTGAACTTGCTGGAGCTTTTCTTTACCTTTCTGGCCTCCGTCGGATCCACTGGGAGGACGCCGTCTGCTATGTACCGTTGGTATGGCGTTATCCATGTGTCTGGTTGGTAAACAGCGTAAACCCGCGTTGTCTTCGCTTCCTCTACTGGGTGCGCCCTAACTTTCGGTGTCCTCAAGGTTTTCTGAGTTAAAGATCGGTGACTCCTTGCTATCCCTTCCGTCGACTTGCAAACTTCAAGGACCTGGGGGTCTGCTGCGAACGCCCGGGGTGTCTTTAGAGTTTCTTGTATAACAGTCCTCTGCCTGCCCCCCTTGCCCGAACTGGCGAGCTTGGCAAGCAAGTCAGCTCGGGCATTCTGCTCCCTCGGTACGTGCACCACTTCGAACAAGGCAAAAGACCTTCTTAACTCCTGTACATATTCTAGGTAAGCTGCCATCTGTGGATCCTTGGCTTGGAATTCGCCGGTCACCTGCCCGGTGATCAGCAAAGAGTCGCTCTTGGCCATCAGTACCTTCGCTCCCATTTCCTTTGCCAAAAGAATATCGGCAATCAATGCTTCATATTCCGCCTGATTATTGCTGGCTTTGAAGGCAAACCTCAGGGATTGTTCTATTAACACGTCGTTGGGTCCTTCCAGGATGACTCCAGCCCCACTACCTAGCTGGTTGGACGACCCATCAACCGAGAGTACCCAACGATCATCACTTCCGGCGTTATGCGTCGTTTCAGCGGACAGCTCGACCACAAAGTCGGTGAAGATTTGCCCTTTGATCGGTCCTCGGGGTTCATACCTGACGTCGAACTCTGAAAACTCCACCGCCCATTTTACCATCCTCCCAGCTACATCCGGTTTCTTTAGAACCTTTTGGATGGGCAAGTCAGTCATCACCCATACCGCGAAGCTTTGGAAGTAATGTCGTAGCCTTCTCGCCGAAAACACGACCGCTAGCGCCGCTTTCTCTAGGGCTTGGTATCTCACTTTCGGACCTTGTAATACCTTACTGACAAAATAGATAGGTTTCTGAATTTGTTCTTGTTCTTGGACGAGCACCGCACTCAACGCCCTTTCGATGACGGCGAAGTATAACTTGAGGGGCGTTCCCACTTGGGGTTTGCACAGAAACGGCGGGCTCGCCAAGTATTCCTTGAGTTTTACGAAAGCCTCTTCACACTCTCTCGTCCAGACAAACCTGTTATTCCTCTTTAAACACTGGAAATACGGGTGGCCCCTCTCCCCACTGGCAGATACGAATCGTGACAGAGCGGCCATCCGACCTTTAAGCTGTTGTACCTCCTTGACAGTGGCAGGGCTTCTCATTGCCAGGATGGCGGCACACTTATCAAGATTCACTTCGATTCCTCTTTCTGTTAAGAGGAAACCCAAAAACTTTCCCGCTTCTACGCCGAAAATGCACTTCTCGGGATTTAGCTTCAGCCTGTACTTGGCTATTGTAACAAATAGCTCTTCTAGATCGGCAACGTGCCGATTCTTCTCCGAGGACGTCACGACCATGTCGTCGACATAAGCTTGCACGTTCCTCCCTATCATAGGCGTGAGCACTTTATCCATCAGCCTCTGATACGTGGCTCCCGCGTTCTTCAGCCCAAAGGGCATCACCCTGTAACAATAGCACGACCTTTCCGTCATGAAGGCAGTCTTTTCCTCATCCATGGGGTGCATCTTGATCTGGTTGTACCCCGAGAAGGCATCCAGGAAGCTTAACAGCTTGCACCCTGCTGCACTGTCCACCAGGGCATCTATACTGGGAAAAGGGTAGAAATCCTTTGGACACGCCTTGTTCAGATCTGTGAAATCGACGCACATTCACCATCTCCCATTGCTCTTCTTCACCAACACAACATTAGCGAGCCACTCCAGATACTGCACTTCCTTTATGTGGCCCGCGGCGAGGAGTTTTTGTGTTTCCTCTTTGATCGCCTGCCTCCTTTCTTCATTGAACTTCCTTCTTCTTTGACGGACCGACTTGACTTGGGGGTCCATGGCCAAATGATGGGACAAAAAGTTGGGATCAATTCTCGGCATATCTGAGGCGGACCACGCAAATGCATCCAGATGTTTACTTATCACCTTGGCGATCTGGTCCCGCGTTTCGTCATCTAAGGTTTTTCCCAACTTGAATGTCTTCCCACCGATCTCCATCTAGAGCCAATCCTTGACCGGCTGGGGCCTCCTTTCACTGGCGATGACCGCCCTTGCGATTCCTGACTCCCTGGTGGCCTCCGGGCGATCGCCTTCTTCCTCTATCCAAGCGACGCTCGCCATACCTGGCATCTCCACATCCCCTTCAGCGATTACTTGAAGTGTAGTGCCTACTCGCAGGTTCTCCTGTCTGGGGCATGCACCAGGGGGTGGCGTTGTGCTTACATGGCACACTGATCGCCTATTTCTGAGGCTGTTTTCATAGCACTTTTTTGCCTCCTTTTGATCAGAGCGAATGGTGATAACCACCCCTTCCATCGAAGGGAGCTTGACCTTCATATGCCTAGTGGAGGGTACAGCTCCTATCCTGTTGAGTGTTGGCCTCCCTAACAGGATGTTGTATGCTGAGGGGGCATTCACGACCAGGTACCTGATCTTCTCTGTTCGCGAAACCGCCACATCTGTGAATGTCGTTCTTAACTCAATGTATCCCCTGACCTCCACTTGGTCACCAGCAAAGCCATATAGGCAGCCCCCATACGGCCTCAGATGGTCTAGGGACAACTGTAACTTCTCGAAAGTTGGGCAGAACATCACATCTGCCGAGCTCCCTTGATCGACCAATGCTCGATGAACCATCCTTCCCGCCGTGACTAGCGAGATCAAAATGGGGTCGTTGTCGTGGGGCATAACGTCCCTGAGATCTTCTTTGGTGAACGTGAAGTCCACATCGGGCGAATGATCCTCAAAAGCCTCTACTGACATTATGGACCTAACATACTTCTTGCGTTGTGACGCAGTACACCCACCGCTCGAGAACCCACCCGCTATGGTGTGGACCTCGCCGTGGATGGGCACCTCGTGCTGCTGTCCCTCGCCACTCGTCGGTTGCGAAACTGACGATTGTCCTGTCTGCTTCTCCACCAAGTAGTCCTTCAGGAAGCCATTCTTTACGACTTCATCCAACTGGTGACCCAGCGCCAAACAATTGTTAATATGATGCCCAAATGCTTCGTGGAATTCGCACCATGATTCCTTGTGGGGTCCCAGCACCTTGTCAGACTTCACCGACGGCCTCAACCTGTCGGCTATGTTGGGCACCACGATCAGATCTTTGAGTTCCATCACAAAGTTGTGCCTCGGTGGCCTGTTTCCTTCTCTCCTTTCCTCTGCTCGACCCCTAGGCTGGGTCCTCCTTGGCTCGTAGGCGCGCATTCTGTCTAAGTGTTTTCTCTCCGTGGCGGCTTGGTGAACCCTAACAGGTTGCGTACGTATCTGTGCCTTGGGCCGCGCGGGTGCAGTGGTCGTGCACTTCTCGTACGCCTCACCTTTTGAGGCAATGTGCTCTACCGCTCGTCGCCTTATTTCAGCGAAAGTTTTGGGGCGGCTGCAGTTAAGCGTTTTACTGAAAGATCCGGGACGTACCCCCTTCCTGAATGCGTATACAATCATGGGTTCCTCCGTGGTGCCCACTTTCACCACTTGTGCCCCAAAATGGCTTATGTATTCTTTTAGGGTTTCGCCTTGGAATTGCTTGACGTCGAAAAGATCATACGAGACTGGGGCGGGAGTTCTGTTGGTTAGATACTGCTCTCTGAATAGTTGTGAAAGTTGGGCGAAGGACGTGACGTGGCCCTCTGGGAGGCTGATGAACCAATCCATAGCCATCCCCGTCAAGGTGCTCATGAAAAGCTTGCACCTCACGGCGTCTGAACCGCCTACCAGCAACATCTGTGTGTGGAACGCCGTGAGGTGTGCCTCAGGATTCTCCACCCCCGTGAAGGTCGCTTTGGGTCTTGTGAACGTATTGGGAATCGCTGTCTCCAGAATTGTTTGCGAAAACGGTGTTGTGAATTCCCTGGGTGGGGATGCAGCCTCAGGCTCATCTCTGCCACGCCACCCACGGCGTAATTCCTCATTGGCGCGGTGGAGCTTGTCGTTTCTTACTTGAGAGGTTGCCAGATCCGCCTGCATGCGCTCCTGCTCCACCTTTGAGGCTGCCATCGCGTCCTGCAGCCCTTGCACCATACCCATGAGTTGTTGCAGGGTCATCTCTGGAGATCCTCGCAACTTATCTGGGTTTCGAAAACTGGAATTGAAAACTTGTGTGGTGGAACCGATGTTTATATCGGCCCCACGGTGGACGCCATATGTTCTGGCCGGTTGACCGGGATCGTCTTTACGCGTGGCTTGTCCTTGCGAGCTAGGGCACCCTCGTCTTGCTCCGTCTGTGAGTACCTGAAAGAAGTGAACAAAGGGGCGCCCTCGCGGCCGTTTGCACTCCGACGATCAAGTCAGCTAGCAAGAAACACCAAAGTGACTGAAAACTGTGTGATAATCTCAATGACTGAAACTGTGTGGCTAAAACTGTGTTGCCCTAATTGCCTTGTGCTCACTCGGGGTGCTGCGAAGACAACTAGGGTTTGTGCTCTGTGTGACTTATGAGAATTAGGTTCAAACTCGTGTAACTGTGAAAGCGTACCTTACTAGGGTTCTTCGTGCCCTTTATATAGGTGAAAACTAGGGTTTACCTTTGCGCTGCTGCTATTATCTAGGGTTCCTTGGAGAAGGTCCTTGCGCCGCTATCCCTAGGATCTTGGCGTATCTGGCCCATGGACTTTCCTTATCTGGAGTGCAATGAATAACCTTGCGGCCACTTGGGTTCTAACCTGAACGCTGTATATCTCGCCCCGTCATACTATTTAGGCGCCAACTCATGCGCCCCAATCACTATTTACTTGCCCTGGGTATGTATACCTTTCTCTCGTACCATGCACGTGATCTAACCCTGGTCGTGGCCCTCTCATGGGTCGTATCTGTACCAGGGTTTCTCAGCAGTGGTCGTAGGTACTTCATGAGCCAGGTTTACCCCCTGCTGGCACTAGAACTTATGGCCTTGGAGCCACCTTTCTTTACCTTGTTACTGTTCTGGACTGTCGAGGCTATGCCTCATCTTGGCGATGTCTCTCTTACGCGAAGTTCCCTTGGACGACGTCTCTCTATATGTTGACTTTGACTTTGACTTTTGGTTGATCACCCCGGGACGGTACACCTCGTTTCGAACAACTTTCATTTTTTCCCACTACTTATTCTTTGCAACTCAAAATCTATCGTTATTTTCCAAGTTGTGAGGACTCCTCCATCAAATATACACTGAATCAAGTTACCACAAAAAAATTGGATCAAAAATCATTTTTTACCTATTTTTAATGAATTTTACAATATTGCCTGATCCTGCCTGTTGACCAGAGCGTAGGAAACTGCCTCGTCAAAGGATCAACTTGCACCGCTTCAAACGTCCGTCCTTCTTCAAGATCTACCTCAAGAACCTGCAAAAGAACAGAGCGGCGCCGCTGCGGCCGATCGCACTCCAACGCCCAAGTCAGTGACTGAATCACCAAATACTAAGAGAAACTAGGAACCGTGCAAATTCTCTCTCACAGTGTGCTCTAAGCGTAAAGAGTATAATCTGAACGCGCGTACCTCAGAAAGTTCGTTGAGAACTCTTATATACCTGGTTACTTTCTCTCTCCTGGCAGTTACAGACTTGGACACGTGGCTCGCATCCAACCGTACACGTGCCATCATCTGGAGCCTCCTTGGCTTGGGCGCTGCTTCTACTCTCGTTTTGCTAAGTTACCTACGCATGGTACTGCCCAGTGCATAGCTAACTTGGGAGTGCGATCTCTACTGGAACTGACGAGTTAGGGTGCCTTCATACACCTTCCTTGTGGTCTCGCCGGCCGCCTTCATAATCTGCACCACCTTCATCTCTGGCGATGTGCTTTCTCTGGCGATCTCCAATCACTAGGTCGCCTGAGTCTACATCTGGCGACTTCATCTTTAACCCGGTGATCGCCGATTCTGGTATGCTGGAGATCGGAACACGCCAACTTCATAACTGGCGACTTCACGAGCCCCCCGACTTCCTTCCCTTCTGCCAACCTGGCGCCTTGTCAACACGCCTATACTGTAGCTTGATGCCACGTCATCACTTCCGACTACCAGGACGGTACATTGCCTTACCTTGTTCATCCATCTTGTATCTCAAGACCCATTTTGTGCCTATTACATTACATTCATCAACACAAATATTATCTAAATCAAAATTGTCGAAGGTCGAACACCCCCGGACTCAGAACCAATCAACCAACACGTTGTATTCACAAATTTATTAAAAACAGTAAAAAGTATTAAAACCCTAATATGGTGGACCCTAACCTGCGAAAAAAAGTTGTGCGGATGAGATGAGTGGTGGTAAGTGTTGAAGATGGATGCTGCCCCTTCAAGACAAAGTGTTTGATCAAGCCAAATGTGTATTTTTCCTTAGTGTTTGTATTTGCTTTAAGGATGTCTTAGGTATAGATTAGAGGTTGGTTAAAGTAGGCTTTTTGCTGGGTAACTCACCTCTTAACCCCTGACCATGTGATAAGAGAAAGCATAAGTTTTATGAAAATGTTTTTCACATGTTTTGCAAAAATATCCTTTACTGCATAGAAAATGAATCTGTTCTTTTCTAAATGAATAGATTCTTTTCTTAAACTGATGCCTTGATTAAGTGTGTTTTGAAAATTATGTTTTATGCATCAAGTATCTTAACTAAGTTTTCATTCCATCAAAACGATTGTGTTTCACTTGTTAAAAAGTTCTTGTTATCGTTTTAAAAATGAATTTGTTCTTCTGTAAATGAATAGATTCTTTTTAGTCTGGTGCCATGTTTCTCTTAAAGGTTTTTCACAGTTTTATCCTTGCACCAGGGAGTTTGACTAAGTCTCTTACATACAAAAAAATCTCTCACTACCTTTGAAAATAAATCTGTTCATTTTATTTTCAATCTGTTCTTTTGTAACAGCTTTAACTGTTTTTTAAAAGTTTGTTATAAAATGTTTCCTATAAAAAGAGAGTTTGTTCTGGCTTTAAAATGTTGTTGATATAGTTGAGAAAACTGGTTTTTTTACAACTGAGACAAAAGAGATTTAAGAGGATTGGCACGAGTTCTTGAAAGATTTTTCAAATTAAAAGTGTGCTTGTTCTTGGTTGGTTCTAAGGCTTGGCTAGAGGTGTTGTCACTATGTGAGCAATATGTTTTACTGGTCTAAGGCAGATTTCTGCATTCTCTATCAGATGTATTCGTTTCATATCTCAATTACTTGTAAAGTGTGTTTGTAAAACTCTTCTTGATAGGGTTTCTTGAAGAGTTGTGGCTATGTAAGTGTTTTGATTCGTTTGTTTAGTGGATTTCACCTTGAATTAGGTGAGACTGGATGTAGCTCATTTGAGTGAACCAGTATAATCGCTGTGTGTTCAATTTCTCTTCATCCCTGCACTCTTTTACTGCTTTATCCATTAATCTGTCAGAAATTGAATCTGTTCAATTAAAAATAAATCTGTTCTTTTTGGGCTTGTTTATTCTCTTCTTGATTTCTGGAAAATCTGTTTTGGTTCTTTTAAAAAAAGTGTATGAACTGTTGAATACAACTGGAACTGTTTGATTGTGGAAGTTTACCCAATTAATTGTCAAGCTTGTAATTGAACGTTTATCACTTGCTTTAAAAGTGGAAGTTCACTGATTTTGTCTTCATTGTTTCTCTCTAAAATTCCATGTGAGTGTAGCTTGCGAATCAATCTGCTTAAAATAAAAAATCACTTAACTGATATAAATGTTTTAATACATAAGAAGTATAAAAATAAATCTGTTCATTGTTAAATAAATCGATTTATTTTCTTTGTACTGTGCTAATAAATGAATCTGTGCGAAAGTTTTAAAAGCTCAATTCACCCCCCCACCCCCCCTCTTGAACTTTGACACTATTGAACCCAACAATAAGATGGAACAAAATTGGCAGCAACGTTCTCCTTCGGTTGTAGGAGGAAGGGAGGCAGGCGACCACAAACTTAGGGATAGTCGTGCGGGCATAAGGGGGGTGGCGTGTTTTGAGGGCGGTTGACAAAGCAGCGCCTAGTGCAATGAAGGGTGAAGGGTTGCAGGTGAAGTGAGAGTGAGAGTGAGAGTGAGGAAGGTGGAAGGTGAAAGGATGAAGGTGAAGTGAGAGTGAGGAAGGTGAAGAGAGTGAGAGGAAAAAGATAAAGTGAGGAGAGAGTGAAGAGAGCCTGCGCATAAAAAAGCGTTCCAGAATACATATAACGACGATTCAACAAAGAACCGTTGTTAAAAACACTGGAAGACACACATAACGACGGTTCATAAAGGAACCGTCGTTAAAAACACTAACAACATACATATAACGGCGGTTCATGCGAGAACTGTCGTTAAAAACACTGAAAATTTGCGAAAAACTACAAAAATGCCACTGCCTCTGATATGAAATCAATAGCAAGATAGAGATGATTCTTTGACATTCTATGGTATCAACTTGAGTTGGAGATAGCTTAGGCACTTTTAAAAGAATTGGATCAAGGTTCTATGTTTCAAGAACTCACCAAAAAACTTGCACCAAACACCAAACTCACATGGAAGATCCATCTATTGCCAATTGAACCGATTAAAATGTGTAAAAAGGCAAATGAACCGATTGAAACTCTTAAGAAAGCAATTGAACCGAACAGAACATGAAAAGAAGCTACTGAACCAAATTAAAACAGAAGCAATTGAAAATAGCTGAACATAAGTGCAAGAAAAGGAAGATGAACCGAATAAAAGAAACTAAGACATGTTTAAGCTTCATATGAATATGGAGATGAAAGAAAGAAGAACTTATGGAGATGAAGGCTTTGGTTTGATGATCATGCCACTTGGATGGTGAAGGCTCCAAGATAAGTGAGCTAGTGCCGCCACTTGAGAGAACCAAATGCACTCAAGATAAGACAAGGTGAAGGAGAAGACAAGTTCTCACAATTCTCTCTCAAATTGAGTAGAGTTCTCTATTACTAATTTCCAATCTGATTTTGACAAAGGCAAGCACCTTTATTTATAGCCTAAAAGGTGTTGAAATGAAAAGCTAATTAAACACAAATTTCCCCCCAAATGACATAAAAGTGGCGTCAACTTAGAGCATGAGGAAGGTGTGACTTCCTCTCTTAGTTTGACACCTCCCTATTACGCCTACACCTCCCTACTAAGCTCACACCCCCCAAGCTTCCTATTATTTTCCTAAACTAAAGACCTAAAGATGCTTTTACAAAAGAGGTTTCTTATGTTTCCCTCTAAGCACCTTCTAACAAAGATATTACAAAAAGAGAAAACAACCTTCCATTATTTCCTGATCCTGCCTGTTGACCAAAACGCTGGAGCTTTGCCTCGTCAAACTTGGATCGACTTCTGCGCCGTGTTAGCCTCCGTCCTTCACCGCGATTCCACCTCAAGAACCTGCAAAAGACGAAACGGCGCCGCTGCGGCTGATCGCGCTCCGACGCCCAAGTCAGCGACTGAACCACCAATTACTCAAGAGTAAAACTCAAGAACTCTAAGGAACCGTGACTAGTTCTCTCTCAGTGTACTCAAGACTCGCAAGCGTAAAGAAACAATCTGAACGTGCGTACCTCAGAAGTTCGTTGGAAACTCTTATATACCTGGGCACTTTCTCTCTCCTGGCAGTTACACATCTGGACACGTGGCTCGCATCCAACTGTACACGTGCCGTCATCTGGAGCATCCTTGACTTGGGCGCTACTTCTGACTCTTCTTTGGCTAAGTTACTTATGCATGATACTACTCAGTGCATAGTTGCCCTGGAGCGTGATCTCTTCTGGATGGCGAGTTCGGGTGCCTTCGTACACACCTTCCCTGTGGTCTCGCCGGCCGCCTTCATGATCTGCACCACCTGTTTCACCGTATATGCTCAAGTAAGCTGTCCCCCGACCTCATCCTCTGGCCAGCTGGGAAGTGTCTATCTGCCTTCATCTTCGGCGATGTCTTTGTTTCGGCGATCTCTAATCACTTGGTCGCCTGGGTTCGCATCTGGCGACTTCATCTTCGACTCGGTGACCGCCGGTTTAGGTGTGATGGAGATCGGAGCACGCCAACTTAATAACTGGCGACTACGCGAATCCCCCGGCCTCCTCCCCTTCTGCCAGCCAGGTGTCCCGTCCAACACGCCTATATAATAGCTCGACGCCATGTCATTACTCCCGACTACCAGGGCGGTACACAAGCCCCCCAGTCTTAAGTGAAGACTTGTCCAACGAAAAGACTAAAGGAGTCACGTCACTACCGGTCTACGTGGCGCTGGCGCAGAATTCCAAACGTTTGTACTTTCTGCTTTCCTGACGCTCCACCAAACACTCTTCCAATCGCTCGACACGTGGCTTCATCAACGGTTACCTTCAATTGTCGTTTGCGCTTCCAAAACCCATTCGAAAAACCCTTAAACCCATTTCACTTTTACTGTTCCATCACCTCCTTGCTTTCTCAAACGCTTCAAGCTTCTTCTGCAAAAACCCACGACGCTCTTCAACCTTCTGGATTCTCAACTTCCTTCATCGTTCATCTGATCATAAAAAGGTACTCCCTTTACTTCTTCTGCTGAGTTTTCCTGCATTTTAACCGATTCGCATCATCCATTAACTGTCTGGTGCTGTACCGTCCCGTATCAGGGCGTTGACTAAGTCAAGGTCAAAGTCAACGACTGGAGAGTCAAAGTCAACTCAAGGTGTCGCCCAGGTGTAGAGACGCCAAGGGGAAGCGTCGCTAAGGCAGGACAAGGCGTCGCCAAGGCAAGGCGTCGCCTGGGTGGAGGCGTCGCCAAGGCAAGGCGTCGCCTGGGTAGAGGCGTCGCCCAACCAGGGCGTCGCCAGATCAAACAGTGTAAAAGCAAGGCAATCACGGTGTGGTTCCCCGATACCCATGGGTAGGAAAGACCATGGAGGGAGTGACGTCGTGGGAAAGCCTCAGGTCCCGATATCTCGGGAAAGTGATAAAGAGAAGGAAAAGGTGGCTTCAAGGCCATAGTGATAGTACCAGTGAAGGGCAGCCTGACTCGCGAAATACCCCTGCTGCCCCAGAGACGCCTGCGGGACAGATACGACCCAAGAGGAAGGTCACGCCCAGGATAACCGGGTGCAGGGTGTGAGAGGAAGGCAGATACGCTCTCAGAGTAAGTGGCTAGATACTTGGGAGCATGAGTTGGCACCCAAAAAGCCACCCCTAGCGCAGTAGCACTCCCAGGCAGGAGGACCCACACGTAGAAACGTCCCCAGATGGGCAGAAACGCCCCCAAATGGGGTCATGGCGTCGTGAGGCCCTCCACGTGTACGACAGCCATGCCAGAATGGAAACACCCTCTAGTCAGGTGCCAGGTAATTAAAGATATTCAATACAGTTTCCCTTTCGAGCATTCTGGTACTATTAGGGCTCCCAAGCGTTTCAACGTCTTAAATGCGCTACGTTTCGTAATTAAGCGCTTTAAAGAGTGCGTTACGTTAGAGATTAAAAGCGCTTTAAGGCGCTTTAAATGCTGGGCAGTTTAAATAGCGCTGAGAATGTCGGAAAAAGGGTTGGAACCTTTGGCAAATTTACGAGAAACTCTTTGGTTGCTTGCCCGTGCTTTAAGGTTACGTACAACTGACCGGAGAATATTTTTGCCTAAAGGAGACAACACACACACATATACGCAGTTTCTTTTACCACCCTCAGAGTGCCATACGCGGTGCTCAGAGACGTGGGTGGACAGTTTTTGGTGTTTCTTGCTGGCTGACTTGAGCGTCGGAGTGCACACGGCCGCTAGGGCGCCTCTTTGTCCTCTTTTTTGCAGGAATTCACGGGCAACCAGCGGGAAGGAGTCCCCAGTTGACTGTTGAGGTCGTGCACGAAGACGTCCCGGTCAACCGGACGGAACAGGTGCATACGCTGTGGGCTGTTTCTTCTGTTTCTCCCTTCTCGTAACTTAGGGCTTCGTCTCCATTACAACGAACCTTCGTTCGTTCGTTTCTTCATCCTTCTTTCACGATTGAGTCAGCCTCTGCGAACCCTGCTCACATTTCCCTTTCTTTTTCCTTTGCAGTTTCCGCGATGGCTCGCTCAAAGATCACCCCAAATCCTCCTCCCTCGTCACGTAACCCTCCGTCTCAAGCACATAACCCACCACGAGCACCTGGTACTTCTTCTTCCCAGGCTGAGAGGCTTGCAACCTCTCGCCCTGACCTGGCTCAGGCTACTCCACCGGTCGCCGGAGGAGCCTCCATTCCTTCCCCAGACTTCAAAAAGCTATACCCATGGGCCACCCCGACTTTTTTGAAGGAAACTTCCTCAGTAAATTCTGCTGGGACAGTTCTTCGATTGAAGAAAGGGGACGAGCCCCACCTGTCGTTCCACAAGGAGCACGATGACAAGATGATGGTGCTACCTTGTCCCCCCGATGTGCCAGTTTGTGCAGACGACAAAGGGAATAACGGCGAGCTGTTTTGCTTCATATATACCACCTTATTCAAGAAGGTGAAACTTAGGTTTCCCTTCACTCGTTTCGAAAGGGAGCTACTCACCGAGCTTGACATCGCCGCCGCCCAGCTCCATCCCAACAGCTGGGCATTCGTGCGGGCGTTTCAAATCATGTGCGCACATCTGGGACTGCCAGCGTCAGTAGACGTTTTCCTTTTCCTGTTTGAAGCTAAGCATCCAGGAGATCGCCTCTGGGTGAGTCTGAACGGGATTGCTGGGAGGTCGATCTTCTCTATCTTCCAGCAATCCTACAAGGATTGGAAAGGCAAATTTGTCCAAGTGCGCCCAAACGACCAGGACGCCTCGCTGCTCGACGGCTTTCCTTTGTATTGGGTAAACAAGGGAAATAAAGAATCCAAGGGGAGCTTCAGGAGGCCAAGGAGCCCCGACAACATGGGAGCCTTGGACAAAGATCTGTGCCTCTTCTGGAAGAGCGTGGTAGACACCAACATCACTTTCCTTACCACTGCGCTCATCTCCTTCGAGTTCTTCGAAGATCATCTCGAGGCTCGCATAGGTTAGTGCTTCAACGTTTAAGTCTTTGCCCCGTGCTGTTCCTCTGTTAACTGCTGCTGGGCGTCTTGTCGGTTGTGTACAAGACTTGGGTTTTATTTTCTGCATCATTTGTTTGCTTTTCTTGCATACTGACTTATGTGTTTATCTCTCTCTCTGAGCTGACCCATGTACCTTTGCATTATGCAGATCTCATGTTGGGCAAGGGAAAACTGGGTGAGTTGAGGGCGCTCGCCCGAGCCCATGGGTTGGCGTCGGGTTCCCAGACCGTGCCAAATTCAGTGGTGGAGATCGCCGCTGCCCAGGGGAGATCGCCCCCTAAAGGCCCAGCCCCTTCAGAGGCCCAGCCCGCCCAACAACGCAAAAAGCTCATCCTCAGGAAACCAAAGAGGAAAACCCCTCAGGTGGTCCAAGAGGATGAAGAAGAAGACGATGAGGCAACCGAAGATGGCCTTATCACCAAGAGGAAGAGGGTGGCGCCTTCTTCACCACTTGCTCCACCTCCTCTTCCAACGTCAACACCACCTTCCACGCCGGCTCCACCTCCAACACTGCTTCCTCCCCCAGCTCCCACATCGCCAGTCCAAGCAGTTCCCCTGGCAGCTGCACTTCCTGTGGTTGAGGCTGCCGAGCCCAACTTTATGGAGAACCCCCCGAGCGCCTCCACGCCATACGTATCTGCTGGAGGGGGCCCTCCTTCAACTGCCTCAACTGCTGGAGCTGCACCAGGCGGGGATGAAGGCGCTCACAACTCGCCTATCATCATCACCGAATCCCCGCCGTCGCCACCACGCCAAGAAGCTCCCATTCAACAACCAACTCAAGAAGGTGGTGGCGAGAACCAACAACAAGCTCTCCTGGTGCCCCCACGAGCAAACCTCTCCCTTGAGGTAAAAAGGGTGTGGGAACCCTTCTCAGCGAAACTCAAGATGATGGCGGAGGACTTCCCCTCCATCATATCCAAAGCTGTGGAGAGTTCCAGCAAGATGCTCCAGGATGACATCTCCGTGCTCCAAGAGGAGAATCGCCTAATCAGGATCGAGGCGGAGAAGTTATCCTGCAATCTTATGCTCGCGGAGATCGATCACTCTCGAGTGGAGGACGCCATGAGCACTGAGCTCCGGGCGGCGCGCAAGGAGGCCACCGATCTACGCCATAAGGTGCAGCTCTTAGCTCAAGAAAAGATCGAGCTGGAGAGCAAGCTGGTCCCTTATCGCGTCAAGGTGGCTGACCTGGAGGCGTCAATCAAAGCAGATGCTGCCAAGGTAAAAAACCTTGAGAAGAGGTCAGCAGATCGAGAGGTCTTCTTGGGGAAAGTCGAAAAGGAGAGAGATGACACCATGGCCAAACTCACCGAGGCCAAAGAGGAAAACGGGAAGATCATCACAAAGGTGGCTCAGGCGCAGGCGGAATCCAAGAAGGTTGGTGAAGACCTCCTTCAAGCTCGTGAAACAACTGAAGAACTCAAGAAACGAGCTGAGGAGCTAACACAGCAGAACGAGGAGCTCAAGAAGCAGATTGAAGAACTCGAGCTGAGCTCTGCCCAAATCCTTGCTGCTGGGTTTGACGCTGCCTTGGAACAATTCGCCTGCCTGTACCCTGACTTGGATCTCTCCATGGTGTCGCTGAACAACGAGGTGGTGGAGGGGAAGATTGTTCCTTCTGAAGACTAGCCGCTCGCTGCTTCCCTTCATCACTTACTCATCTGTCTCTCTCTTACCCAATTTACTTGTAATAAATTTTTCCCTTTTCTGCTCATGTATCTTGAACTGATCATACTTTATTATAAAGTCTTTGTGCTTCTTCTTACAACTTCTCTGTTTGCCTTATCTCTCCTCGTATAATTCACTTCAACGAAATTAACTTAGTAACTCCGCGAGCGCGATTGTATACTTAACTGCTTCGAACCACTGACTTTCGAACAATAACATTCTAACAACTTGTATCCTCAAGGTAATGAACCTTAGCGTGAAATCGCTCTTCAAATAACGAACTTCAACCCAACTAATGGCTCAAGAAACAGCTCATCTGATCTGCCTTATCAAAACGGGCCTTGGCTTTCTCGCCATCGCTTGAATTTCTCCTGGTCGCCAAAGACTCTTGGCGATACCAGCTTCCTCTTGCCTTCACAACTTGGCCATTGTTCCTTTATCTGGGGGTAGAGGCGCCTTTCGGATCCTTCTCTACCTCCCTAAGCTTCAGAACAAAAGACCGGGTGGCTAGGCGTTCTCTTCGAACCTACCTTAGCCACCCTCCGAACTTCTTCCACCCTTTACACCATACCTGAACTCGTTCGAGACGAGAAGGATTTTATCTTGCCTGAACTCGCTCATCGGCGAGAAGGTCTTTAACTCGCCTGAACTCGCTCATCGGCGAGAAGGTCTTTAACTCGCCTGAACTCGCTCATCGGCGAGAAGGTCTTTATCTCGTGCCTCTACATTGCCCCAGGGGTTACATCTTCTCTCCCCCAGAAACACTGAGGACTTTTTGCTGGTGCCTCTACATTGCCCCAGAGGCTACATCTTCTCTCCTCTGGAAGCACTGAGGACTTTTTACTGGTGCCTCTACATTGCCCCAGAGGCTACATCTTCTCTCCTCTGGGAGCACTGAGGACTTTTTACTCTTCCTCGCCTGCACTCGCTCGACGGCGAGGAGGTCTTTATCTCGCCTCAGGACGCGCGAGGGCGTTGAGGTCTTTTAACTAGTGCCTCCGATCGCCGAAAGACGATGAGGACTTTAACTTTAACTGAGGCCGCCAATCGCCGAAAGACGATGGGGACTTAGAAACTTTTTAGAAAGCATGCAACATAACTTCAACTTGCCTTAAATCACATATAAGTGACAAGGTCTTTCTTCAAAACTTTCAGAAAACAACAAGCATGCAATCTAAAACACTTTAAACTTTGAAAACTCTTCTTTATTGGGCGGCCTCATTAAAAACCCTCCTTAGGGAAAAAAGAGTGCCCCCTCCAAACTGTTTTAACAGAAACATTGTAAAGCTCTTCGTGTTTGTTTTTACTTACAAAGTTCTTAACTGTAATATAACTTGAGGTGCGTGGCGTTCCAAGTGCGAGGAATCGCCCCTCCTTCCAATGTTTCTAAGCGGTAGGCGCCGTTCCCGAGCGCCTCGGTTATTCTGAACGGTCCCGTCCACTTAGGCGACAGCTTATTCTCCATCTCGTACTGGTGGGCCTTCCTCATCACCAGGTCGCCCTCTCTGAACTGTCTTGGCATCACCTTCGAGTTATATCTTCGTTCAATCCTTCTCTTCACCGCCTCAGCTTTCAATCTCGCCTCCTCCCTGACCTCATCCAGCAAATCTAGATTCAGCCTTCTTTCCTCATTCGAGTCTTCCGCTACAAAGTTCTGGAATCTCGGCGAGCTCTCTTGGATTTCTACTGGAATCATTGCGTCACATCCATAGACCAGGCTGAATGGGGTCTCATGGGTTCCTGACTGCTCGGTGGTGTGGTACGCCCAGACTATACGGGTACCTCCTCGGCCCAGCTTCCTTTGGCCTTCTCTAGCCTTCTCTTCAAACCTCTGAGTAGTACCCGATTGGCTGACTCTACTTGGCCATTCGTCTGAGGGTGCTCGACGGATGCAAATACTTGTTGAATTCCCACCCCTTCGCACAGCTTCTTCAACAGGTGACTTGCAAACTGAGTCCCATTGTCCGACACTAGGCGCTTGGGCACACCAAACCGGCACACAATGTTCTTCCACACGAAACCCTCGATCTTGTGTGCGGTGATCTGGGCCACTGGTTCTGCTTCGATCCACTTGGTGAAATATTCAATCGCCACCACCAAGTACATCATCTGCCTGATCGCCGGCGGGAATGGTCCCAGGATGTCGATTCCCCATGTATGAAACGACCAAGGGCTGTAAATCGACTTCAACTCCTCGGGAGGCGCCTTGTGCCAATCGGCTTGCAGCACTGCGCATACTTCTTGCAGTCATCTCTCATTGTTGGCCAGTATTAACCTGCACGGAGAGTCCTTGCGGCCAGAGCTCGACCCCCGACGTGGCTTCCGCATATCCCTTCATGGAGCTGTGCCATAATTCTTGTACATTTCTCGCCGTGCACACATTCCAGGAGTGGGTGAGTGAACCCAAACCTGTACAACTCGCCATCGATCATTGTGAACTTGCTAGAATTCTTCTTTATCTTCCTAGCCTCTGTCGGATCCAGCGGGAGAAGGCCATCCGCCAGGCATCGCTTGTACTGTGTTACCCAGGTGTCTGGCTCAGGGGTCGTGCAGACCTGCGTCATGTTCACCTTCTCTCCCCGACATGCTCTTATTCTTGGCGACCTCAAAGTCTCTTGAGTCAAAGATCTATGACTCCTCGCCGCTTTCTCCGTTGACTTGCTTATCTGAAGAACCAGGTGATCTGCCACAAATGCTCTGGGCGTCTTCAGAGTTTCTTGAATCACCGTCCTCTGCCTACCCCCCTTGCCAGAACTGGCGAGCTTAGCTAGCAAGTCAGCTCGGGCATTCTGCTCTCTGGGCACACGCACTACTTCGAAGGAGACAAAGGAACTCTTCAATTCCTGTACATACTCCAGGTAAGCCGCCATTTGTGGATCTTTAGCCTGGAACTCGCCTGTTACTTGTCCCGTGACTAACAGCGAGTCACTCTTAGCCATCAGCACCCTAGCTCCCATCTCCTTGGCCAGCAAGATACCGGCGATCAGCGCCTCATATTCTGCTTGATTGTTGCTGGCCTTGAAGGCAAACTTCAAAGATTGTTCGATCAGCACGCCGTTGGGTCCCTCCAAGATGACTCCAGCACCGCTACCCTGCTGGTTCGACGATCCGTCCACTGAAAGCACCCAACGGAAGTCATCCCCTTCAACTCGCGTCGCTTCAGACGAGAGCTCGACCACGAAGTCTGCGAATATCTGCCCCTTGATCGGACCTCGGGGCTCATACTTAATATCAAACTCCGACAGCTCCACTGCCCACTTCACCATCCTCCCCGCAACGTCGGGCTTCTTCAAGACCTTCTGGATGGGCAGGTCGGTCATCACCAGTATCGTGAAGCTATGGAAATAGTGGCGTAACCTCCTTGCCGAAAAGACTACTGCCAGTGCAACCTTCTCCAGGGCCTGATATCTCGTTTCGTGGCCCTGCAGCACCTTACTAACAAAATAAATGGGCTTTTGAGCCTGATCTTGGTCCTGGGCGAGCACCGCACTCACCGCCCTCTCAGTTACAGCAAAATACAACCTGAGAGGGGTTCCTACCAGCGGTTTGCACAAAACCGGCGGGCTCGCCAGATACTCCTTAAGCTTGACGAAGGCTTCTTCACACTCCTTCGTCCAGGCAAATTTGTTATTCCGCCTTAAACACTGGAAATATGGATGGCCCTTCTCTCCGCTAGCCGACACGAAGCGAGACAGGGCGGCCATCCGACCTGTAAGCTGTTGTACTTCCTTCACAGTGGCCGGGCTCCTCATCGCCAAGATGGCGGCACACTTGTCAGGGTTGGCTTCTATTCCTCTCTCAGTTAAGAGGAAACCCAAGAACTTCCCAACCTCCACGCTAAAGATGCACTTCTCGGGATTCAGCTTTAACCTGAACTTGGCGATCGTGGTGAACAATTCCTCCAAGTCCTCCGCGTGCTTGCTCTTCTCCGGCGAGGTCACGACCATGTCATCTACGTACGCTTGGACATTTCTTCCCAGCATGGGTGCAAGTACCCGATCCATCAACCTCTGGTACGTGGCCCCTGCGTTCTTCAGCCCAAACGGCATCACCTTAAAACAGTAGCACGATCTCTCGGTCATGAAGGCAGTCTTTTCTTCATCCATCGGATGCATCTTGATCTGGTTATACCCCGAGAAGGCATCCAGGAAACTCAACAACTTACACCCTGCAGCGCTGTCCACCAGGGCGTCTATGCTTGGCAAAGGATACGAATCCTTTGGGCAAGCCTTGTTCAGATCAGTGAAGTCGACGCACATGCGCCACTTTCCATTGCTCTTCTTTACCAGCACGACGTTGGCCAGCCATTCAGGGTACTGCACCTCCCTGATATGGCCTGCAGCGACGAGCTTCTGGGTTTCGTCTCTAATCGCCTGCCTCCTCTCCTCGTTGAACTTCCTTCTCCATTGGCGCACCGGTCTGACCTGATTGTCCATCGCCAAATGATGGCACAAGAAGTCGGGATCGATCCCGGGCATGTCCGAAGCGGACCTTGCAAACGCATCCAGATGCCGCTCTATCACCTTGGCGATCTGGTCCTGGAGCTCAACTTCCAGAGATCTTCCCAGCTTGAAGATCTTTCCCCCGATCTCTCTTTCGAGCCACTGCTCGACGGGTTTTGGTCTGGTTTCTCTGGTGATCACCGCCCTGGCGATTCCCAGTTCCCTCGCTTCCTTAGGGCGATTCCTCGCCTCTTCTTCCTCTAGACCGGCGTTCCCCTCCCCCAGCTCAGCATCCACCATTACCACGTCACTCCCGGCGGTCTCTTCTATCACCGTCGGCCTGGGCTTCATACCAGGAGGCGGGGTGGTTGTCACATAACTCACCGACCTCTTGTTCTTCAGGCTATTCTCATAGCACTTCTTCGCTTCTTTCTGGTCGGATTTGATGGTGATCACCACCCCCTCCATAGACGACAGCTTCACCTTCATGTGCCGGGTCGACGGTATAGCGCCTATTCTGTTGAGCGTGGGTCTTCCCAGCAGAATGTTGTATGCTGAAGGAGCGTTCACGACAAGGTACTTGATTTTTTCTGTTCTCGAGCCCGCCTCATCTGTAAACGTAGTTCTCAGCTCAATGTACCCCCTAACCTCCACCTGGTCACCAGCGAAACCATACAAACACCCTCCATAGGGCCTCAGCTGGTCAAGGGGTAACTCCAACTGCGTGAAAGTCGGCCAGAACATCACGTCTGCCGAGCTTCCTTGGTCCACCAGAACCCTGTGGACCTTCCTTCCTGCTGTGATCAGCGAGATAACTATGGGGTCGTTGTCATGAGGCACAACGTCCCGAAGATCTTGCTTTGTGAACGTAATGTCCACATCCGGCGAGTGGTCCTTGATCCTGCCTGTTGACCAGAACGCTGGAGCTTTGCCTCGTCAAACTTGGATCGACGCGTGCGCCACGTTTGCCTCCGTCCTTCGCCGCGATCCACCTCAAGAACCTGCAAAAGAACAGAACGGCGCCGCTGCGGCCGATCGCACTCCAACGCCCAAGTCAGTGACCGAACCACCAATTACTAAGAGTAACACTCAAGAACTCTCAAGGAACCGTGAACCAGTTCTCTCTCAGCTATACTCAAGAACTCGCAAGCGTAAAGAAGACAATCTGAACGTGCGTACCTCAGAAGTTTGTTGAGAAACTCTTATATACCTGGCCACTTTCTCTCTCATGGCAGTTACACACCTGGACACGTGGCTCGCATCCAGCTGTACACGTGCCATCATCTGGAGCCTCCTTGACTTGGGCGCTGCTTCTGATTCTCCTTTGGCTAAGTTACTTATGCATGATACTACTCAGTGCATAGTTGTCTTGGAGCGCGGTCTCTACGGGGATTGGCGAGTTAGGGTACCTTCGTATACACCTTCCATGTGGTCTCGCCGGCCGCCTTCATGATCTGCACCGCCTGTTTCACCGTGTATGCTCAAGCAAGCTGTCCCCCGACCTCATCCTCTGGCCAGCTGGGAAATGTCTATCTGCTTTCATCTCCGGCGATGTCCTTGTTTCGGCGATCTCTGATCACTTGGTCGCCTGGATTCATATCTGGCGACTTCATCTTCAACTTGGTGACCGCCGGTTCTGGTGCGCTGGAGATCGGAGCACGCCAACTTAATAACTGGCGACTACACGAGCCCCCCCGACCTCCTTCCCTTCTGCCAACCTGGCGTCTCATCAACACGCCTATACAGTAGCTTGATGCCACGTCATCACTTCCGATTACCAGGGCGGTACACAAGCCCCCCAGTCTTAAGCGAAGACTTGTCCAGCGAAAAGACTAAATGAGTCACGTCAATGCCGATCTACGTGGCGCTGGCGCAGAATTCCAAGCGGTTGTACTTTCTGCTTTCCTGACGCCCCACCAAACACTCCTCCCATCGCTCGACACGTGGCTTCATCAACGGTTACCTTTAATTGTCGTTTACGCTTCCAAAACTCATTCGAAAAACCCTTAAACCCATTTCACTTCACTGTTCCATCACTTCTTCGTTCTCCCAGACGCTTCAACCTTCTTCTGCAAAAGCTCACAACGTTCTTCAACCTCCCGAATCACCAACTTCCTTCATCACTCTTCCGATCATAAAAAGGTACTCCATTTACTTCTTCTGCTGGTTTTTCCTGCATTTTCACCGATTCGCATCATCCATTAACTGTCTGGTGCATACGCTGTGGGCTGTTTTTTCTATTTCTCCTTTCTCGTAACTTAGGGCTTCGTCTTCGTTACAACGAACCTTCGTTCGTTCGTTTTTCACCCTTCTTTCACGATCGAGTCAGCCTCTGCGAACCCTGATCACCTTTTCTTTTCTTCTTCCTTTGCAGCTTCCGCGATGACTCGCTCAAAGATCACCCCAAATCCTTCTCCCTCGTCACGAAACCCTTCAACTCAAGCTCACAACCCACCGCGAGCACGTGGTACTTCTTCTTCTCAGGCTGAGAGGCCTGCACCCTCCCGCTCTAACCTGGCTCAGGCTACTCCACCTGTCGCCGGAGGAGCCTCCGTTCCTTCCCCAGATTTCAAAAAATTATACCCATGGGCCACCCCGACCTTGCTGAAGGAAACCTCCTCAGTAAACTCTGCTGGGGCGGTTCTTCGATTGACGAAAGGGGATGAGCCTCACCTGTCGTTCCACAAGGAGCACGACGAAAAGATGATGGTGCTACCTTGCCCCCCCGACCTGCCAGTGTGCGCCGACGACAAGGGGAACAACGGCAGGTTGTTCTGCTTCGTTTACACCACTCTGTTCAAGAAGGTGAAACTTAGGTTTCCCTTCACTCGTTTTGAAAGAGAGCTTCTCACCGAGCTCAACATCGCCGCCGCCCAGCTCCATCCCAACAGCTGGGCATTCGTGCGGGCGTTCCAGATCATGTGCGACCATCTGGGGTTGCCAGCGTCAGTGGACGTCTTTCTCTTCCTTTTTGAAGCCAAGCACCCAGGAGATCGCCTGTGGGTGAGCCTTAACGGGATTGCTGGGAGGTCAATCCTCTCTATCTTCCAGCAATCTTACAAAGACTGGAAGGGCAAGTTCGTCCAGGTGCGCCCAAATGACAAGGACGCCTCACTGCTCGACGGCTTCCCCTTGTATTGGGTAAACAAGGGGAATAAAGAGTCCAAAGGAAGCTTCAGGAGGCCAAGGAGTCCTGACAGCATGGGCGCTTTGGACAAGGATCTCTGCTTCTTCTGGAAAAGCGTGGCAGACGCCAATATTACCTTCCTCACCACCACGCTCATCTCCTACGAGTTCTTCGAAGATCAACTCGAAGTTCGCATAGGTTAGAACTCACCTCAACGTCTAAGTCTTCGCTTTGACATTACCTCCACTAACTGTTTCTGGGCGTCTTGTATGTTGTGCACAAGACTTTGGTTTTATTTTCTGCACCACTTATCTGCTTTTGCTGCATACTGACTTATGTGTTTACCTTCTTCTCTGAACTAACCCATGCACCTTTCAATTATGCAGATCGCATGTTGGGCCAAGGAAAATTAGGTGAACTGAGGGCGCTCGCCCGAGCCCACGGGTTGGCATCGGGTTCCCAAACCGTGCCAAACCCGGTGGTGGAGATCGCCGCCGCACAGGGCAGATCGCCACCCAAAGGCCCAACTCCTCCCGAGGCCCAGCCCGCCAATCAGCGCAAAAAGCTTATCCTCAGAAAACCAAAGAGGAAAGCCCCCCAAGTAGTCCATGAGGAAGAAGAAGACGATGAGGTGACTGAAGATGGCCTCATCACCAAGAGGAAGAGGGTGGCGCCTTCTTCACCATCTGCTCCACCTCCTCCTCCCACATCAACACCACCTTCCACACCCGCTCCGCCTCCATCGCCGCTTCCTCCACCAGCTCCCACCTCGCCAGTCCAAGCGGTTCCACTGGCGTCCGCACTTCCCGTGGTTGAGGCCCCCGAGCCTAACTTCATAGAGAACCCCCCGAGCGCCTCCACGCCTTATGTATCAGCTGGAGGGGGTCCTCCTTCGAACGCCTCAACCGAAACGCTGCACCAGTCGGGGATGAAGGTGCTCACCACTCTCCAATCCTTATTACTGAATCCCCGACGTCGCCACCACGCCAAGAAGCACCCAAAGAACAACCAACTCAAGAAGGTGGCGGCGAGAACCAACAACAAGCCCACCCGGTGCCTCCACAAGCAAACCTCTCTCTTGAGGTCAAGAGGATGTGGGAGCCCTTCTCAGCAAAACTGAAGATGATGGCGGAGGATTTCCCCTCCATCATATCTAAAGCTGTGGAGAGTTCCACCAGGAAGCTCCAGGATGACCTCTTCGCACTCCGAACTGAGAATAGCACCATAAGGATTGAGGCGGAGAGGTTATCCTGCAATCTGACACTCGCCGAGATCGAACACTCCCGAGTTGAAGATGCCATGAGCACCGAGCTCCGGGTGGCACGCAAGGAGGCCACCGATCTACGCCATAAGGTGCAGCTCTTGGCTCAAGAGAAGATTGAGTTGGAGAGCAAGCTGGTACCTTATCGCGTCAAAGTGGCTGAGCTGGAGGCATTGATTAAAGCTGACGCCGCCAAGGTAAAGAACCTCGAGAAAAGGTCACCCGATCGGGAGGTCTTCTTGGGGAAGGTGGAGAAAGAAAGAGACGACACCGTGGCCAAGCTTGCTGAAGCCAACGAAGAAAATGGGAAGATCGCCGCAGAACTGGCCCAGGTGCAGGCAGAATCCAAGAAGGTTGCTGAAGACCTTCTTCAAGCTCAGGAAACCATTGAAGAACTTAAGAAACAAGCTGAAGAGCTGAAGCAGTAGAACGAAGGGCTAAAGAAACAGATCGAAGAACTTGAGCTGAGCTCTGCCCAGATTCTTGCTGCTGGATTCGAGGCCGCCCGGGAACAGTTCGCCTGCCTGTATCCCGATTTAGATCTTACCATGGTGTCCCTCAACAACGAGGTGGTGGACGGGAAGGTCGTTCCTTCTGAAGATTGATTGCTTCCCTCCATCCACGATACTTATGCTTTCTCCTTCATATATACCTACCTTGTAGTAAACTTTCTTTTTTCTTGTACATGTACCTTGAACTGATGTTTTACATTATGGTAAAGCCTTTGCGCTTCTTCTTATAACTTCTTTGTCTGCTTCATCTCTTCTTGTATGATTTTACTTCATAGAAATTAACTTAGTAATTTCGTAAGCGCAAATATATACTTAACTGCTTCGAACCGCCGACTTTCGAACAATAACACTCTAATAACTTGTAACTTCAAGGTAACGAACCTTAGCGTAAAATCGTTCTTCAAATAACGAACTCCAACTCAACTAATGGCTCAAGACACAGCTCACCCGATCTGCCTCATGAAAACAGGTCTTGACTTTCTCGCCATTGTTTGCATTTTTTCTAGTCGCCAAAGACTCTTGGCGATATCAGCCTCCTCCTGGCTTCACAACTTGGGCATTGTTCCCTTATCTGGGGGGTAGAGGCGCCTTTCGGATCCTTCTCTACCTCCTTGAGCTTCAGAACAAAAGACCGGGTGGCTAGGCGTTCTCTTCGAACCTACCCTAGCCACCCTCCAAACTTCTTCCACCCTTCACCCCATACCTGAACTCGTTCAAGACGAGAAGGATTTTCTCTTGCCTGAACTCGCTCATCGGCGAGAAGGTCTTTAACTCGTGCCTCTACATTGCCCTAGGGGTACATCTTCTCTCCCCCAGAAACACTGAGGACTTTTTGCTAGTGCCTCTACATTCCCCCAGGGGTTACATCTCCTCTCCCCCAGAAACACTGAGGACTTTTTTGCTGGTGCCTCTACATTGCCCCAGGGGTTACATCTCCTCTCCCCCAGAAACACTGAGGACTTTTTGCTAGTGCCTCTACATTGCCCCAGGGGTTACATCTCCTCTCCCCTAGAAACACTGAGGACTTTTTTGCTGGTGCCTCTACATTGCCCCAGGGGTTACATCTCCTCTCCCCCAGAAACACTGAGGACTTTTTGCTCTTCCTCGCCTGCACTCGCTCGACGGCGAGGAGGTCTTTATCTCGCCTCAGGACGCGCGAGGGCGTTGAGGTCTTTTAACTGGTGCCTCCGATCGCCGAAAGACGATGAGGACTTTAACTTTAACTAATGCCGCCAATCGCCGAAAGACGATGGGGACTTAGAAACTTTCTAGAAAGCATGCAATATATCTTTAACTTGCCTTAAATCACATATAAGTGACAAGGTCTTTCTTCAAAACTTTCGGAAAACAACAAGCATGCAATCTAAAACAACTTTAAGCTTTGAAAACTCTTCTTTATTGGGTGGCCTCATTAAAAACCCTCCTTAGGGAAAAAAGAGTGCCCCCTTCAAACTGTTTTAACAGAAACATTGTAATATAACTTCATGTTAGCCTGTAGTTACAAAGTTCTTAACTGTAATATAACTTGAGGTGCGTGGCGTTCCAAGTGCGAGGAATCGCCCCTCCTTCCAATGTTTCTAAGCGGTAGGCGCTGTTCCCGAGTGCCTCGGTTATTCTGAACGGTCCCGTCCACATAGGCGACAGCTTATTCTCCATCTCGTACTGGTGGACTTTCCTCATCACCAGGTCGCCCTCTCTGAACTGTCTTGGCATCACCTTCGAATTATATCTTCGTTCAATCCTTCTCTTCACCGCCTCAGCTTTCAATCTCGCCTCTTCCCTGACCTCATCCAGTAGGTCCAGGTTCAACCTTCTCTCCTCATTCGAGTCTTCCTCCACGAAGTTCTGGAATCTCGGCGAGCTCTCCTGGATCTCTACTGCAATCATTGCGTCGCACCCATAGACCAAGCTGAACGGGGTCTCATGGGTTCCAGACTACTCGGTGGTGTGGTACGCCCAAACTATACGGGGTACCTCCTCAGCCCAACTTCCTTTGGCTTTCTCTAGCCTTCTCTTCAAACCTCTTAGCAACACCCGATTGGCTGACTCTACTTGGCCATTCGTCTGAGGGTGCTCGACGGATGCAAACACTTGTTGAATTCCCACCCCTTCGCACAACTTCTTCAACAGGTGACTTGCAAACTGAGTCCCATTGTCTGACACCAGGCGCTTGGGCACACCAAACCGGCACACAATGTTCTTCCACACGAAACCCTCAATCTTGTGTGCGGTGATCTGGGCCACTGGTTCTGCTTCGATCCACTTGGTGAAATATTCAATCGCCACCACCAAGTACTTCATCTTCCTGATCGCCAGGGGAAACGGTCCCAGGATGTCGATTCCCCATGTATGAAACGGCCAAGGGCTGTAAATCGACTTCAACTCCTCGGGAGGCGCCTTGTGCCAATCGGCGTGCTGTTGGCATTGTTTGCAGCACTGCGCATACCTCTTGCAATCTTCTCTCATTGTTGGCCAGTAGTAACCTGCACGGAGAGTCCTTGTGGCCAGAGCTCGACCCCCGACGTGGCTTCCGCATATCCCTTCATGGAGCTCTGCCATAATTCTTGTACATTTTTCCCCGTGCACACATTCCAGGAGTGGGTGAGTGAACCCAAACCTGTACAGCTCGCCATCAGTCATTGTGAACTTGCTAGAATTCTTCTTTACCTTCCTAGCCTCCGTCGGATCCAGCGGGAGAAGGCCATCCGCCAGGCATCGCTTGTACTGTGTTACCCAGGTGTCTAGCTTATGCGTAGTGCAGACCTGCGTCATGTTCACCCTCTCCCCCCGACATGCTCTTATTCTTGGCGACCTCAAAGTCTCTTGAGTCAGGGACCTATGACTTCTCGCCGCTTTCTCCGTCGACTTGCTTATCTGAAGAACCAGGTGATCTGCCACAAACGCTCTCGGCGTCTTCAGAGTTTCTTGAATCACCGTCCTCTGCCTACCCCCCTTGCCTGAACTGGCGAGCTTAGCTAGCAAGTCAGCTCGGGCATTCTGCTCTCTGGGCACATGCACCACTTCAAAGGAGGCAAAGGAACTCTTCAATTCCTGTACATACTCCAGGTAAGCCGCCATTTGTGGATCTTTAGCCTGGAACTCGCCTGTCACTTGTCCCGTGACCAACAGCGAGTCACTCTTAGCCATCAGCACCCCGGCTCCCATCTCCTTAGCCAGCAAGATACCGGCGATCAGCGCCTCGTATTCTGCTTGATTATTTCTAGCCTTGAAGGCAAACCTCAAGGATTGTTCGATCAGCACGCCGTTGGGTCCCTCCAAGATGACTCCAGCACCGCTACCCTGCTGGTTCGACGACCCGTCCACCGAAAGCACCCAACGGAAATCATCCCCCTCAACTCGTGCTGCTTCAGACGAGAGCTCGACCACGAAATCTGCGAAGATCTGCCCCTTGATCGGGCCTCGGGGCTCATACTTAATATCAAACTCCGACAGCTCCACTGCCCACTTCACCATCCTCCCAGCAACGTCATGCTTCTTCAAGACCTTCTGGATGGGCAAGTCGATCATCACCAGTATCGTGAAGCTATGGAAATAGTGGCGTAACCTCCTCGCCGAAAAGACTACTGCCAGCGCAGCCTTCTCCAGGGCCTGGTACCTCGTTTCGGGGCCCTGCAGCACCTTACTAACAAAGTAAATGGGCTTTTGAGCCCGATCTTGGTCCTGGGCGAGCACCGCACTCACCGCCCTCTCAGTTACAGCAAAATACAACCTGAGGGGGGTTCCCACCAGCGGTTTGCACAAAACCGGCGGGCTCGCCAAATACTCCTTCAGCTTGACGAAGGCTTCTTTACACTCCTTCGTCCAGGCAAACTTGTTATTCCGCTTTAAGCACTGAAAATATGGATGGCCCTTCTCTCCGCTAGCTGACACGAAGCGAGACAGGGCGGCCATCCGACCTGTAAGCTGCTGCACTTCCTTCACTGTAGCCGGGCTCCCCATCGCCAAAATGGCAGTGCACTTATCAGGGTTGGCTTCTATTCCTCTTTCAGTTAGGAGAAATCCCAGGAACTTCCCAGCCTCCACGCCAAAGATGCACTTCTCGGGATTCAGCTTCAACTTAAACTTGGCGATCGTAGTGAATAACTCCTCCAAGTCCGCGACGTGCTTGCTTTTCTCTGGCGAGGTCACGACCATGTCATCCACGTACGCTTGCACGTTCCTTCCCAGTATGGGTGCAAGTACTCGATCCATCAGCCTCTGGTACGTGGCCCCCGCGTTCTTCAGCCCAAACGACATCACCTTGTAGCATTAGCACGATCTCTCGGTCATGAAGGCAGTCTTCTCTTCATCCATGGGATGCATCTTGATCTGGTTATACCCCGAGAAGGCGTCCAGGAAGCTCAATAACTTACACCCTGCAGCACTGTCCACCAGGGCGTCTATGCTTGGCAAAGGATACGAATCCTTTGGGCAGGCTTTGTTCAAATCGGTGAAATCGACGCACATGCGCCATTTCCCATTACTCTTCTTCACCAGCACGACATTGGCTAGCCAATCGGGGTACTGTACCTCCCTGATATGGCCTGCAGCGAGGAGTTTCTGTGTTTCGTCTCTAATCGCCTGCCTCCTCTCCTCATTGAATTTCCTTCTCCTCTGCCGCACTGGTCTCACCAAGTTGTCCATCGCCAAATGATGGCACAAGAAGTCGGGATCGATCCCGGGCATGTCCGAGGCGGACCATGCAAACGCATCCAGATGCCGCTCTATCACCTTGGCGATCTGGTCCTGGAGCTCAACCTCCAGAGATCTTCCCAGCTTGAAGATCTTTCCTCCGATCTCTCTCTCGAGCCACTGCTCGACAGGTTTTGGCCTGGTTTCTCTGGCGATCACCGCCCTGGCGATTCCCAGCTCCCTCGCTTCCTCAGGGCGATTCCTTGCCTCCTCTTCTTCCAGACCGGCGTTCCCCTCCCCTAGCTCAGCATCCACCATCACCACATCTCTTCCGGCGGTCTCTTCTATTACCGCCGATCTGGGCTTCACACCAGGAGGCGGGGTGGTTGTCACATAACTCACAGACCTTTTGTTTTTCAGGCTATTCTCATAGCACTTCTTCGCTTCTTTCTGGTCGGATTTGATGGTGATCACCACCCCTTCCATAGATGGCAACTTCACCTTCATGTGCCGGGTCGACGGTATAGCGCCTATTCTGTTGAGCGTGGGTCTTCCCAGCAGAATGTTGTATGCTGAAGGAGCGTTTACGACAAGGTATTTGATTTTCTCTGTTCTCGAACCCGCCTCATCTGTAAACGTAGTCCTCAACTCTATGTACCCCCTGACCTCTACCTGGTCACCAACGAATCCATACAAACACCCTCCATAGGGCCTCAGCTGGTCAAGGGGTAGCTCCAACTGCGTGAAAGTCGGCCAGAACATCACGTCTGCCGAGCTTCCTTGGTCCACCAGAACCCTGTGGACCTTCCTTCCTGCTGTGATCAACGTGATGACTATGGGGTCGTTGTCATGAGGCACAACGTCCCGAAGATCTTGCTTTGTGAACGTAATGTCCACATCCGGCGAGTGGTCTTCGAACATATCCACCGTCATCACAGACCTGGCATACTTCTTCCTCTGTGACGCGGTGCATCCACCACCCGAGAAACCTCCTGCGATGGTGTGGATTTCCCCGTGCGTAGGCATCTCGTGTTGCTGGGCCTCTCCACCTGCTGGTTGGGAGCTCGACGCGCCCCCCGTCCTTCTGTCCAACAAGTAGTCGTTTAGGAACCCGCTCTTGACCAGATCGTCGAGTTGGTATCCTAAAGCCAAACACGAGTCCACGGTGTGACCAAAGCCCTGGTGAAACTCACACCAGGCGTCTGGCTTTCAACCTAGCTGATATATTGGGAATGGCGATCAGGTCTGCCAATCCCATGACAAACTTGTGCTTAGGTGGGCGATTGTACTCCCGGCGTGCTGGTTGCGGGCGTCCTTGGCCCCTGCCCTTGTTCTTCCTTGGGTCATAAGGATGGCGAGTCCTCTGATCCCTCCTGGCCGCCGCTGTCTCCAGCACCCTCTGCGGTTGGACCCTGGTCTGGGCACGTGGCCTGACGGGAGCCACGCTGCCCCTCTTCTCAGCGACTTCACTCTCATCGGCGATGTGGGCCACCGCAAGTCGCCTGACCTCAGCAAACGTTGCAGGGTGAGCCCTGATCAATGCTTCGCAGAATGGTCCCGGCAGCAAGCCCTTCTTGAATGCATAGACCAGCATCTCTTCATCTTTGGCTGGCGAGCGGACCATCTGCGCCCCAAAACGATTCAGGTAGTCTCTGAGGGACTCTCCCTGATACTGCCTTATATCGAACAAATCATAAGACACCCTGGGCGGTGCCTTGTTCACGATGCACTGCTCGACGAAGATTTTCGAAAACTGTTGGAAGTTGGTTATGTGACCTGTAGGCAGGCTCACAAACCATTCCAACGCCGTTCCCTGAAGTGTGCTCACAAACATCTTGCAGTACACGACGTCTGACCCTCCTGACAGCATCATCTGCGTATGGAACGTGGTGAGATGAGCTTCAGGATCCTCCACGCCGGTGAAAACAGCCTTCACAGGTACCACACTCGCAGGGATGGGCGTGTCGGTAATCGCCTGAGCGAAAGGCATAGGAAAGACACGAGGCGGCGTTGACGGCGCGACCTCTTCAGCGACTGGACGCCCTCGCTGCTCCTGAAGAGCTTGACGCAGTTCTTCAGTCACTCTGCTAAGCTCATCATTCCTGGCCCGAGAGGCGACCAGGTCCTCATGCATTCTCGCCTGCTCTATACGCGAGGCTTCCACATTCGCCTGCAACGAACGCATGATTTCCACCATCTGCGCCATAGTCACGGCGCCTTCAGCAGCAAACTTGGCAAATCACAGAGTGTAATGAACAACACCTCCTTCAGCGACGATCGATTCAGTGATCAATCGGTCAGAACCTTGCGAAACTTCGAAAGAAAACCTCAAGAACACAGAAAACCTCCACAGAAGCCTGCAACTGCACCAAAAACCAGCACTTCTTCCACGAAAATCCAAACGAGCCAAAGAACTCAGATCTCACCGAACAAATCTCGCGTAAGCAGCAGAAAACTTCACCTCACCGAACAAAAACCCAAACGAACGGTGGAAAACGCGAAATTACCGATCAAAACCTAGATGAACAGCGGACAATGGTTGCACCAGCACACAACCACACAGAAAACTGCAAAAACCTCCAAGAACTCACGCTGTGGATGGGAACAGGTTTTACACAGCCCCACGGTGGGCGCCTGATGATCCTGCCTGTTGACCAGAACGCTGGAGCTTTGCCTCGTCAAACTTGGATCGACGCGTGCGCCGCGTTTGCCTCTGTCCTTCGCCGCGATCCACCTCAAGAACCTGCAAAAGAACAGAACGGTGCCGCTGCGGCCGATCGCACTCCAACGCCCAAGTCAGTGACCGAACCACCAATTACTAAGAGTAACACTCAAGAACTCTCAAGGAACCGTGAACCAGTTCTCTCTCAGCTATACTCAAGAACTCGCAAGCGTAAAGAAGACAATCTGAACGTGCGTACCTCAGAAGTTCGTTGAGAAACTCTTATATACCTGGCCACTTTCTCTTTCATGGCAGTTACACACCTGGACACGTGGCTCGCATCCAGCTGTACACGTGCCATCATCTGGAGCCTCCTTGACTTGGGCGCTGCTTCTGATTCTGCTTTGGCTAAGTTACTTATGCATGATACTACTCAGTGCATAGTTGTCTTGGAGCGCGATCTCTACGGGGATTGGCGAGTTAGGGTGCCTTCGTATACACCTTCCCTGTGGTCTCGCCGGCCGCCTTCATGATCTGCACCGCCTGTTTCACCGTGTATGCTCAAGCAAGCTGTCCCCCGACCTCATCCTCTGGCCAGCTGGGAAATGTCTATCTGCTTTCATCTCCGGCGATGTCCTTGTTTCGGCGATCTCTGATCACTTGGTCGCCTGGATTCATATCTGGCGACTTCATCTTCAACTTGGTGACCGCCGATTCTGGTGCGCTGGAGATCGGAGCACGCCAACTTAATAACTGGCGACTACACGAGCCCCCCCGACCTCCTTCCCTTCTGCCAACCTGGCGTCTCATCAACACGCCTATACAGTAGCTTGATGCCACGTCATCACTTCCGATTACCAGGGCGGTACAAAGGCATATCTTCTAGAAAGTGCATCGGCCACAATTTTTATTTTGCCTTGCTTGTGTTTGATCACATAAGGAAATTGCTTAAGGAATTCCACCCACTTAGCATGCCTCTTGTTAAGTTTGTTTTGGCTTTTCAAATACTTAAGAGATTCATGATCACTATGAATCACAAACTCTTTAGGAAAAAGATAATGTTGCCAAGTAAACAAAGCCCTAACAAGTGCATATAACTCTTTATCATAAGTGGAATAGTTGAGATGACTTCCCTTCAATTTCTCACTAAAATAAGCTATGGGGTGGCCCTCTTGAAGGAGAACAACCCCAATGCCTATACTTGAAGCATCACACTCAATCTCAAAGGTTTTAGCAAAATTAGGAAGGGCTATGATGGGAGCATTAGTCAATTTTTCTTTCAAAATATCAAAAGCTTTTTGTTGTGCTTCTCCCCATCGAAAAACCACATCCTTTTTCACTATATCATTGAGTGGTGCGGCTATTGTACCAAAGTTAGGTACAAATCTTCTATAAAAAGAAGCAAGTCCATGGAAACTTCGGCGTATCATTGAGTGGTGCGGCTATTGTACCAAAGTTAGGCCAATTTTGAATGGCCACCACCTTAGCTTGATCCACATGGACCCCTTTGCTACTCACAACAAACCCTAGGAATTCTATATGATCAAGTGCAACATACATTTAGCAAGGTTAGCATACAAATGTTCCTTCCTAAGGGTTTCTAATACTTGTCTAACATGCAACCTATGGTCTTTCAAAGATAAGCTATAAATGAGTATATCATCAAAATAAACAACAACAAACTTACCAATGAAATAAAAAACATGATGCATGAGGCGCATGAAAGTACTTGGAGCATTAGTTAAGCCAAAGGGCATAACTAACCACTCATATAAGCCAAAGTTGGTCTTAAAAGCCGTCTTCCATTCATCACCCGGTTTGATACAGATTTGATTGTAGCCGCTTTTAAGATCAATCTTTGTAAAGATTTTTGAACCATGCAATTCATCCAACAAATCATCAAGCCTAGGTATGGGATGCCTATACTTAATTGTAATGTTATTGATAGCCCTACAATCCGAACACATCCTCCATGTGCCATCTTTCTTAGGGACAAGGATAATAGGCATAGCACAAGGGCTCATGCTATCTTGGACCCAACCTTTTTCAATCAAAGCCTCTATTTGTTGGCGAATTTCCTTGGTTTCACTTGGATTGGTTCTATAGGCCGAACGATTTGGTAAGGAAGATCCCGGAATCAAATCAATTTGGTGCTCAATCCCTATCAAAGGTGGAAGGCCTTTTGGAGGATCTTGAAACACATCTTGAAACTCCTTTACCAAATTATCCAAGGCATGAGAACTATCAACAAGTGGTTCTAACTTAAGAGGTCTAGGGATAGCTAAGAAGATAGGATTGTGAGCCACTATTTCCCTTTGAACCTCATGCCTAGACACAAGAAGTGTAGGCTTAGGATTTTTTTCTTTTTCACTCTCCCTCTTTTTCTTCATTAGAATTTGGTCCTCATGGACTTCCCCTGGAGAGAGAGATTTTAAAGTAACCTTGTGACCATGGAAATCAAAAGAAAGTTTGTTAGTAAAGCCATCATGAAAAACTTTTCTATCATATTGCCAAGGCCTTCCCAAAAGAACATGGGTTGCTTCCATGGGCACAACATCACATAATACCTCATCTTTGTATTCTCCAATTGAGAAATGGATGAGGACTTGTTTATTCACAACTATTTCGCCTACTTCACTAAGCCATTGCAATTTGTAGGGCTTTGTATGAGAGATAGTAGGCAATCCAAGTTTATCTACTACTCTTGTACTAGCCACATTAGCACAACTACCCCAATCCACTATTAAGGAACAAATGTTGTTTTGAATAAGACATCTTGTATGGAAAATATTTTCCCTTTGACTTTCATCAAAAGGTTGTGAAACTTGTCCAAGAAGTCTTCTCACAACTAACAAATCCCCTTCTAGTGGACTTTCACACTCATTCTCACTAGATGCCCTAGAATGTGAAGAATGCCTAGGTGAATCTGAATCATGCTCACTCATAACAATGCCATTATGCACAAACATATTCCTTTTAGAAGGACAATTAGCCGCAATGTGACCATAACCCATACACTTAAAGCATTTCTTACTAGACGATTTAGTTGGTGATTTAGGCCTAGAAGTAGATGGCTTAGATTCCTTTAGTTTGAAAGAAGAATCTTTGGAAGGAAATTTAGAAAAAGACTTTTTGTTCTTCCATGAATTGTTGTAGTAACCATCATTGGAAGCATATTTGAATGAATTTTTCTTAGCAAGTTGGGCTTCCACCTTCATTGCAAGATGAACTAAAGAATCCAATGATGAATACTCTTGTAACTCAACAATATCTTGAATATCCTTCTGTTCCGGCCGGTTGACATGGATACGTCTTTGTGCGCAACCTTGCCCATCAGCTAAGGACACCTTCCCTCTGGCTTCCTGCGAACACCTGCAAAGAAGGACAAATGGGCGCCCTAGCGGCCGTTTGCACTCCGACGCTCAAGTCAGCTAGCAAGAAACACCAAAACTCTGCACCTCCGTATCGAAACACCGTGGATGGTGCTCTGAAGGTGGTAAAAAGAACTATGTATTGTGTATCTTTTCTCCCACTGGCAAACAACCTTTCTCTAGTCCCTTGTGCGTAGCCTCAAGACTCGAGCAAACAACTAGAGTGTATTCTGGGAAAGTTTGCCAAAAGTCCCAACCCCGTTTCCAACATCCAAGGTTCTATTTAAACACCTCTAGCATCTAAAGCGTCTTAAAGCGCATTTAATTATGAAACGTTCAGCGCCTTTAAGACGTTTAAACCGCCTGAAGCATTTAAAGTACCTTAAAACGCTCGAAACGTAAACTTTAATTACCTTTAAATAGCTTTAATTACCTTATACCTAGCAAATGGATGTTGCTGTTTTGACATGGCTGTTATTACACGTGGAGGGCCTCACAGCATCGTGACCCCACTTGGGAGTATTTCATTGTGTGAGTCCTCCTTCCTTGGGGTGCATCTGGCGCAAGGGGTGACTTTTTGGGTGCTAACTCATGCCCCCAAACTTCTAGTCACTCGCTTTGAGAGCGTATCTACCTTCCTCTCGTACCCTACACCTGGTTACCCTTGGGCATGACCCTCTCATGAGTCGTATCTATCCCAAGGGCTTATCTGGGGTGACATGGGCACTTCGCGAGTCAGATTGCTCTCCACTGGTGCTGGTACTATGGCCTTGAAGCCACCCTTCTCTTCACTTTATCATTGCTTCTGCACTTGGCGGGCCCGAAGCCTCCGTGGCGTCACTCCCTCCATGGTCTTCCCTACCCATGGTGATCCTGCCGACAACTCGAACGCGGAGGAATCGCCTTGTAGCACTCTCTGTCCCGTCTACGCGACTGCGTTTCCTGCAGAATCACCCTCAGAACCTTCTCTTGGATCTCCAAACGTGACCTGCAAAACACACAGACAGCGCCTCTAGCGGCCGTTTGCACTCCGACGATCAAGTTAGACCACAGAACCACCAAATGAGAAAACTAGTAGTGTGTGTGAGAAACTCTTGCTCTCTATTTTCGTCTCTCCCTCAATCTCTCCCTGATTCTCTTTTATGTCTCTCTCTCTGCTTCTAGGCCTAACAGAATTCTGTTATGCTTTTCTGGCATGTGTCAGAACCCTGTTATGCTTTTCTGAGACAACGTACCTCCAGAATCAGTAGAGTGTGGGTGTCTGTGAGTGTCCGCGCGTCTCTGCGCTTGGCTGCGCTTGTCTGTACCTTTAGTGGTACGGAGTGCACTTTTATCTGGACCGCACCCCTCTCAGATGATGACACGTGGAGGCCTGCAACTTACATCTAACCACACACGTGTCACTTACTGGAAGGGCTCTAGCGCTGCTCTTTGTGTGCCTAAGTTACGCCCCTACGGAGTAACTTAGGATATTTCTCCCATCTGGGTAAACCGCATACTCTTATGAGAACGCCAGGTGTGGCTGGTCTAGGCACACTCACCAAACGTTGCTCTCTGCGTATACAACTTACCCTTCACGGTGTCACGCACGTAATGGGTTGAGGGAATCACCAATCACTAACTGGTTTACTAGTTCCCTCAGGCCACTCTCGTGCATGATTCCCCGAGATGTGCTCATGCGAGGTCCATGCGTAACGCTCTCGCTGGGAACCTCAGTCCTAGTTTAACTGCGTGTAACACGAGACCCTGATGACTGATCAGTGCTCTATTGCTTCTCGCGTTCTGCACCCAGACGTTCGTATGGGAACTGGTCTGTTGGTGGCCACTTGGCTACTGACCACCGATCACCGTTCTGGGTGACCTGTCCCCTGACTTCTCTGTCGCCTGATCTGTCGGTGGTCACTTGACTACGGACCCCCCGATCCCCACTCTTGGCGATCTTCTTCTTGATCTCTCTGTCACCTGGTCCACGTGTCACCCTGCGAGTGGTCCACGTGGTTCTCTGCTGCTGACGTCATCGACTATCGATGACCGATCAGATCACATGGGTATCGGGGAGTGACATTACCGGTGGCTTGTTTGGCGACGCCTTGCTTGGGCGACGCCTTACCTTGGCGACGCTATGTTAAGGCGATGCCCTTCGTTGGCTTCCTTTCTTTGACCCCTTCGTAGGGTCTCGCCACATGTTGACCCTGGCCCCGACGTTGACTTTGACTTTGGTCAACGCCCCGGGGGCGGGACGGTACACAAGCCCCCCAGTCTTGAGCTGATGACTTGTCTTCAGCGAAAAGACTAAGGCCTCGCCCCCGCCATCCACGTGGCACCCTAGTGACGTGTCATTCTCTAGTCAGCTGACGTGACTTCCTTCGTACCGCTGATGTGACACTCTCCGTACTGCTGATGTGACCTTCTCTGTATTGAAGATGTAACATCCTTTGAGCGGGAAAATGACGCTTTGAGTTACACTCTCAATCTCTTGACACGTGGCCTAATCACACGGTCACGGTTTGGCGCCTCTTGCGCTTCAAGATGATACTTAATCCCTCGACACGTGGCTCAAGCGCACGGTCCCAAATTAGCGCCTCTTGGGTTCCATGTGTAACGTTTAAGACTTCGAAATCCCGCGCCTCAAACACTGTTCTATTCACTCTTTCGCATTGTCCGCTACTGTTCATTTCTCTTTCTCTGAAGTTCTAGCGATCGTTGTTCCCTCTGCGCTTCCTCAACAACCACCGACCCACACGTTCAAAGGTATGATTTTTCTACCTCCATGGCTCTTTCTCTTGATTTATGTTCTTCGATATAACTGCCTGGGACCGTCTGTGCTTTTGTATTCCTACATTTCTTTCTCTCATCGTGCTTCTACGCTCTCTTCTCCCTCCTTCTGGGTTTCTTCGCGTGGGTGGTGTTTTTTGGGGTTTCTCTTCCCCTTTCTGTCTTGGCCTTGCTTGTTAAAACCCTTTTCCTTTCTTCTTTCTTCAGCTATTTAATCGCATCATGGTGCGTTTGAAAACGAAGTCCAGTCCTTCCCCCAAGATCAACTACAAGGCCCTCTATAAATGGGCCTCTGACGATCTCTTAAACGAATGCACCACCTTGACAACCATCGAGGATGTGGAGAACCATCGGGGTGACCCTCATTTATACAACTTCAACGCTTTCTGTCGCACCCACGATGCCCACATCTCTGTCCGCTACGGCACACCCGGAGAGCCTGTTTGTGTGGATGATAAGCCCAGGGGTGGGGCACCCTTTTTCTTCATGTACCAAACAGTATTCAAGCGCGTTGGTGTGCGCCTTCCATTTACACCCTTCGAGAGGGAACTCCTCACGGAGATCAACACGGCCCCCGCCCAACTACACCCTAATAGCTGGGCCTTCGTCCGGGCCTTTCAAATTCTCTGCAGATATCTGGGCGTTCCCCCTTCTGTGGACGTCTTTCTTCATTTCTTCGAGGTGAAGAAACAAGGGAAAAGCCTCTGGGTGAGCTTTTCTGGGATCGCCGGCAGGATCATCCTCTCCCTCTTCCAGAACTCATACAAAGGCTGGAAAGGGAAATTCTTTAGGGTGTGCTGCGCCAAACAGGACCCTACAGCCTTGGATGGCTTTCCCCTATACTGGACAGAGCACCCCAAGCTGCTCAAGCCTAAGACCCTAGATGAGCTGTCCTCCGCTGATAGGGGGTATGTGAGGCCTTGGCTGGCCTGAAGATCGTTTTTGACACGCTGAAGCTCATAGCGTGTGAGTACAACGCGCACACCCTGTCCACCTATTTTGGTAGGGAGGCTCGTTCCTTGTTGCTTTTTTGTTCTTCCTTTCTTATCTGTGCCTTATTGCATTATGCTTATACTGTTGGCCTTCTCCACACGTTTCCCTCGTTGCTAAGTGTTTGTTTGTACCTTTTATATTTCATTTATTTGAGTGCCTTGTGGATCTGTATAACTGCGTTGGTGGTGGGATTGGCATTCCGTGCTTTGTGTGTAACTGACGTCTTGTGCTTGGCTTGGTGTGGCTTTAACTTCTGTTCTTTGGTTTGACTGAATGCAGGATCAGTGATGGAGGAGGATGGTCCTGGCGAAAGCATTGAAGGCTCGTGCCCCCAAGGCTGGCGCCTCCACCACCCCATTATCCTTGCCCTCACCAACACCAACCACCACCGAAACTCCACTAGGCCCATCTTCACCACCTCCACATAGCCCCCAAACACTCCAAACACCTAATTCACCTCCACCCATCGCCGCAGTCCCACTGGCTGTGGCCTCATCACCTGCTCCAGCCCCCCTTGACAAAGGGAAGAGGGTGTTGGAGGTCCTCTCCGATGACGAAGACTCCGGCAGTGGGGTAGTCTTCAAGAGGAGAAGGGCTGCTAGAGTTCCCATCCTACCAGCAGCATCCCCACAAGGAGGGGAGTCCTTCAGGGACAATCCCCCTAGCGCCACCTCTCCCCAACCCACAATAGTCCAAGAGGAAAAAGACGATGGGGCCGAGTCTGCTCCACCTCCACCACCAGCCGAGGTCTCTGCTGTTCCTGCCCCTATTCCTGCTGCCCCAGAGCTTATTGCCATTCCTCCTCCAATCATGCATCTGATGAGGGGCTTCAACGGAGGGTTGATGCCAGAAGGCTCCGACAGGAGAGAAGGAATGCCCTATCATTTGGGAGTTTTCTTGGCCGTGGCCCTTGATTGGCGCGCCCAACCTAAAAGTGCTGCTTCAAATACACAAGCCCTCCAGGCCCTGAAAGGAGAAGTGGCCGCTCTGAAGGAGGAGAAGGAAGCTTTGGGACGCCAAAATGAGGCCTATCAAGCCTCTCTGAAGTTGGCCCAAGAGGCCAAAGAGGAGGTTGACAGGCAACTGGATGAGGCAATGGAAATCCAGGCTGATTTCTACGTCCGGGAGGTGTCTCTCCAAGTTCAAGTAACAGATCTCCAAGACATGGCCGAGGCTTCCGAAGAGCTTCAGAAGGACTTGGAGGATCAGTGCTATGGGCAGGCGGAGAGACTGGAGAGGATGGAGGAGGAAATGGCTACCAAGGTCAAGGCATTGAGCCTTCTCCAGGTTGACCATGACAGGCTGCAAACTGAGGTCAACAGGCTCCAAGTTGAGAAGAAGGCTCTGGAGAAGCAGGTGGCCTCCGGGGACTCTACCATCAAGGAGTTGGAGAAGGTCAGGAAGGAACTCATCGATGACATGGCCGGCACCTTCGAGGAGGGATTCAAGGAGGCTTTGGCCCAAGCCGCCTGCGAGAACCCGGGGATCAATGTTTCTAACTGCGACCCTTGCAACCATATCGTCGATGGGAAAGTCGTGGCCTTGGGGAATAGTCTGCTCTGAACATGCCCCTCAATTTCTTTGTAGACACATTTTGATCATCTTTTGATACTTACTTGTAAATTTGATAATTTATTTTGCTGATTTGACTGCTCCCTTAGCTTTTGTTTTCGCGTATCTGTTTTCTGCCTGCTTTTCTCGTTCTTTCGTATGATTTTGCTTGCTTTGTCACATTGAGTGCGTTATCTCCGACGCCTTTCTTCATCGCGTTAGCCCTTAACTTTTGAGTAACATGTGACCCTCTCTCGCGGCGCTTCACTTGGCCTTCGTATCCGCGAGGAGTCTCCCTCGTGAAGGCGTTGATTTTGGCGATTCTTGCCTTTATATTTCTCCTTTTCTTCTTTGGCCTCAACATCGCTCCAGGGCATGGAGGACCCTCTTCTCGCCTGAACTCACTCTAAGGTGAGAAGGACTTTCTCTGGTGCCTCAACTTGCCCAGGGGTTACCTGGATGCACTGAGGACTTTCTAATCTCATTTCGTACCAGGACTAGCTGTTCATACTTGAGGAGGGGGCGTCCCGAGGGGATCCCTTAACCCCTGCTCAAGGACTAGGTGTCCGGTTTGTACCTTTCTTGCCTGAACTCACTCGAGGGCGAGGAGGACTTATCTCTGGTACCGGGGCTAGCTATTCATACTTGAGGAGGGGGCGTCCCGGAGGAATCCCTTAACCCCTGCTCAAGGACCAGGCGCCCGGGTTTTAACTGGTACCGGGGCTAGCTATTCATACTTGAGGAGGGGGCGTCCCGGAGGAATCCTTTAACCCCTGCTCAAGGACTAGGCTCTCGGATTTTAACTGTTATCTGGACATACCTTTGTTTCGATCTTCGGGTATGCACTCACAACACTTGCTCTGATTTGACTCCTGCTTTTTATCCGGCGACGCCTACATCTGGCGACGCCTCCTCCCGTGTCGACGCCTTATCTCGGCGACGCTTGCACTTGGCGTCGTCTCTTCTTGGCGACGCTCCCTCTTGGCGACGCCTCACCCAACGATTGCACTTGGCGTCGCCCCATCTTGGCGACGCCTTCTCCTGGCGACGCCTACGCTAGGCGTCGCTTTTGAATCTTTGTCTTTGTTTCTTAACCTTTGATCTTACTTTGAGAGAGAGGAAAAAACTGAAACCGAGCTTTCTTGAACTTTTCTTTTTCTTTCTTTTTACTTTGGGTGACCTCATTAAAAAACCCCCGAGAGGGAAAAAGACTATCCCCTTTACAAATGTGTATTTCAACTTAACTAAAGTAGAATTTTAAATTGGCCGCATTCCAACTATGTGGAATGGGGCCTCCTTCCAAAGTTTCTAGGTTGTATGAACCATTCCCCTTGGCGACGGTAACTCTGAAGGGTCCGGTCCATTTGGGAGACAACTTGTTCTCTAGCTCATATGGGTGAGCCTTCCTCATGACTAAGTCTCCAACTTGAAATTGCCGCGGCTTCACCTTAGAGCTATACTGTCGCTCCACTCTTCTCTTGACTGCCTCAGCCTTTATTCTTGCTTCTTCCCTGGCTTCGTCCAGCAAGTCCAGATTCACTCGCGTCTCTCCATTGGATTCTTCGGCCACAAAATTCTGGTAACGTGGCGAGCTTTCGTGGATCTCCACTGGGATCATCGCATCTGACCCATATACCAGACTGAAAGGTGTCTCCACGGTGGAAGATTGGGGTGTGGTATTGTACGCCCATACGATCCTTGGCACTTCTTCCGCCCACGCCCCTTTAGCTTTTTCTAGCCTTCTCTTTAGTCCTCTCAGCAAGACTCTATTCGCCGACTCTACTTGCCCATTGGTCTGGGGGTGTTCGACTGATGCGAACACTTGCTTGATGCCTACCTCTGCGCACAGGTTTCTCAACTGTTGGCTTGCGAACTGGGTGCCATTGTCGGATACCAGCCGCCTAGGCACGCCAAAGTGACACACAATGTTCTTCCAAACAAAGTGTTGCACCTTGTGCGCAGTAATCTGGGCCACGGGCTCCGCTTCTATCCACTTGGTGAAGTATTCAATGGCGACGATTAGGTACTTCATCTGTCTTATCGCCAGGGTGTATGGACCTAGGATGTCAATCCCCCACGTATGGAAAGGCCACGGGCTGTATATGGATCTCATCTCCTCTGGCGGCGCCTTGTGCCAATCAGCGTGTTTCTGACACTGCTTGCAACGCTGGGCGTGCCGCACGCAATCCTCTTTCACTGTTGGCCAGTAGAAACCTGCACGCACCACCTTAGAAGCTAGAGACCTTCCCCCCACGTGGCTCCCACAAATCCCTTCATGGAGCTCCGCCATTATCCTGGTGCACTCGTCGCCGCTTACGCACGTTAGGATAGGGTGGGTGAACCCGTGTCTGAACAATACTCCGTCCACTAGGGTATATCTTGCGGCGTTCCTCTTAACCTTCTTGCCCTCATCTGGTTCCGCTGGGAGAACCTCATCCATCAGATACCGTCTGTATGGCGTCATCCAGGTGTCTCCTTCGGCTAAAGCATATATCTGCGTATGCCTTCCTCCTTCGGACGTGTTCACGTATGTGCTGATATGGGGTATCTTTACTGTATCTTGAGTCAAGGAACGATGACTCCTTGGCCTCCCTCTCGCAGTGCTAATATGGAGGACATCCACCCTGTTTTCTTCCACAAATTTTCGCGGAGCTTTGAGCGTCTCTTGGATTACTGTCCTCTGCCCGCCCCCCTTGCCTGAGCTGGCCAGCTTGGCCAGCAGGTCAGCTCTGGCATTCTGTGCTCCTGGGACATGTATTAGCTCAAGAGCGCTAAATGCTCCCTTCAGCAGTTGGACGTACCTTAAATATGCCGCCATTTGTGGATCTTTTGCTTGGAACTCACCCGATACTTGTTCCGTAATCAACTGTGAATCACTCTTCACCAAGAGGTTCTGCGCACCCATCTCCTTAGCCAGGAGCATCCCTGCGATCAGTGCCTCGTACTCAGCCTGATTGTTACTCGCTTTAAAGGCAAAACGCAGAGCTTGCTCAATCAACACACCATTGGGTCCCTCCAAGACTATCCCCGCACCACTTCCTTGCTGATTGGAAGAGCCATCGATCGAGAGCAACCACTGCGATCCCGGTTCCACTTCTTGTTCGCCTCCGGGCGAGAGCTCTGCCAAAAAATCCGCATATACCTGCCGTTTGATGGATCCTCTGGGCTCATACTGGATGTCAAATTCTGACAACTCCACCGCCCAGCGAACCATCTTTCCAGCTACGTCGGGTTTCTGCAATACCTTTTGTATGGGGAGGTTCGTCATCACCACTACTGTAAAACATTGGAAGTAGTGGCGGAGCCTCCTGGCCGAAAATACCACTGCCAACGCTGCCTTTTCCAGTGACTGGTACCTCGTTTCTAGGCCTTGTAAAGCCTTGCTCACGAAATATATGGGCTTCTGCACTTGGTCCTGCTCCTGGACCAGCACAGAACTGATAGCCCGTTCTGTTACCGCGAAGTATAGTCGGAGGGGCACGCCCGCTATTGGTTTGCAAAGGATCGGTGGCGTCGCCAAGTACTCTTTCAACCTTATGAAAGCCGCTTCACATTCGTCGGTCCACGCGGAGCGACTATTTCTTTTGAGGCACTGGAAATAAGGGTGCCCCTTCTCTCCCCCTGCAGAAACAAACCTCGATAATGCTGCCATTCGCCCTGTCAGTTGCTGCACTTCCTTCACTGATGTCGGGCTCCTCATGGCGATGATGGCTGCGCACTTGTCTGGGTTTGCCTCAATTCCTCTTTCCGTGAGCATGAAGCCTAAAAACTTCCCTGCCTCAACCCCAAAGACACATTTCTCAGGGTTCAGTTTGAGGCGATACTTCGAGATGGTGGCAAACAACTCTTCCAGGTTTGTTGTATGTTGCCTTCTATCGCGCGAAGTTACCACCATGTCGTCTACGTAGGCTTGCACGTTCCTTCCCAACATGGGCGCCAGGACCTTGTCCATTAGCCTCTGATAGGTGGCGCCTGCATTCTTTAATCCAAACGGCATTACTTTGTAGCAGTAGCTGCACGTCTCGGTCATGAACGCTGTTTTATCCTCATCTCTCGGGTGCATCTTGATCTGATTATACCCCGAAAAAGCGTCCAAGAAACATAGCATTTCGTAGCCTGAGGCACTATCCACCAGGGCGTCGATGTTGGGTAATGGATACGAGTCCTTGGGGCATGCCTTGTTCAGGTCCGTGAAGTCTAAACACATCCTCCACTTCCCATTTGCTTTTTTCATTAGGACGACGTTGGCCAGCCACTCGGGGTATTGGATTTCCCGTATGTGTCCGGCGCTCAACAGCTTCTGCGTCTCTTCCCTTATCACAAACCGCCTTTCTTCATTGAACTTTCTCCTTCTTTGTCGCACGGGGCGGACCGTGGCATCCATGCTAAGGTGGTGGCACAGAAAATCAAGGTCGATGCCCGCATGTCTGAGGCGGACCATGCAAAAGCATCTAAATGACGTGAAATCACCTCTGCCACCTCATCCTGTTCTTCTTGGCTCAACAAACGCCCTAGCTTGAACGCTTTGCCGCCAATCTGCCTCTCCACCGCGTTGGCCGCCGGCTGATCCCTGCTATCTTCCTTAAGGGGCGTCGCCCGGTAGTGCTTTCCAGGCGTCGCCTCTTCTACGGGCGATGTGCCGTCCTGCCTCTCCCCTGCGTCCGTGTCTGCTTCGGGCGTCGCCCTCACCGTTGGCGTCGCCTCGTTCAAGGGTTCTACCTCTACCTCCATCGCCGTGTCTGCACTTGGCGGACGCTCGAACACCATGAATACGCCCCTCTTCGTTTTCAGACTGTTTTCATAACATTTCCGCGCTTCTTCCTGATCTGACTTGATGACGATCACTGTGCCGCTGAGATCCGGCAGTTTCATCTTCATGTGGCGCGTGGAGGCTACTGCGTTCAGCCTGTTCAACGCCGGTCTGCCCAACAAGATGTTGTAGGCTGAGTTGGCGTTTACGACTAAGTACCTAATGTTTTCGGTACATGAGGCCAATCCATCCGAGAATGTCGTCCTCAATTCCAGGTAGCCTCGTACTTCCACCTGGTTGTCAGCGAACCCATATAAGCACCCTGTGTAGGGTCTCAAAAGGTCAGGAGAGAACCACAACTTGTTGAATGTCGACCAGAACATAACATCTGCGGAGCTTCCTTGGTCGACTAGAACCCTGTGCACCTTTCTGCCGGCCGTGACAACCGAAATGACCACGGGGTCATTGTCGTGCGGCACGACATCCTGTAGATCTGCCCTCGTGAACACGAGGTCTAACTCCCACGGGTGACCTGAGATTCTTTCTTTAATTGAATTGACCCCCCTCGCGTATTTCTTCCGTTAGGAGGCAGTGGGTCCTCCCCCGGAAAAGCCACCAGCAATGGTGTGGACTTCGCCAAGGACTGGCATCTCGTGCGCTTGTTCCTCCACTGGTGCTGGCTGGGTCGCGGTCGTGGCGGGCTCTGCGATGTAATCCTTCAGAAACCCGCTTCTCACCAACTCATCTAACTGGTATCCCAGTGACAGGCAGTTGTTGATGTGGTGACCGAAAGCTTCATGGAACTCACACCAAGAGTCCTTGCAAGGCCCTAACACCTTGTCGGTCTCCGTCGGTCGCCTCAACCTTTCAGCTATATTGGGCACGGCAATCAGATCCTTCAACTCCACCACAAAGTCGTATCTCGCTGGCCTGACCCTTTCCCTGGCCGGGCGATTTCCTCCTGCTGGACCCCTGGGCTGGGGTTTTCTTGTCTCATAGGGGCGTCTCCCCTCTGGCTTCTTCCTCCCCGTCGTGGTCTCGTTGACCCTGACAGGTTGAGCCCGCGTCTGCGCTCTCGGGCGTGAGGGTACGACGCTGGTGCGCTTCTCACACACCTCTCCCTCAGAGGCGATATGCTCCACCGCGCGACACCTTATTTCAGAAAAGGTCCTGGGGCGATTGCGAATGATGGATGCGCAAAAAGGTCCAGGACACACGCTCTTCCGTACTGCCAACCTTTACTACTTGGGCCCCAAAACGGTTGATGTACTCCTTCAATGTCTCTCCTTGATATTCTTTCACATCAAACAGGTCGTACGAAACTGGCGGCAGGGCCCTGTTCGCTAAGTATTGCTCCCTCAACAACCGCGACAGCTGCTGGAAGGAGGTTATATGGCCGTTTGGAAGGCTGATGAACCAATCCATGGCCATCCCCGTCAAGGTGCTCATAAAGAGCTTGCACCTCACGGCATCGGAGCCGCCTACTAGCACCATCTGCGTGTGGAATGCAGTGAGGTGCGCCTCAGGATCCTCCATCCCGGTGAAGATCACTTTGGGTCCCGCGAACGTGTTGGGGATCACTACTTCCAGAATCTCCTACGAGAAGGGTGTGGAAAACTCCCTTGGTGGGGTGAGACGCTCGGGCTCATCTTGGTCACGTTGCCCTTGGTTATCGCCCAAACCACGGCGCAACTCTTCATTGATACGATGGAGCTCATCGTTTCTCACGTGGGAAGCCGCGAGATCCGCCTGCATATGCTCTTGCTCTGCCCTTGATTCCGCCATTTCATCTTGCAGCCTCCGCACCATGCCCATGACCTGCTGCATGGACATTTCCTCGCCTGCTGCACGCGCGGAACCTTGTCTCGTGCCCCTCATTCTTCACTGTTTTCCTCTGAAACTTCCCCAGTCGTTATGGTAGCTCTGAAAAATTGCCTGAAACTTGCGATGGGAATGATGTTTTAAATCGGCCCCACGGTGGGCGCCAAATGTTCCGGCCGGTTGACCTGGATACGTCTTTGTGCGCAACTTTGCCCGTCAGCTAAGGACACCTTCCCTCTAGTCAGCTAGCAAGAAACACCAAAACTCTGCACCTCCGTATCGGAACACCGTGGATGGTGCTCTGAAGGTGGTAAAAAGAACTGTGTATTGTGTATCTTTTCTCCCTCTGGCAAACAACCTTTCTCTAGTCCCTTGTGCGTAGCCTCAAGACTCGAGCAAACAACTAGAGTGTATTCTAGGAAAGTTTGCCAAAAGTTCCAACCCCGTTTCCAACATCCAAGGTTCTATTTAAACACCTATAGCATCTAAAGCGTCTTAAAGTGCATTTAATTATGAAACGTTCAGCGCCTTTAAGACGTTTAAACCACCTGAAGCATTTAAAGTACCTTAAAACGCTCGAAACGTAAACTTTAATTACCTTTAAATAGCTTTAATTACCTTATACCTAGCAAATGGATGTTGCTGTTCTGACTTGGCTGTTATTACACGTGGAGGGCCTCACAGCACCGTGACCCCACTTGGAGGTATTTCATCGTGTGAGTCCTCCTTCCTTGGGGTGCATCTGGCGCAAGGGGTGACTTTTTGGGTGCTAACTCATGCCCCCAAACTTCTAGTCACTCGCTTTGAGAGCGTATCTACCTTCCTCTCGTACCCTACACCTGGTTACCCTTGGGCGTGACTCTCTCATGAGTCGTATCTATCCCAAGGGCTTCTCTAGGGTGACATGGGCACTTCGGGAGTCAGATTGCTTTCCACTGGCGCTAGTACTATGGCCTTGAAGCCACCCTTCTCTTCAGTTTATCATTGCTTCTGCACTTGGCGGGCCCGAAGCCTCCGTGGCGTCACTCTCTCCATGGTCTTCCCTACCCATGGGTATCAGGGAGTGCATTACCGGTGGCTTGTTTGGCGACGCCGTATCTTGGCGACGCCTTGCTTGGGCGACGCCTTACCTTGGCAACGCTATGTTAAGGTGATGCCCTTCGTTGGCTTCCTTTCTTTGACCCCTTCGCAGGGTCTCGCCACATGTTGACCCTGGCCCCGACGTTGACTTTGACTTTGGTCAACGCCCCGGGGGCGGGACGGTACACCTTCCTTAGACCACTCACAAACCTAGCAATCATAGCTTCTTCGCTTTCTTTCACATCAACTTTAAGTAAAAGTGTTTCTAATTCCTTGTAATAAGCATCCATACTTAGCGTGCCTTGTTGAAACCGTTGGAGTTTCAACATGAGGTCTTTCCTAAAGTGTGGTGGCACAAACCTATGGCGCATTTGATCCTTTAAAGAGTTCCAAGAGTCCACGGGAGGACCCTTGTGATAGATAATGTCCTTTACAACACCATGCCACCATTTCATGGCATAATCACTAAATTCTAAAGTGGCTAGCTTATATTTGTGCTCATCTAGGATCTCATGGAGATCAAAAATCTGTTCACATATAGCCTCCCAATCTAGATACACATTAGGATCACAATCCCCATTGAAACTTGGAATTTTGACCGAAGGGAGCTTGGCCTTTGCATCACGGTAGTAGCCATCTTCACGTTTATCTTCATGAGCATGAGGTGGTCTATATCCATGAAAGTTGGGTTGAGGCCTCCTTCTTCTATGTTCTTCTTCACGACCATGATCATTGGAAGAGCCTCTTAATGAAGGTTTATGATGATGATGGTCTCCATGAATAGAATGAGAGGACCTAGCTTGCTTCATTTCAAGGTTTTGCAATCTTTCCTCCAACCGTCTAATGGCTTCATCTTTTTGTGTAAGGGCTCGCTTGGCCTCCTTTAATTCACCAAGGACAAAAGCTTTGCTACGAGAATACTGGTTGTAACACTCATCACTGGAATATGGAGCCATTTGGAAAAGAAAACAGCAAACAACAAAACAGCAAACAAAGTTAAGAAAACAAAGTTAGCCAAAAGAATTTGGAACCAATTGCCGAAGTGAAGTGGCACTGAAAATCACTCTCAAAGAAAGAATACTCTCTGCACCAAGCTGATCTTGAGGACTTGAGTAATCTCAAATGAAATATGTCAAAGCAGGAGCACACAATCTTCAAAGCATTTCACCACAAAACCAATGAATAAAGAAAGACAAGCAAGAAAAGGTATAAGCAATAAAAGGCTATAACAAAAGGAAGACTAGATGTATGACAAACTCAAAGAATAAGGAATAAAAGACAAGCAAGAAAATAAGGTACTCAATGAAAAAGAAGGCACACAAAAGATACCTAAAGAAAAGTACTAGAGTAGATGAAGAAAACAAAAAAACAGAGCTACTGGAATTTTTTTTTTTTTATGCAAACTGTGCTTGATGTTCACTGATTTAACTGGAATGATATAAAGCGAACTGGATTATGAAATTTTAACCACAGAAACTTCAAGATCTTAGCTCAACAATGGCACTTGAATTACTCAAAAACAGTAAGCCAAATAATTGAGATAAAATTTTTCAAAATCGCTGCCAGATTACCGTATTTTTTTTCGGCAGAATTGCACACTTTTTGTTTTTGATTTATCATTTTTTTTGTTCTTTGAATTTTTGAGTACTTCTTTTTTCTAATCTTTTATAACACTTTAAAGAACACAAATCCAGAATTTCAGAAATTTCCAGTGAGTAAATCAATTGAAATAAATCGAAACAGTAAGCACGTTTTCAGAGAAACAGAGGAATCCTAACAGGAATGAAAAACAAAATTAAGAACTAGCAAAGACATAATGGAAATGATGTATAAGAACTTGTATAGATCTAAAATACAAGTATGAACTCAATACTAAAACAGAAAATGCACAAAGGATCAAGTATCAAACTCAGAAAACTGTATTACACCAAAGCAAGAAACAAAAAAATTCAATAAGAGTACTACAAGAAGTGATGACATTCTTGGAAAAACATGACTATGACAAAACTTGTATGGATTCAAAAAGGAAAAGACACAAACACATGATAGGCACAATTAAGAAAACAGCAATAAAACTCAAAATAAGCCTAAAAACAGAAAGGTAAACAACAAGAAATATAGAGCTCTTGAATTAAAGTGCAACACAACTCAAAATTAAACAAGAACAAACCTAAACTCTAGATACCACATGATATGAAATCAATAGCAAGATAGAGATGATTCTTTGACATTCTATGGAATAAACTTGAGTTGGAGATAGCTTAGGCACTTTTAATAGAATTGGATCAAGGTTCTATGTTTCAAGAACTCACCAAAACTTGCACCAAACACCAAACTCACATGGAAGATCCATCTATTGCCAATTGAACCGATTAAAATGTGTAAAAAGGCAAATGAACTAACTGAAACTCTTAAGGAAGCAATTGAACCGAACAGAACATGAAAAGAAGCTACTGAACCGAATTAAAACAGAAGCAATTGAAAATAGCTGAACATAAGTCCAAGAAAAGGAAGATGAATCGAATAAAAGAAACTAAGACATGTTTAAGCTTCATATGAATATGGAGATGAAAGAAAGAAGAACTTATGGAGATGGAGGCTTTGGTTTGATGATCACGCCACTTGGATGGTGAAGGCTCCAAGATAAGTGAGCTAGTATCGCCACTTGAGAGAACCAAATGCACTCAAGATAAGACAAGGCGAAGGAGAAGACAAGTTCTCACAATTCTCTCTCAAATTGAGTAGAGTTTCTCTATTACTAATTTCCAATCTAATTTTTACAAAGGCAAGCACCTTTATTTATAGCCTAAGAGGTGCTGAAATGAAAAGCTAATTAAACTGAAATTTCCCCCCAAATGACATAAAAGTGGCGCCAACTTAGAGCATGAGGAAGGTGTGACTTCCTCTCTTAGTTTGGCACCTCCCTATTACGCCTACACCTCCCTGCTAAGCTCACACCCCCCAAGCTTCCTATTATTTTCCTAAACTAAAGACCTAAAGATGCTTTTACAAAAGAGGTGTCTTATGTTTCCCTCTAAGCACTTGATCCTTGAGTATTGGCCTCCATTTGGTCTTGAACTTGATCTCTATCAGCCTCTTTTATAACGACTGTTCTTTACGACCGTCTTTATAGAGCGTCGTAGAATTCATATTTTGTACTAGTGAATTTTTTTTGAATTAAATCCAAACTCGCAAACAATAAATAGATTTTTTTTATCAGCAATGAATGAATTTAATAAAAAGAGACACTTTTGGAGTGTCTCAGCCCTTATACAAAAACCTACATCAAACAAAAAGAGAAAAGTATATGGAGAACTACAACCTATTCAAAGTTACTAAATCCATTTTCAGGCCCTCCAACAGTACAATAGTTACAAGTTTACTACAATTGTCCTTTGGATCCTCCTTTGGTGAAAACAAATTACAAATATTCAAATTCAATTAAGTCTACTTTTGGAACTCAATCATTGCCATAACATAGAACACCAAAACAACTGTACCGACCGGGTCATCGGGTGTGATGACATGGACAAAAGAAAGGTAGGTAGTCAAGAAGTCAACGTAGTCGCCGTATGTAAAAGCGGCGGTCTTCAGTATAAATAATCGGTTATCGCCGAGATGTGTCACCACCAAGACGGATCATCGCCCATCGCCCAAGAGAAGCATCGCACAGAAGTAAGACGTCGCCGAGAAGAGACGTCGCCTGAGTAAGACATCGCCCGAAGAGTCAACCCGCATGACGTAAGAATTTCACAGAGAGGGGGCCCACACGATGGGATATCCCTAAGTTGGGTGGCGGCACTGTGGGTCCCTATGCATAGAATAAATGATCAAGTCAAAGGGACACGTGACAGTGCCCACGTGCTCATTAAAGATCTTCAAGGAAGGTTGCATGCATGACACGTGTTCAACCAGGGCACTCGAACAGTATGATGGCGCGAGAAATACAACGCTCAAGTTAGAGCCCAAGTGGCCATAAGATTATACATTGCACTCCAGATAAGGGAAGCCCATGGGCCAGATACGCTAAGACCCTAAAGATAGCGGCGCAAGGACCTTCTCCAAGGAACCCTACATAGTAGCAGGCAACGCAGAGGTAAACCCTAGTTTTCACTTATATATAGGGCGCAAATAAGCCCTAGAGAGGTACGCTTTTTCAGTTCACAGTTACACGAGTTTTAACCTAGTTCCCAGATAAACATACAGAGCAAAAAAACCCTAGTTGTTCTTGACGGCGCATCCGCTGAGAGCACAAGGCAATTAGGGCAGCATAGTTTTAACCATACAGTTTCAGTCATTGAGATAATTATACAGTTTCTAGTTACTTTGGTGTTTCTCGCTAGCTGACTTGATCGTCGGAGTGCAAACGGCCGCGAGGGCACCTCTTTTTTCTTCCCTTTTCAGGTACTGACAGACGAAGCAAAACGAAGGTGTCCTAGCTCGTTAGAACAAGCCACGCACAAAGACGACCCAGGTCAACCGGCCGGAACATCTGGCGCCCACCGTGGGGCCGATATAAACATCGGTTCCACCACACAAGCTTTCAGTTCAAGATTCCAACGCTCAGATAAGTCGAGAAGATCCCCGGAGAACGATGGCCACCCGACCAGCACGCGCTAGGAGTGAAGAGATGACCCTACAACAGCTCATGGGGATGGTGCACGGGCTACAAGACGCAGTGGCAGCCTCGAAAGTAGAACAGGAACTCATGCAGGCGGACCTCACAGCTTCTCAAGTAAGAAGCGAGGAACTCCACCGCACCAACAAGGAGTTACGTCATAGATGGCGTGGCAGAGACGAACCGGAGGCTGCATCCCCACCCAGGGAATTCACAACACCATTCTCACAGGCAATCTTGGAGACGGCAATTCCCAATACGTTCACAGGACCCAAAGCGACCTTCACGGGAATGGAGGATCCCGAAGCGCACCTCACGGCGTTCCATACACAGATGTTGCTGGTAGGTGGTTCGGACGCTGTTAAGTGCAAGCTTTTCATGAGCACCCTGACAGGGATGGCCATGGATTGGTTCATCAGCCTCCCAGAGGGCCACGTCACATCCTTCGCCCAACTTTCAAAACTACTTAGAGAACAGTACCTAGCCAACAGAACTCCCGCCCCAGTCTCGTACGACCTTTTCGACGTCAAGCAGTTCCAAGGTGAAACCCTAAAGGAATACATAAGCCGCTTTGGGGCACAAGTGGTGAAAGTAGGTACCAAGGAGGAACCCATGATCGTGTACGCGTTCAAGAAGGGAGTGCGCCCCGGATCTTACAGTAAGACGCTTAACCACAGTCGCCCCAAAACTTTTGCTGAGATAAGGCGACAAGCGGTAGAACATATTGCTTCGGAAGGTGAAACGTATGAGAAATGCACAACCACTATGCCAGCGCGCCCCAAGGCACAGATACGCATGCAACCTGTTCGGGTCCACCAAGCCGTCACAGAAAGGAAACACTTTGACAGGAAATGCGCTTACGAGCCACGAAGGACTCAACCTAAGAGTCAAGTAGAGGACGGGAGAGAAGCGAGCAAACCGCCAAGACACAACTTCGTGATGGAACTCAAAGATCTGATTGCGATACCCAGCATAGCCGACAGGTTGAGGCCACCAATTAAAGCTGACAAGGTGCTAGGGCCTCGCAAGGAGTCGTGGTGCGAATTCCACGAAGCGTTCGGGCACCACATCAACAACTGTCTAGCACTTGGCTATCAGTTGGATGAGCTCGTGAAGAATGGCTTCCTGAAGGATTACTTGATGGAGAAACAGGCGGGAGGACCACCAGGCTCGCAACCAGGTGGCAGTGAGGGACAGCAGCATGAGGCGCCCGTCCTCGGTGAAATCCACACCATAGCTGGTGGGTTCTCGGGTGGCGGATGTACGGCGTCGCAGCGTAAGAAGTATGCGAGGTCCGTAATGTCAGTAGAAGTTTTCGAGGACCATTCGCCCGACGTGGACATCACGTTCACTAAGGGAGACCTCAGGGATGTTGTGCCGCATGACAACGATCCCATTGTGATCTCGCTCGTCACGGCAGGAAGAACGGTTCATCGAGTCTTGGTCGATCAAGGGAGCTCGGCAGACGTGATGTTCTGGCCAACCTTCGAAAGGCTGCAACTATCCACAGATCAGTTGAGGCCATATGGGGGCTGCCTATACGGTTTTGCGGGCGATCAAGTCGAAGTCAGGGGATACATTGAGTTAAGAACAACGTTCACAGATGGGACCGCCTCGCGCACGGAGAAAATCAAATACCTTGTCGTGAACGCCCCTTCAGCATATAATATCCTATTGGGAAGGCCAACACTCAATAGGATAGGAGCCGTACCCTCCACGAGGCACATGAAGGTCAAATTACCTTCGATGGAAGGGGTAATCGTCACCATCCGATCTGACCAAGAGGAGGCAAAGAGATGTTATGAAAACAGCCTCAAGAACAGGCGATCAGTGTGCCATGTGACCACGACACCGCCTCTTGGTGCGAAGGATGCGCAAGAAAGCCGACGGGCCATGGATGCAGCGACAGGAGGAACCGCCGAAGGCGACGTGGGTATGGACGTGACATTGGAGGCAGCCATCAACGGCGACGTAACCATGGGAGATGTCGAGTTGAAGCCTGAAAACAACGTCGGGGTAGAAGAATAGGAAAGCTGCCCGGAGGCCGCCAGGGAGTCAAGCATTGTGAGAGCATTGCTCGCTAGCGAGAGGAGGCCTCGCCCAGTTGGAGATTGGCTCGAGAGGGAGATCGGCGGTAAAACTTTCAAGTTGGGAAAAAATCTAGATGACGGGACACAGAAACAGATCGCCAAGGTGATAGGCAAGCATCTGGACGCGTTCGCGTGGTCTGCCTCGGATATGCCGGGAATCGACCCCGATTTTTTATGTCATCGCCTAGCAATGGACCCCCAGGTCAGACCAGTCCGACAAAGAAGAAGAAAATTCAATGAAGAAAGGAGACAGGCGATCAGAGATGAAACGCAAAAACTCCTCGAGGCAGGCCACATCAAGGAGATACAGTATCCGGAATGGCTCGCCAATGTTGTATTGGTAAAGAAGAGCAATGGGAAATGGCGAATGTGTGTCGACTTCACAGATCTAAATAAAGCCTGTCCAAAGGATTCCTATCCTTTGCGAAGTATAGACGCCCTAGTGGACAGCGCAGCAGGGTGTAAGTTGTTGAGTTTCTTAGACGCGTTCTCGGGGTACAACCAAATTAAGATGCACCCCATGGATGAGGAAAAAACTGGCTTCATGACAGAGAAATCGTGCTATTGCTACAAAGTGATGCCTTTTGGGCTGAAGAGCGCGGGAGCCACGTACCAGAGATTGATGGATAAAGTGCTTGCACCTATGCTTGGGAGAAACGTGCAAGCTTACGTTGACGATATGGTCGTAACATCCCTGGAAAAAAGACAGCATATAGCCGACTTAGAGGAGCTGTTCGCTACGATAGCCAAATACAAGCTAAAGTTGAACCCTGAGAAATGCATTTTCGGTGTGGAAGCGGGAAAGTTCTTAGGTTTCCTCTTGACTGAAAGAGGGATCGAAGCAAACCCTGACAAGTGTGCGGCCATTTTGGCAATGAGGAGCTCGGCTACGGTGAAGGAGGTGCAGCAGCTCACGGGTCGGATGGCCGCCCTGTCGCGATTTGTGTCTGCCAGTGGAGAGAGGGGTCACCCATATTTCCAGTGCTTGAAAAGGAACAATAGGTTTGTCTGGACGAAGGAGTGCGAAGAGGCTTTCGTAAAACTCAAAGAGTACTTGGCAAGCCCGCCGGTTCTGTGCAAACCCCAAGTGGGAGCGCCCCTCAGGTTATACTTCGCTGTAACCGAGAAGGCGCTGAGTGCGGTGCTCGTCCAGGACCAAGATCAAATTTAGAAACCCGTTTATTTTGTCAGCAAGGTGTTGCAGGGCCCAGAAGTGAGATATCAGGCTTTGGAGAAAGCAGCACTAGTAGTAGTGTTTTCGGCGAGGAGGTTGCGCCACTACTTCCAGAGTTTTACAGTGTTGGTGATGACCGACTTACCTATCCAGAAGGTCCTAAAGAAACCAGAAGGTCCTAAAGAAACCAGATGTGGCTGGAAGGATGGTAAAATGGGCGGTAGAGTTGTCAGAGTTCGACATCAAGTATGAGCCCCGAGGACCGATCAAGGGACAAATCTTCGCTGACTTCGTGGTCGAATTATCTTCTGAAACAGTGCAAAGCGCCGAAGATGGTTTTCGTTGGGTGCTCTCAGTGGATGGATCCTCTAACCAGTTGGGCAGTGGGGCCGGGATAATTCTGGAAGGACCCAACGGCGTGTTGATAGAACAGTCCCTAAAATTCGCCTTTAAAGCCAGCAACAACCAGGCGGAATACGAGGCTTTGATCGCTGGTGTTTTGATGGGAAAGGAGATGGGAGCAAGGGTGCTGTTGGCCAAGAGCGATTCATTGCTAATCACAGGCCAAGTGACCGGCGAGTTCCAGGCTAAAGATCCGCAGATGGCAGCTTATCTGGAATATGTGCAGGAGTTGAGGAGGTCTTTTGTTTCGTTCGAAGTAGTGCATGTGCCAAGAGAGCAGAACGCCCGAGCTGACTTGCTAGCAAAGCTCGCCAGTTCGGGCAAGGGGGGCAGGCAGAGGACCGTCATACAAGAAACCCTGAGGACACCTCGAGCGTTCGTAGCAGACCACCAAGTTCTCCAAATCTGCAAGTCAAAGGAAGGGATGGCAAGAAGTCATAAGTCCCTATCTCAGGAGACCTTGAGGACGCCAAGGATTAGAGCGCATCCAGTGGGAGAGATAAAGATGACACAAGTTTGCGCTGTCCACGAGCCGGACACATGGATAACGCCATACCAGCGATACATGGCAGATGGCGTACTTCCAATGGACCCGACGGAAGCTAGGAAGGTAAAAAAGAACTCCAGCAAGTTCACCCTCATCGATGGCGAGTTGTACAGGTTTGGGTTCACACACCCCCTTTTAGTATGTGTGCATGGAGAGAGGTGCACGAGAATTATGGCCGAACTCCATGAAGGGATTTGCGGGAGTCACATTGGAGGTCGAGCCTTGGCGACAAGAACCATCCGTGCAGGTTATTATTGGCCGACAATGAGGGAAGACTGCAAGAGATATGCCCAACGTTGCAAGCAGTGCCAGGAGCACGCCGATTGGCACAAGGCGCCTCCGGAAGAATTAAAATCGATCTACAGTCCCTGGTCTTTCCACACATGGGGAATCGATATCCTGGGACCCTTCCCATTGGCGATTAGGCAGATGAAGTATTTGGTCGTGGCAGTCGAATACTTCACGAAGTGGATTGAAGCAGAACCAGTAGCCCAGATCACAGCGCACAAAATACAAAACTTCGTATGGAAGAATATTGTGTGTCGCTTCGGTGTGCCCAAGCGTTTGGTATCGGATAACGGGACTCAGTTCGCAAGTCACCTGCTGAAGAAGCTGTGCGAGGACGTTGGAACTCAACAGGTGTTCGCTTCTGTGGAACATCCACAAACGAATGGGCAGGTGGAGTCGGCTAATCGGGTTTTGCTAAGAGGTTTGAAGAGGAGATTGGAAAAGGCCAAAGGATCTTGGGCTGAGGAAGTTTCCCGTATAATATGGGCATATCACACCACTGAACAGTCAGGAACCCACGAAACCCCGTTTAGCTTGGTGTACGGGTGCGATGCGATGATCCCAATTGAAATCCAGGAAAGCTCGCCGAGATTCCAAAACTTCGTGGCAGAAGACTCGAATGCAGAAAGGAGGATGAAAGTAGACTTGTTGGATGAGGTCAGGGAGGAGGCAAGGGTAAAGGCCGAAGCAATAAAGAGAAGAGTCGAGCGCAAGTACAATTCTAGGGCAAGGCCAAGACAATTCAGAGATGGCGACCTGGTAATGAGGAAGGCCCACCTGTACGAGATGCAGAATATTTTGTCACCCAAATGGACGGGACTGTTTAGAATAACTAAAGCACTCGGGAACGGCGCCTATCGTTTGGAAACACTGGAGGGAGGGGCGATTCCTCGCACTTGGAACGCTACCCACCTCAAGTTTTATTACAGTTGAAACATTGTAAGTAGCAGTTAACTCGAACAGTTGAGCGAAAACAGTTTTTCAAGGTGGCGCTCTTTTTCCTGAGAAGGGTTTTTTAATGAGGCCACCCAATAAAGAAAGTTCGAGTCTATCAAGTTCTCCCAGTTATTGAGTTTGCATGATTATCGTTTTAAATAGTCTATCAAGTTTTCCCAGTTATCGAGTTTGCCCGATTATGATTTTAAATTTTTTAACAAAAGATTTAGTCGTCCTTGTATAATTTAGGGTAGATTCAGATCGAATGCATTCAGTATAAAGTTTTTTAAGTCTTCATCGCCGCTTGGCGATCAGAGGCACTAATATAAAGTTGTAAACCCTCATCGCCAGTCCGCGATCGGAGGTGAAAGATAAGTTTTAAGTCCTCGTCGCTGCTTGGCGATTGGAGGCACTAGTATAAAGTTGTAAACCCTCATCGCCAGTCCGCGATCGGAGGTGAAAGATAAGTTTTAAGTCCTCGTCGCTGCTTGGCGATTGGAGGCACTAGTATAAAGTTGTAAACCCTCATCGCCAGTTCGCGATCGGAGGTGAAAGATAAGTTTTAAGTCCTCGTCGCTGCTTGGCGATTGGAGGCACAAGTTAAGTTGTAAACCCTCATCCCCAGTTGGCGATCGGAGGTGAAAGATAAGGTATAAGTCCTCATCGCTGCTTGGCGATTGGAGGCACAAGTTAAGTTGTAACCCTCATCGTCAGTTGGCGATCGGAGGTGAAATATGAGCTTTAGGTCCTCATCGTCACCTGGCGATCGGAAGCACAAGTATAAAGTTTTTAAATCCTTGTCACCACCCGGCAATCGGAGGTGAAAGTTAAGTTTTAAGTCCTACTCGCCTAGAATGAGTATAGGCGAGAACAGAATAAAAAGTCCTACTCGCCTAAAGCGGGTATAGGCGAGAACAGATTAAGAAGTCCTACTCGCCAAGAACGAGTATAGGCGAGAGTTCATAGCAAGATGACAGGTATGTCCAGTATAAGTTAAGATCCGGGCGCCTAGTCCTTGAGCAGGGGTTAAGGGATTCCTTCGGGACGCCCCCTCCTCAAGTATGAATAGCTAGCCCCGGTACCAGATAACAGTTAAAACCCGGGCGCCTAGTCCTTGAGCAGGGGTTAAGGGATTCCTTCGGGACGCCCCCTCCTCAAGTATGAATAGCTAGCCCCGGTACCAAATAACAGTTAAAACCCGGGCGCCTAGTCCTTGAGCAGGGGTTAAGGGATTCCTTCGGGACGCCCCCTCCTCAAGTATGAATAGCTAGCCCCGGTACCAGATAACAGTTGAAACCCGGGCGCCTAGTCCTTGAGCAGGGGTTAAGGGATTCCTTCGGGACGCCCCCTCCTTAAGTATGAATAGCTAGCCCCTGTGCCAGTTAAAATCCGGACGCCTAGTCCTTGAGCAGGGGTTAAAGGATTCCTTCGAGACGCCCCCTCCTCAAGTATGAATAGCTAGCCCCGGTGTCAGTTAAAATCCGGGCGCCTAGTCCTTGAGCAGGGGTTAAGGGATTCCTTCGGGACGCCCCCTCCTCAAGTATGAATAGCTAGCCCGGTGCCAGTTAAAATCCGGACGCCTAGTCCTTGAGTAGGGGTTAAGGGATTCCTTCGGGACGCCCGCTCCTCAAGTATGAATAGCTAGCCCCGGTACCAGATAAAGTCCTTCTCGCCGTCGAGCGAGTTCAGGCTAGATAAAGTCCTCCTCACCCTTGAGTGAGTTCAGGCAAGAACAGGATACAAGACCTCTTTGCTTAAGCAAATTGAGGCAAGTTCGAAAGTCCTCAGTGCAGAATCAGGCCAACAAAGTTTTAGGCGACGACCTAGATATACACATGTCATTTGGCAGATCGGGCAAGCGAGATTTCGGATACTAAAAATGACTCTCGCCTACTGGTCAGTAAGTAATTTCGTGTCAAATGTTATTGCTATAGACTAACTGTTTGTTTCAAATGAGCTGATCGCCAGAAAATTAGACATCAGTCTGCGCTAAGTTAGTTGGGTCGAGTGAGAGCCCACCAAATTATCAGGCGATCGCACAACAGGTAAAAGATAAACCATGAGCATAAGTTGACACGGTCCGAAGAAAAGGAGTCATTACAAACAGATTCGTTGCACACAGACAGAGGTCAAATATGTCCGTCTTTCAGAATGTTCCTAAGAAAGCGTCAAATGAAAACAAATGAAAACGCTAATCTGAGGGCACAATTTTGCCGTCTACCACTTCATGAAAAATCGAGAACTGGGAGAGGTCCAAGTCGGGGTAAGCACAAGCGAACTGCTCCAAGGCTGCGCCAAACCCGGAAGTCATAACGTTTGCGGCGTTGAGGTCGAGTTCTTCACTTTGTTTCTTCAGCCTTTCGTTCTCCTCAAGCGCCTGGGCAAGTTTTGCTGCAGATTCGTTCAGCTCCTTATCTTTCATGCTCAGTTCCTTGGCTTTTTGGTCCATGTCAGCTTTGATGTTACCCAGCAGATCCTCCCTCTCAATCGACTTGGCCTCGAGCTCGTCCGTGTAGGCCCCTTTAGCCTTGAGATTCTCCTCAAGGCCCGCTATCTTCTCCTGCTGATGCACGAGTTTGCCCTCGAGTTCAGTGACCTCTAAGAGTTTGGCGTTGAGCTTCTGGCCTAGTTCAGCGTTCTTTTTGCGTTCGCTCCGCAACTCCTCCTACAGAGCATTCTCTAATCGCGAAAACTTCAATCCCCGCATTGTAAGATCACGCTTAAGTTGTTGAACTTGGTCTTTCGCAACACCGGCTTCGGATTCATACTGGCCCAAGGAGTCCCTTAAAGCCTCGCCCATCATCTGGTAAAGGTGTTTCTCTACACACTCGGTAGTCATAGCGCTAAGGTAAGCGGCGTGGGCTTTCAAGACCTCCTCGACAGGGGCTGGAAGAGCAGGGATTGGAAGAGGAGTCGAGGGTTGGTTCTCGTCGCCGCCCTCATAAGTATGGACAACCAGGGGAACATCCGGACGCGACGGCGACACGTCTGGCTCCACTACAGGTTAGGGAGACCGCTGAATGTCCGTAGCTTGCTCCAGAGCATCCCCAGCAGCTGAGGTGTTTGACGGTAGAGCATCCCCAACACTCTCAAAGGGTGTAGAGACGCTGGGGGGATTTTCCGCATAATCTGGGCTCGTACTCTCGTTTGCGGGTAGCTCGGTGACGGTTGCCCTGTTCCTTTTGCAGATAAGTTCATCTTCGGTGCTCTCTTCATCCTCCTCATCCGACACCATTATGGGATTCTTCCTCTTGGCCCTCGTTGGCGGCAGCTTCTTTCTCGAAGGGGCAGGAGGGGCGATAAGGGAAGATGAGCCCACGGGAGGAAGCTCGCCTCGGGCAATAGCGGCTTCCGCTACAGAATTCGGGACGGTTTGAGAACCCGCAGCGAGCTTGTGGCGTTTGACTACAGAACGCAGCCTAGCCATATGATCCTTTCCCAGCATTGTGTCTGCATGAAGTGATCGATGTTCACAAATCAATACAATTACAGGTACAGATAATTAGCAGTGCAAGGGTAAGCGCAGGACATGTAATGCGAACAAACGTGGTAAAGAAGTAAAACAGATTTGGCACAGGAAGAAAAATCCAGGTGGAGTGGAGCGACAGACCTATGTAAAAGTCTAGTTGATCCTCATAGAATTCGAACTTGATGATTGAGGAGGTAGGTAAGGTGGTATTGGTCGAGGCAACTTCCTTCCAGAAGTGGCACAAGTCTCTATCGAGCTCCCCCATCTTCTCTAGACTCCTAGCTTTCCGAAAGTGATCCTGAGAATCCTTTTTTCCCTTGTCAACCCAGTACAAGGGGAACCCGTCGAGAAGTGTGGGACTCTGATCGTTACAGCAAACACGAACGAACTTACCTTTCCAATCCTTGTAAGATTGTTGGAAGATGGAAAGGATGGATCTCCCAGCAATCCCATTAAAGCTTACCCATAGGCGGTCCCCCGGGTTTTTGGCCTCAAACAGAAATAAGAACACGTCTATAGAGGCTGGATGGCCTAAATGTGCACAAACAATTTGGTATGCCCTGACAAACGCCCAGCCATTGGGATGCAGCTGAGCAGGGGCAATATCAAGCTCGGTAAGGAGCTCCCTCTCAAAGCGAGTAAAGGGGAACCTGAGCTTAACCTTCTTAAACACGGTTGCGTAAACAAAGCAGAAAGGGTGGCCATCGTTGCCATCGCTATCAGTACAAACAAGTTCCCCGGGAGGACAAGGACGAATAACAACCTTGTCATCATGCTCCTTATGGAATGTAAGGTTGGTCTTATCTCTCAAGCGAAGAATGTCGGCCTCAGAGTTAATCGAGGAAGTCTCGTTCAGCAGGGCTGGAGGAGCCCAGGAGTACAACAGTTTGTAATCAGGAATTGGGCGGGCAGTGCTGCTAGTCTCTGGGGGAGTTGATTGCAATTGGTTGGGACGAGAGGGCGCAGGCCTCTGAGCCCGATTTGAAAGGATGCCAGAATCTCTAGGTGGGTTACGAGACGTGGAGGGGTTTCCTGACGAAGGCTGTTTGCGAGTTTTCGAATGAGGGTTTCGAGAGGGGGCAGGGGTGGCACCTGTACGAGCCATCGAGAACTGCAGGAAAGACGAAAGGAAAGTAAGAAAAGGAAAGCGGAGGGTTGCTAAAAGGAATGATCCGATTTGAAAAATAGGAAGGGAAAGCAGCATGAACAACAGGGGTCGTGGGAAGGGAAAGAAAACCTAAAGGCGCAGGGAAAAAAGCAAGACAGAGAACAAACAGCCCACAACGTATGCGTCAAGCAGTTAAGGGATGATGCAAGTCGATCAAAATGCGGTGAGCACCAACAAAGTGATAAAGGGCTTACCTTTTTTATATGATCGAGGGAGCGTGCGAGGAAATGATGATTGGGGAGACGAAGCGTTCACCAGAGCGTATCGAAAGTTTGAAAGTGAAGCAGGAAGATAATGTAACAGTGGAGTGGCGCGAGAAGTTTAGAGTTTCGAAGGTTATGGGAAGCGCAAACGACACGAAATAACAACCATCGATGAATCCACGTGTCCTTTGATGGGAGGGGGTTGGTGAAGTGTCAAATCAGTAACCGGCGTATGCATTAGCGCGCGAAGCACGTAGATCGCCGAGGTTTAAACTCACCCTCCCCGAGTCGCCAAGGGCGATGACGTGATCAGGAAGTGCGAAGGGGCGGTCTGCAAAATGTACACGACCGCCGACGGAGTCGTCGTCAGACAAAAGACTAGGCGGTCTGACATCGCTACAAGCAGTACGTCGCCAACCATCCCAATGAGCTCGGGCGCGATAATGCTGAAGATTCGAATAAGAAAGCTCAAACGGAAAGGCATCCCTCACAAAGCGAAGGCCGAGCAGAGCCATAAACAAGGCAACCAGAAACAGGATGTTTAAGGAATGGGAAACAAACAAAATCTAAGAAATTCACGCCGAGCGTAAAGGCAATATCGGAGTGACGTGCGCAGCATGGCAAAGAACGCAAGCATGCAAGATAATTTAAACAGCATTCGACATAAAGAAAAGTGCAGAACCAATGTTAGGGTTACAGACGAAGTTTGTAACATTTGCAAAATGGAATTGTAGTCCTATACACATCCTGAATATCTGCACAAAAAGCAAGAACACATCACTCATCAGAGGCCCCGGGCTTCGAGCAATGCGACGAAAAGGCCCCGTCTCCGAACCGCAAAGCCCGAGTCAGAAGCGTCCTCTGATGATCGTTTATCTTTGAACCTACGTGGAAGAGAGGAGTAAAGTATAGTAAGAGACATACGGGAAACAAAGTATTTCTAAGCGAAATCATAACAAGAAGTGGGAAGGTCATGAGAAAAGCCTCACACACATATATATCTTTCCAGAAGCTCGGCATTATACTCCAAGCTTATTAAAGCAGCCGCATCAAATCCTCCAACACCCGCCAGGATCTTGCAAGCTTCCTGATCCCTTGAGGACAGTTTCTTAAGGGGTTTAGATCTCAAGGCTCTGGCGTCCTTTGTCCAGTACAAAGGAAAGCCGTCCAGGGCAGAAGGCACCAAGCTGGAACAGCATACCTTAAAGAACCTGCCTTTCCACCTTGTGAAGGCTTGCTGAAAAGGAGTCAAAAGAATCCTACCAGGGACATTGCTAAGAGTTACCCAAAGATTGTTTCTCTGCCTCTTCACCTCAAAGAAGTGAAGAAAAATGTCCACAGAAGGCGCACATCCAAGGAAGCCTGTACCGCCCTGGTGGACAGGTGTGATGACGTGGCATCCTGCCACAGTGTAGGCGTGTTGACAAGGCGCCAGGTTGGTAGATAAGAAGGAAGTCGGGAGGCACGTGTGGTCGCCGATTGTTAAGTTGGCGTGTTCCGATTCCCAGTTTACCAGAATAGGCGATCGCCAGGTTGAAGATGAAGTCGCCAGATGTAGACTCAGGCGACCAGGCAGTCGGAGATCGCCAGAATAAGCACATCGCCGAAGACGAAGGAGAAGCAGATTATGAAGGCGGCCGGCGAGACCACAGGGAAGGTGTATGAAGGCCCTAACTCGCCAGTTTCAGTAGAGATCGCACTCCTAAGTTAGCTATGCACTGGGCAGTACCATGCATAAGTAACTTAGCCAAAATAAGAGTAGAAGCAGCGCCAAGTCAGGGAGCCTCCAGATGATGGCACGTGTACAGTTGGATGCGAGCCACGTGTCCAAGTCTGTAACTGCCAGGAGAGAGAAAACCACCAGGTATATAAGAGTTCCTAACAGATTTTCTGAGGTACGCACGTTCAGTTCATACACTTTACGCTTGCGAGAGAGAGAGAGAGGATTTGCACGGTTCTCGTTCTTAGTAATTGGTGATACCGTCACTGACTTGAGCGTCGGAGTGCGATCGGCCGCAGCGGCGCCGTATCGTTTCTTTGCAGGTTCTTGAGATAGATCCAGAGGAGGAACGAAAGTGAGAAGCGGCGCGCACGTCGATCCTTTGACGAGGCATTCTCCAGCGCTCCGGTCAACAGGCAGGATCATCAGGTGCCCACCGTGGGGCCGTGTAAAGCTTGCTCCCATCCACAGCGTGAGCTCGTGGAAGTTTTCGAGGTTTTCGGCGTGGTTGTGTGCTGGTGCAACCGTCGTTCGTGGTTTCTTTGAGTTTCGTTCGGTGAAGTTTGCGTTTTAAATCATTTGTTTGGCTTTTCGATTGGTGGATTCGAGTTCTTTCGTTTGGTTGTTTGGTTCGCGGGGAAACGGTGGTTTTTGGTGAAGCTGCGATTTTCTTCGAAGGTTTGCGGTGTTCTTGAGTTCTTGCGCAGTTTCTTGAGTTTTCTCCGGTTGATCGCTGATTCGATCGTGGTTGAAGTGCTGTTTACTGTATTTTTGTGGTTCGCTGAAGTTAATGAGAAAAATGAGAAGCAATCGTTCCAGTCCCGTGGCGCCTGTCGCAGCTGAAGGCGACGCCGCCATGACCATGGCGCAGATGGCAGAAATGATGCGCTCGTTGCAGGCCACTGTAGAAGCCTCGCGCGTCGAGCAGGCAAGGATACATGAGGACCTGGTCGCCTCCCGCGCCAGGAACGAGGAGCTCAGCAAGGTAACTGAGAAGCTGCGGCGAGCTCTTCAGGAGCAACAGGGACGTTCTTCTGCTGAAGAGGTGGCACCGTCGACGCCGCCTCGTGTGTTCCCAATGCCTTTTACCCAGGCGATTACCGACACGCCTATTCCCACAAGCGTGGTTCCGGTTAAAGCTGTTTTTACCGGCGTGGAGGATCCAGAGGCTCATCTAACCACGTTCCACACGCAGATGATGCTGTCGGGAGGGTCAGACGCCGTCTACTGCAAGATGTTCGTGAGTACGCTCCAGGGAACGGCGATGGAGTGGTTTGTGAGCCTGCCTAATGGCCACATAACCAATTTTCAACAATTCTCGAAAATCTTTGTCGAGCAGTACATTGTGAATAAGGCACCGCCGAGGGTGTCCTATGATCTGTTTGATATAAGGCAGTACCATGGGGAGTCCCTCAGAGACTACCTCAATCGCTTCGGCGCGCAGATGGTCAGGTCGCCAGCCAAGGATGAAGAAATGCTGGCCTGGAGGAGGAAGAGGTGCGGAATCGCCCCGAGGAGGCGAGAGAACTGGGAATCGCCAAGGCGGTGATCGCCAGAGAATCCAGGCCCAAACCTGTCGAGCAGTGGCTCGAAAAGGAGATCGGAGGGAAAATCTTAAAGCTAGGAAGATCTCTGGAGAGTCGATCTCCAGGACCAGATCGCCAAGGTGATTGAGCGGCATCTGGACGCGTTTGCTTGGTCCGCTTCGGACATGCCCGGGATCGATCCCGACTTCTTGTGCCATCATCTGGCGATGGACAACATGGTGAGACCGGTGCGACAAAGGAGAGGGAAATTCAACGAAGAGAGGAGGCAGGCGATCAGGGATGAGACCCAGAAACTCCTCGCTGCAGGCCACATCAGGGAAGTCCAGTACCCTGAATGGTTGGCAAATGTCGTGCTGGTGAAGAAGAGTAACGGGAAATGGCGCATGTGCGTCGATTTCACCGATCTGAACAAAGCTTGCCCGAAGGATTCGTATCCTTTACCAAGCATTGATGCCCTGGTTGATAGTGCTGCAGGGTGCAAGCTGCTGAGTTTCCTGGACGCCTTCTCGGGCTATAATCAGATCAAGATGCATCCCATGGATGAAGAAAAAACAGCCTTCATGACGGAGAGGTCGTGCTACTGCTATAAGGTGATGCCATTTGGGCTGAAGAACGCGGGGGCCACGTACCAGAGGTTGATGGATCGAGTACTTGCACCGATGCTGGGAAGGAACGTGCAAGCCTACGTCGATGACATGGTCATGACCTCGCAGGAGAAAAGCAAGCACGTTGCAGACTTGGAAGAATTGTTCACGACGATCGCCAAGTTCAAGTTAAAGCTCAACCCGGAGAAATGCATTTTCGGCGTTGAGGCTGGAAAGTTCTTGGGTTTTCTTTTGACTGAAAGGGGAATAGAGGCCAATCCGGACAAGTGTGCCGCCATCTTGGCGATGAGAAGCCCGGCTACAGTGAAAGAAGTCCAGCAGCTGACAGGTCGGATGGCAGCCCTATCTCGCTTCGTGTCAGCGAGCGGAGAAAAGGGACATCCCTATTTCCAATGTCTGCGGCGCAATAACAAGTTCGCTTGGACGAAAGAATGCGAGGAAGCTTTTGTCAAGCTAAAGGAGTATCTGGCGAGCCCGCCAGTTCTGTGCAAACCACTGGCGGGTACCCCTCTCAGGTTGTATTTCGCTGTGACTGAAAGGGCAGTAAGCGCGGTGCTCGCCCAGGATCAAGATCAGGCTCAGAAGCCTATTTATTTCGTGAGTAAAGTGTTGCAGGGCCCAGAAACGAGATATCAGGCCCTGGAGAACGCTGCGCTGGCTGTGGTGTTTTCGGCGAGGAGGTTGCGCCACTACTTCCACAGTTTCACAATACTGGTGATGACTGACCTGCCCATCCAGAAGGTCTTAAAGAAACCTGACGTTGCAGGAAGAATGGTGAAGTGGGCAGTCGAGTTGTCAGAATTTGACATTAAGTATGAGCCTCGAGGCCCGATCAAGGGGCAAATCTTCGCAGATTTTGTAGTCGAGCTCTCGTCAGAGGCAACGCGGGTTGAAGGTGACGATTTCCGTTGGGTACTCTCGGTGGATGGATCGTCGAACCAGCAGGGGAGCGGTGCTGGAGTCATATTGGAAGGGCCCAACGGCGTGCTGATCGAGCAATCCTTGAGGTTTGCCTTTAAAGCAAGCAACAATCAAGCAGAGTATGAGGCGCTGATCGCCGGGATTTTGCTGGCCAAAGAAGTGGGAGCTAGGGTGCTGATGGCTAAGAGTGACTCGCTGCTAGTCACCGGGCAAGTAACAGGCGAGTTCCAGGCTAAAGATCCACAAATGGCAGCTTACTTGGCGTATGTGCAGGAATTGAAGAGTTCCTTTGCCTTTTTTGAAGTAGTGCATGTGCCCCGAGAGCAGAATGCCCGAGCTGACTTGCTTGCTAAGCTCGCCAGCTCAGGCAAGGGGGTAAGGCAGAGGACGGTGATTCAAGAAACCCTGAAGACGCCGAGGGCATTTGTAGCAGATCACCTGGTCCTTCAGATAAGCAGGTCGACGGAGAGAGCAGCGAGAAGCCACAAGTCTTTGATGCAAGAAACTCTGAGATCGCCGAGAGTTAGAGCTTGTCGAGGAGAGAAGGTGGACGTGATGCAGGTCTGCGCCACCCATGAGCCAGACACTTGGATAACACAGTACAAGCGGTGCCTGGCAGATGGCCTCCTCCCGCTAGATCCAACAGAAGCTAGGAAGGTAAAGAAAAATTCCAGCAAGTATACACTGATTGATGGCGATCTGTACAGGTTTGGGTTCACTCACCCACTCCTGGAATGTATACACGGCGAGAAGTGCACGAGAGTTATGGCAGAGCTCCACGAAGGTATATGTGGGAGCCACGTCGGGGGTCGAGCTCTGGCCGCAAGGACTCTCCGTGCAGGCTACTATTGGCCATCTATGAGAGAAGATTGCAAGAAATATGCCCAGTGCTGCAAACAATGCCAGCAGCACGCTGATTGGCACAAGGCACCTCCCGAGGAGTTGAAGTCGATCTATAGCCCTTGACCGTTTCATACTTGGGGAATCGACATCCTGGGACCTTTCCCGCTGGCGATCAGGCAAATGAAGTACTTGGTGGTGGCGATTGAGTACTTCACCAAGTGGATTGAAGCAGAACCAGTGGCCCAGATCACCGCGCACAAGATCGAAGGTTTTGTATGGAAGAACATCGTGTGCCGGTTTGGAGTGCCTAAGCGCCTGGTGTCTGACAATGGGACGCAGTTTGCAAGCCACCTGTTGAAAAAGCTTTGCGAAGGAGTGGGAATTCAACAAGTGTTTGCATCCGTCGAGCACCCTCAAACAAATGGCCAGGTGGAATCAGCTAATCGGGTGTTGTTGAGAGGTTTGAAGAGAAGGCTCGAGAAAGCCAAGGGGAGTTGGGCTGAGGAGGTACCCCGTATAGTTTGGGCGTACCACACCACCGAGCAGTCAGGAACCCACGAGACCCCGTTTAGTTTGGTCTACGGGTGTGACGCCATGATTCCAGTGGAGATCCAGGAGAGCTCACCGAGATTCCAGAATTTTGTAGAGGAAGACTCGAATGAAGAGAGAAGGCTGAACCTGGATCTGCTGGATGAAGTCAGGGAAGAAGCGAGGCTGAAGGCTGAGGCGGTGAAGAGGAGGATCGAGCGAAGATACAACTCAAAGGTGGTGCCAAGGCAGTTTAGAGAAGGCGATCTGGTGATGAGGAAGGCCCACCAGTACGAGATGGAGAACAAACTATCACCCAAGTGGACTGGGCCGTTCAGAATAACCGAGGCGCTCGGGAACGGAGCCTACCGCTTAGAGACGCTGGAAGGAGGGGCGATTCCTCGCACCTGGAACGCCACACACCTGAAGTTGTACTATAGTTAAGAGCTTTGTAAGTAAAGACAAACACAATGTTACATTACAATGTCTCTGTTAAAACAGTTTGAAGGGGGCGCTCTTTTTTTCCCTAAGGAGGGTTTTTAATGAGGCCACCCAATAAAAGAAGTGTTTTCGAAGTATAAGGTGTTTTCAGATTGCATATGTGCTATTTCCAAAAGTTTCGAAGAAAGACCTTGTCATTCGTACATGATTTAAGGCACGAAAAGATATGTCGCGTGTTTTCTAAAAGTTTTTAAAGTCCTCATCGTTTTTTTTGGCGATTAGAGGCACCAGTTAAGTTTTTAAAGTCCTCATCGTTTTTCGGCGATTAGAGGCACTAGTTAAGTTTTAAGTCCTCATCGTTTATCGGCGATCGGAGGCACCAGATGAAAGACCTCCTCGCCGTCGAGCGAGTGCAGGCGAGAAAGAGGAAAAGTCCTCCGTGTTTCTGGGAGCGAGAAGATGTAACTCCCGGGGCAACGTAGAGGCAAGTTAAAGACCTCCTCGCCGTTGAGCGGGTGCAGGCGAGAAAGGTCCTTAGTGCATCCAGGGGGGAGGAGATGTACACCCTGGGCAAGTTGAGGCATCAAATAAAGTCCTTCTCGCCGTAGTGCGAGCTCAGGCGAGTTAAAGACCTTCTCGCTTATATGCGGGTGTAGGCAAGAAAAGATCCTCAGTGCATCCAGGGGGAGGAGATGTACACCCTGGGCAAGTTGAGGCATCAAATAAAGTCCTTCTCGCCGTTGTGCGAGCTCAGGCGAGTTAAAGACCTTCTCGCTTATATGCGGGTGTAGGCAAGATAAAATCCTTCTCGTCTTGAACGAGTTCAGGTATGGCGAAGAGGGTGGAAGAAGCTTGTAAGGTGGCTAAGGTAGGTTCGAAGAGAACGCCTAGCCAGCCGGTCTTCAGCTCCGAAGTTCAGGGGGGTAAAGGAAGATCCCAAAGGGCATTTCTGCCCCAGATAAAGAAATGACCAAAGCATGAGGCTGGGAAAAGCTGGTGTTGCCAAGAGGTCTTGGCGATCGGGAAAAGTTCAAACACGGCGAGAAGATTGAAAGACTTGTTTGATAAAGCAGGTCGAGTGGGACGTTGTTTGAACCGATGATTGAGTTACAGTTCGTTGCTTGGAAACTTTTCTTATGATCAGGTTAGTGCCTCAAGGGTACAAGTTGCTTAAAGCGATTGTTGCTTAAGTTTGAATCGGCTCGAAGCAGTTACGCCAAAGGTCGTGTTTGCAAAATCGCTAAGTTAAACTCGGCAAAGTTAAACATACAAAGAAGGTGAAAGCGCTCAAAAGAAGTCAGAAGAAAGAATATCCAAGTTTCGCTATTGAAATAAGTAGCTGTTCAAAACACATATGCAAGAGTTTTTACAAGGTAAATACAAGTGAATTTATAAAGAAGCAGATGGGGTGGAATTGGTTGAGCCTTCGGCGGGAACGACCTTTCCATCTACCACTTCGTTGTTTAACGACACCATGCTGAGGTCGAGATCAGGGAATAGGCATGCGAATTGCTCCCGAGCGGCTTCGAATCCAGCAGTCAAGATCTGAGCAGAATTTAGCTTAAGTTCTTCAAATTGTCCTTGAAGCTCTTCAACCTGTTTCTTGAGCTCCTTGTTCTGCTGCCCCAGCTCTTCAAGTTGTTTCTTGAGCTCATTGTTCTGCTGCCCCTGCTCTTCAATCTGTTTTTGGAGTTGTTTGTTAGTCTCTTGAGCATGGAGAAGGTCGTCAGTAACCTTCTTGGATTCTGTTTGAGCTTGGGCCAACTCGGCAGCCATCTTCCCTTTCTCCTCGTTTGCCCCGGCGAGATCAGCAATGGCGTCGTCTCTCGCTTTCTCTACTTGCCCAAGTAGCTTCTCGCGGTCGATTGACCTTTGCTCCAGTTTTTGTACCTTATCGGCATTAGCTTGAATGTGAGCCTCCAGGTCGCTCGCCTTGGTGCGCAGAGGCACGATTTTGCTTTCTAGTTCAACTTTCTCTTGGGCAAGTTCATGGACTTTGCGGCGAAGGTCAGCAGCTTCCTTGCGCGCCAGCCTAAGCTCGGTACTCAGGGCATCCTCTACTCGAGAGTGTTCCATTTCCGCGAGCGTCAGGCTGAATGACACCTTCTCCACCTCAACCTTCATAGTGCTATTTTCGGTCTTGAGGTGGTAGAGATCGTCTTGAAGCCGCCTGGTGGAGCTCTCCACAGCCCTCGTTATGATTGATGGGATATCCTCTGCAATGGTTTTGAGTTTGGCGGTCAGAGGTTCCCACATCCTTGTGACTTCAAGGGATAGGTTGGATGCCTGGAGAGGCGCCAGGGGGGCTTGTGGAGGGTTCTCGCCGCCACCTTCCTTAGCAGGGTTTTCAGGGTTTGCTTCCTGGCGTGGCGACGCAACCGGGGACTCGGTAATTAGAATTGGGGAGGTGTGAGCAACCTCATCCCCGGTCGGAACGTTCTCTGCAGCTGAAGCATTTGAAGGAGGGCCCCCTCCAGCTGAGATGTAGGGCGTAGAGGCACTCGGGGGGTCCTCCAGAAAGTTTGGCTCTTGAGCCTCAACTGCTGGTGGCGCGGTGGCCAGTGGAGTTGCTTGGACTGGTGGTGAAGGGGCTGGTGGTGCTGGCGATGAGGGAGGAGGAGCAGGTGTTGATGGTGGTGTTGAAGCTGGAAGAGGGGTGGGGCAGGTGGAGAAGATGGTGCCACCCTTTTCCTCTTTGTAACGAGGCCATCCTCAGTGACCTCGTCGTCCTCTTCCTCCTCCTCTTGGACGACTTGGGGGGCTTTCCGCTTTGGCCTTTTAAGGACCAGTTTCTTTCGTTGGGTGGGCTCCTTGGGCGGTGATCGCCCATGAATGATGGCCTTCTCGACCGCCGAGTTGGGCACCGTCTGGGAACCGGTCGCCAACCCGTGGTTGCGGGCGAGCGCCTTCAAGTCGGCGAGCATGTTCTTACCCAACATGGTATCTGCATGAAACGAAAGTGCATGAGTTAGCTCAAAGGGTAAAAGGATAAGTGTACAAGGCAATGAGACAGCAAAAACAGGCATATGCAGAAAAGATAAAACCAAAGTCTTGTGCGTGTCGCACAAGACGCCCAGAAACAATACCAGAAACAATGTCAAGACAAGAGTGTAGCGTCCTGACCTATTTGGAATTCCAACTGGTCCTCAAAGAACTCGAAGGAGATCAGGGTGGGGGTCAAGAATGTTATGTGGGCATCTGCCACCCTCTTCCAGAATAGGCAAAGGTCTCGGTCCAAAGCTCCCATGCTATCAGGACTTCTGGGCCTCCTGAAGCAGCTCTTGGACTCCTTTTTCCCCTTGTCCACCCAGTACAAGGGGAAACCGTCGAGAAGGGAAGTGTCTTTGTCATTTGCGCGAACCTGGATGAACTTCCCCTTCCAATCCTTGTACGACTGCTGGAAGATGGTGAAAATGGATCTCCCAGCAATGGCATTCAGGCTGACCCACAGGCGATCTCCTGGGTGCTTGGCCTCAAACAGAAATAAAAACACGTCCACTGACGCGGGCAACCCCAGGTGGGCGCACGTTATCTCGAAGGCTCGGACAAACGCCCAGCTGTTGGGGTGAAGCTGGGCGGCAGCGATGTTGAGCTCGGTTAAGAGTTCCCTCTCAAATCGAGTAAGAGGGAACCTGAGCTTGACCTTCTTGAAGAAAGTGGTGTAGACGAAGCAGAAGGGCCCGTCGGCGCTCACTTTGTCATCGGCGCACACTGGCAGAGCGGCGGGGCAAGGCAGCACCATCATTCTCTCATCGTGCTCCTTGTGAAACGATTGGTGGGCCTCGTCCCCATTGGTCAATCGCAGAACCGCCCCCGCAGTGTTCACCGACGAGGTTTCCTTTAAGAGGGTTGGGTTAGCCCATGGGTATAAAGTCTTGAAGTCTGGCAGAGGGATGGGGGCTCCTCCAGCGTTAGGTGGAGTCGCCTGAGCCAGGGCAGTTTGGGAAGATGCAGGCCTCACAGCCTGCGAAGAGGGAGCACCACGAACTTGCGTTGAGTCGTGTGCTTGTGAAGGAGGGTTTCGCGCTGATGGAGGGGGGTTCGGGGTAATCTTGGTGCGAGTCATGGTAGCAACTGCAAAGGAAGAAGAAAGAGAAAGAATAATAATCAGGAGGGTTACAAAGGCTGACTCGATCGTAGAAGGAAGGTGAAAGACGAACGAATGTGAGTTCGTTGCGACGATCGACAAAGCCCTAAGTTACGCAGAAGGAGAAATGGAAAAACAGCCCACAGCGTATGCACCAGACAGTTACAGGATGATGCAAATCGGTGAAAATGCAAGGGAACCCAGCAGATGAAGGAAAGTAGTTACCTTTCGATGATCAGGAGAACGTTGAAGGGAGGTGGTGATCTAGAGCGTCGAGGAACGTCGAGAGCTTTCGCAGAAGGAAATGAGAGCGTATGCAAGTGTGAAGAAGGTGATGGAACAGTAGGAGCGTAAGGGGTTTAAGGGTTTTCGAAATAAGTTTTGGAAGCGCTAACGGCAGATGAAGAGAGCCATTGATGAAGCCACGTGTCGAGCGATCGGTGAAGGGTTTGGTGGAGCGTCAGAGCAGCAGAAAGTACGATCGCTTGGAATTCTGCGTCAGTGCCACGCAGATCGGTGTTGACGAGGGCTCTTTCAGTCTTTTCGCTAGACAAGTCTTCGCTTAAGACTGGGGGGCTTGTGTACCGCCCTGGTGGACAGGTGTGATGACGTGGCATCCTGCCACAGTGTAGGCGTGTTGACAAGGCGCCAGGTTGGTAGATAAGAAGGAAGTCGGGAGGCACGTGTGGTCGCCGATTGTTACGTTGGCGTGTTCCGATTCCCAGTTTACCAGAATAGGCGATCGCCAGGTTGAAGATGAAGTCGCCAGATGTAGACTCAGGCGACCAGGCAGTCGGAGATCGCCAGAATAAGCACATCGCCGAAGACGAAGGAGAAGCAGATTATGAAGGCGGCCGACGAGACCACAGGGAAGGTGTATGAAGGCCCTAACTCGCCAGTTTCAGTACGTCGCCAACCATCCCAATTAGCTCGGGCGCGATAATGCTGAAGATTCGAATAAGAAAGCTCAAACGGAAAGGCATCCCTCACAAAGCGAAGGCCGAGCAGAGCCATAAACAAGGCAACCAGAAACAGGATGTTTAAGGAATGGGAAACAAACAAAATCTAAGAAATTCACGCCGAGCGTAAAGGCAATATCGGAGTGACGTGCGCGGCATGGCAAAGAACGCAAGCATGCAAGATAATTTAAACAGCATTCGACATAAAGAAAAGTGCAGAACCAATGTTAGGGTTACAGACGAAGTTTGTAACATTTGCAAAATGGAATTGTAGTCCTATACACATCCCGAATATCTACACAAAAAGCAAGAACACATCACTCATCAGAGGCCCCGGGCTTCGAGCAATGCGACGAAAAGGCCCCGTCTCCGAACCGCAAAGCCCGAGTCAGAAGCGTCCTCTGATGATCGTTTATCTTTGAACCTACGTGGAAGAGAGGAGTAAAGTATAGTAAGAGACATACGGGAAACAAAGTATTTCTAAGCGAAATCATAACAAGAAGTGGGAAGGTCATGAGAAAAGCCTCACACACATATATATCTTTCCAGAAGCTCGGCATTATACTCCAAGCTTATTAAAGCAGCCGCATCAAATCCTCCAACACCCGCCAGGATCTTGCAAGCTTCCTGATCCCTTGAGGACAGTTTCTTAAGGGGTTTAGATCTCAAGGCTCTGGCGTCCTTTGTCCAGTACAAAGGAAAGCCGTCCAGGGCAGAAGGCACCAAGCTGGAACAGCATACCTTAAAGAACCTGCCTTTCCACCCTGTGAAGGCTTGCTGAAAAGGAGTCAAAAGAATCCTACCAGGGACATTGCTAAGAGTTACCCAAAGATTGTTTCTCTGCCTCTTCACCTCAAAGAAGTGAAGAAAAATGTCCACAGAAGGCGCACATCCAAGGAAGCCTGTACCGCCCTGGTGGACAGGTGTGATGACGTGGCATCCTGCCACAGTGTAGGCGTGTTGACAAGGCGCCAGGTTGGTAGATAAGAAGGAAGTCGGGAGGCACGTGTGGTCGCCGATTGTTAAGTTGGCGTGTTCCGATTCCCAGTTTACCAGAATAGGCGATCGCCAGGTTGAAGATGAAGTCGCCAGATGTAGACTCAGGCGACCAGGCAGTCGGAGATCGCCAGAATAAGCACATCGCCGAAGACGAAGGAGAAGCAGATTATGAAGGCGGCCGGCGAGACCACAGGGAAGGTGTATGAAGGCCCTAACTCGCCAGTTTCAGTAGAGATCGCACTCCTAAGTTAGCTATGCACTGGGCAGTACCATGCATAAGTAACTTAGCCAAAATAAGAGTAGAAGCAGCGCCAAGTCAGGGAGCCTCCAGATGATGGCACGTGTACAGTTGGATGCGAGCCACGTGTCCAAGTCTGTAACTGCCAGGAGAGAGAAAACCACCAGGTATATAAGAGTTCCTAACAGATTTTCTGAGGTACGCACGTTCAGTTCATACACTTTACGCTTGCGAGAGAGAGAGAGGATTTGCACGGTTCTCGTTCTTAGTAATTGGTGATACCGTCACTGACTTGAGCGTCGGAGTGCGATCGGCCGCAGCGGCGCCGTATCGTTTCTTTGCAGGTTCTTGAGATAGATCCAGAGGAGGAACGAAAGTGAGAAGCGGCGCGCACGTCGATCCTTTGACGAGGCATTCTCCAGCGCTCCGGTCAACAGGCAGGATCAAAGCCAAACAAAATGTCAAAGGCCTTCACGAAGGCCCAACTGTTAGGGTACAGTTGGGCTGGAGCAGTGTTCATCTCCGTTAACAGCTCCCTCTCGAACCTGGAAAAGGGAAGGCGTACGCCGATGCACTTAAAAACTACTTGGTAAAAATAGAAAAAGGGGACCCGTTATTGGATCGTTCATCCCCGCACACCGGCTCTCCCATGGAACAAGGAAGCACGACGATGTCATCATCGTGCCTCTTTGCGAAGGCACGATGGTCATAGGAGCACGCTTCCCCCACGTGCTCCCTCAGGGCCCTAGTAGAAAGTAAGCAAGAGTACTCGTCGAGGAGTTCACTCGAAGCCCAGGGATAAAGGTCCTTGTGACTCACTCGGGAGGAAGATGGGTTGGTGGACATCTTGGTGTGTGTTGGCAGTAAGGAAACTGGGAGTCAAGGGTTCAGTAACGCAACAAAGGGAAAGAACGTGGAGCAAGGAGTTCTTGGGAAGAAGATGAATAGTTCAAGAAAGATACGAAAGAAGCAGAGACAATAAGTTGAGATGCGGGGTTTTCGAGATTCGAGCCTCATGATTGAAGCGGTAAAGCAAGCGCCTCGTGAGTGGGCCACGTGTCGCGAGGTAAAGGTACGGATTAAAGTGTCATTTGTCTCACTCAGAGAATGTCACATCGTCAGAACCCTTGAGGGTACGTTGCGCCGGCGATACAGAAGTGTCACGTCAATCGATCGGAAGGTGGCATGTCATCAAAACGCCGCAAGGGCAGTAGGGGGGCAAGCTTTAGTCTTTTCGCTGAAAGCAAGTTATCAGCTCAAGACTGGGGGGCTTGTGTACCGACCGGGTCATCGGGTGTGATGACGTGGACAAAAGAAAGGTAGGTAGTCAAGAAGTCAACGTAGTCGCCGTATGTAAAAGCGGCGGTCTTCAGTATAAATAATCGGTTATCGCCGAGATGTGTCACCACCAAGACGGATCATCGCCCGTCGGCCAAGAGAAGCATCGCGCAGAAGTAAGACGTCGCCGAGAAGAGACGTCTCCTGAGTAAGACATCGCCCGAAGAGTCAACCCGCATGACGTAAGCATTTCACAGAGAGGGGGCCCACACGATGGGATATCCCTAAGTTGGGTGGCGGCACTGTGGGTCCCTATGCATAGAATAAATGATCAAGTCAAAGGGACACGTGACAGTGCCCACGTGCTCATTAAAGATCTTCAAGGAAGGTTGCATGCATGACACGTGTTCAACCAGGGCACTTGAACAGTATGATGGCGCAAGAAATACAGCGCTCAAGTTAGAGCCCAAGTGGCCATAAGATTATACATTGCACTCCAGATAAGGGAAGCCCATGGGCCAGATACGCTAAGACCCTAAAGATAGCGGCGCAAGGACCTTCTCCAAGGAACCCTAGATAGTAGCAGGCAACGCAGAGGTAAACCCTAGTTTTCACTTATATATAGGGCGCAAATAAGCCCTAGAGAGGTACGCTTTTTCAGTTCACAGTTACACGAGTTTTAACCTAGTTCCCAGATAAACATACAGAGCAAAAAAACCCTAGTTGTTCTTGACGGCGCATCCGCTGAGAGCACAAGGCAATTAGGGCAGCATAGTTTTAACCATACAGTTTCAGTCATTGAGATAATTATACAGTTTCTAGTTACTTTGGTGTTTCTCGCTAGCTGACTTGATCGTCGGAATGCAAACGGCCGCGAGGGCGCCCCTTTGTTCTTCCCTTTTCAGGTACTGACAGACGAAGCAAAACGAAGGTGTCCTAGCTCGTTAGAACAAGCCACGCACAAAGACGACCCAGGTCAACCGGCCGGAACAACAACTATTAGTAAATGTAAACAAAGTTTCAAAACAACAGAAAGTTCTATAAAAATCTAATTGTACAAAAGTTTATACTAGTGTGTCATCTACCATAAAGTATTATATATGTTAACAAAATATTTGACCCACATTGTTCTAACATGTTCCATTGCTTATGAGTTTAACGTTTGTGTGTTATTGAAAATATGTGAGAGTTGAAATTAAGTTAACCTAATTCCATAACTAATAATATAATTTATTAGTGTATTGGTGGATGATAACACATTACCTTATCCCAATCTCTATCAATACTAGCTCGCAAAATGGTCATCATCCACTACATGTATACGCAGTCATAACCTCCAGTTTTTTTATTATACAACTAAATAAACTTTATTAGATAAATCAATTACAATACACGAGTGAATAAAAATATTTGCTTTAAATACCTTGAGGTGCATCCAAGTGAGCTTTTGCGATCTTACCCTTGGCCTACCACTCAATATGTTATATTTAGAGTAAGAACTAAAACTATCAAGATTTGATGTTAGAATAAATAACATTATATATGTATTTGTTTAAAAATAGTTAGGAGACTTCTTATGCAAGGATTATAATCATGCAATATTCTAATCTTGGACTGATAGAACTAGTAGCAGATGACACTTGCATTGGAAATTAGTTACTATAACATATTTAGATAATTTAATATACATTATTCAATAAAGATAGACTTACTCATGAATATATGAAGTAAATTAAATTTATTTCTGTCTCTATATTAAAGTATTGAGGATGTACATTTGTGTTTATGCTCTTTTGTTACCCAGTGGATGAATGAGTTAAGGGTTAAAAGACTCATGTATCATGTTTCTCCAAACACAAATCATACATGTACCTCGTTGTAATAAATTATTAGTAACATATATATAATAAGTACATAATATAAAACAATTTAACAATGAACTTATATCATCATAACTGCATAAAAAAAATATGTTGAGCTTATCACACCTATTACCTAGAAGACCAATGAAAAATGCAATGAAACAAAATTAAGTAAAATATGTAAAATCTAAATTATAAGTTATATAGTAATCAACTACTAAAATCAATTTATTCTTCCCACACTATCAAATCAGATAATTCAATATTTTACAATTACTTTTGGTACAATCTCCATTAGTTTATAAATATTAGTTTGATGTAGGAACACCTTTAAAATTGGAGGAGTACTACACATGTTAATATATTAAATCTCAAACCAAAAAAATAAAAAATTAAATAGGATAAAGCATAATATATGAATTTTACAAATTCTAACAATATTTATCGGGAGTCTGACACTCCCAGACTCCATATCAACACGTTCAACAAATGAACCCTAAACCTGTTCCTGCCGGTTGACTCGATTGCCTTCGTATGTCTACAAAGATCACACGCCCAATTCTCTCTGCCTTCGTTTGTGCTTTCCTGCGATCAAACACCTGAAACAACAAAAACAAAGGGCGCCTTAGAGGCTATTTCCACTCCGACGCTAAAGGCAGTACTGGGGCTAGGAAACACCAAAACTTAGTTGTAAAAGCTCTTTGTGTAAACTGTGTGTGTATTCGCGTAAATGTTGCATACCTCATTAGGTTTGTTACAACCCCTTATATACTCTAGGGTTTCCACTGTTTTCGCTAACCGCAATTAGGGCTACTGAGGGTGTGCCTTAGCGCCACTATCACCCGCTCTTAGGGCAATCTAGCGCGTAGGGCTCCCTTACTGGTGTGCAACCTCTAACGAGATGACCACCTAAACCCTAAACACCAAAACCTCTATCTCTGTTCGCCCTGCGTGGAGGGCGAGCCTGTGTGTATCGACAACCCCTCTTCTTCCTCCACGCTACCATCTTCAAGCGGATTAAACTTTGTCTTCCTCTCACGGGGTTCGAGGGTGCGCTCCTAACCGAGATAAACGTGGCCCCTACCCAACTGCACCCCAACGGCTGGGTGTTTGTAAGGGCGTTCACGTTCTTGTGCAACCACCTGGGGTTCACCCTTTCTGTGGACGTCTTCCTCTACTTTTTCGAGGCTAAGAGTTCGGGGAAGAAGCTTTGAGTAAGCCTCAACGGTGTGGCGGGGAGAGCCCTCCTAACTCTCTTTCAGCAATCCTACAAGGGCTTCAAGGGGAAGTTCTTCAGGGTGTGTTGCACTGCTCATGACCCCACCCTACTAGATGGGTTCCCCCTTTACTTGGTGAGGCAACTGAAGTTCAAGAAACTAAGGGGTCTTGAGGAGCTGACTCCCCTTAATCGTGAACTATGCCAGCTTCTCTCGAGCTTGGGAGTGGTGTTCAACACTGCTCAGCTGATCAAGCACGAGTTCAACCCCAAAAACCTTAAGGGCTACATTGGTATTAGTTTCTACCTTTACCTAGCCTTTATTTGCGCTCTTATTTCTTGTCATTGCTCTTGCATTGTATAAAATCTCATGCTCATTGTCTTGGTGTAGGTATGGTGCTCAATGAGAAGAAGAAACTCAGGATGACCGAGGTTCTTGCTCACCGACAAGGTGCTTTAACGGATGCTGGCCCCTCAACTGCTGCTACTACCAATGCTAGCCCTTAGCTATTGCTCCCCCTGCCCAAGACTCTCCCAACCCACCTGTTGCGGTGGTGGCCGTCGACTCCGACGACGAGGACACGGAGGAGGACATTACCTTCAAAAGACGAAAGGTGGTCGCGGCAGCGACCTCACTCCTCCACCGAAGCCCCTCCTTCGTCATACCGGGTGCATCCCCCTAGCACTTCCTCTCCCCACGAACCACTTGCTATTGAAGGCGGTGGGGAGAGCACCCCCCAAGGGTTTCCACGTGCCACCTGCTCTTGAGCTACCCTCTACCCTCCAAGACGCCCTCAAGAGGTTCCAAGAAAGGAGGGCAGCGGAGGTCTTGGGTGAAAACCCACTGGAAAAGCGCATGGGGCAAAGTCTTGGGGACTTCCTCGTTGACTCCTTCTCCTTTGCGAGGCAGGAGAGGTTGAGGGCCCAAGAAGAGCTGGAGGCCAAGGTGTGTGAAGAAATGGAGACCAAGGCGATAGAAGAACTTGCCCGCCATGCCCAAGCCTTTGCCCGTCGTTAAACTGCCTTGACCCAGGAGTTGAGCTGCCTTCGTCAATCAGAGAAGGACATCAAGAAGCGGCTCTTCGACAAGGGTCAAGAATACACTGATCTGGAATCGAAAGTCCTCCCCTTTCGCACCAAGGTGGTGGAGCTTGAAGAGCAGGCAAAGGCAACTAAGGCCAAAATGGCCAAGCTGGAGGAAAGAGCTGTCTCCCGAGAAGTCCAACTGGGTCGAGTGGAGGGTGAGCTCGCTGAGAAAACTGAGCTCTTCAAGAAGACTGAGGCGGAGCTCCTTGAAGGAGGGTTTGAGGACGCCCTAGCTCAGATTGCCTGTGTGCACTCTGAGTTGGACCTCACTCCCTTCACTGCGCTAAAGCGGGTTGTTGATGGGCAGCTTGTGCCCATTGCCCCTCCCTCTTAGGCTCATAGGGAATTTATTGCTTAACTTGTATTTCTGATGAACAATTATATCTATAAATGTCGACTTTGATTGCTTTGACCATTTAACTGCCTCAACCGTTTAAATGCTTGAACTGTTTTCTTGGTCTTGATCTGTTTGAATGCTACGTCTGTATCTTGCTTTAACTTGCATTCTTCGTCTTTGACCATTAACTGTCACGCCTCGCGCTAACACTTCTAACAACACCTTCGACGAACACTTGAACCTTAGGTAGCACGCTTGCCTACCCCGGTTCTACCGTACACTCTTCCTTAGGCAGCAGGGGTGTGCATACTAACCTGTAACTGAACTTACCCCCATACGCAAAGGAGAGGGAACTCTGGGTAGTTGCTCTTCGAACCGGCTTCATAAGGTATGCAAGAGAGAGACCTTCTAACTGACTTCACTCCTATCTAACTGAGTAAGGAGACGCTTTACTGATGTCGTTGGCGAGTTGTGTTGTCCTCGCCTCGACGTTCTCGTGTCTGTTCCCTACCTGTCCACCATGGGTTTGGAGAGGACTCGCCTTTTGGGCCACACTGTCTCCATTACGATGCTCTCACTCGAGAGATGGGGTGTTCTCTACGAACCATCCTGCCCAGTCTCGAGACTTCTAGCCCGAGGAGAAACTCATAACTGACCTCGCCCTTGTTGTATAAAGTCAAGGGAGGATTTAACTGGCGAACCTTACTTCTTTCCCCTGGCGTTCCCACTCAAAGTGGGAGGGAGGCGTTCTTCTACGAACCATCCTGCCCACCCTTGAGACTTCTAACCCATGGGAAAGGTTCTGAACTGACCTCGTCCTTGCTTAAAGTCAAAGGAGGATTTAACTGTGAACTACGTTGTTCAGCCTTGGCGTTTTCACTCAAGGGGGAGGTGTTCTCTGCGAACCTACCTTTCCCACTCTCGAGACCTCTAACCCAAGGGAACAACTTATAGCTGACCTCATCTCCGCTCACAAGCGAAAGAGGGTTTCACTGGTGAACCATACGTGTTCCTTCTTGGTGGTCTCATTCGAGGGGGAGGTGTTCTCTGCGAACCTATCCTTTCCACACTCGAGACTTCTAACCCAAGCGAACGGTTCGTAACTGAACTCATCTTCGCTCAAAGGCGAAGGAGGATTTCTCTAGTGAACCATTTCGTTCAACCTTGGCCCTCTCACTCGAGGGGGAGGTGTTCTCTGCGAACCTACCTTTCCTGCTCTCGAGACCTCTAACGCAAGGGAATAGTTTGTATCTGACCTCATCTTCGCTCAAAGGCGAAGGAGGATTTCTCTGGTGAACCATTTCGTTCAACCTTGGCACTCTCACTTGAGGGGGAGGTGTTCTCTGCCAACCTACCTTTCTCGCTCTCGAGACCTCTAGCGCAAGTAAACGGGTTCATAGCTGCATTGTACAAATATTCGAGAATATACTTCAATCGAAATTTGATGGAGATCAAGCCCAAGAGAACATGGAGGCCACTCATCAAGCTCAAGAAGAGGTGGAGGCACAAATGGAGGACGCCCATGGAGGTCAAAGTCCACCTCAAAGGATTACAAGAAGCATGTTCAAAGCCTTGGGAGCTAGAGGACATTTATTTTCTCTTTTTATAGTGTCTTTAGTTGAAGGTGCTTAGAGGAAAACCTTAGAAACCTCTTTTGTTATAGCATCTTTTAGGTTTTAAATAGGACCTTTAGGGGGGTGTATTAGTAGATAGGTGTAGGAGTAGAATAGGGGGTGCCAAAGTGAAGGAAGGGATCACACCTTCCTTGCTTAGGCAATTAGCGCCGGTTCTAGATGGCTTTTGGAGGGAATTTTGAATTGTTTAGCTTTCATTTTTCAGCACCTTAGGCTATAAATAGAGGTGCCTTCCTTGTAAAATTCAGATTTGAATTTATCTAAAGAAACTATACTCAAAATTGGAGTGAGCATTTGGAGAGCTTTGAGCTTCTACTCTAGTCTTATCTTGAAGGACCATGGTTTCCTCAAGTGGCGGCTTCCACACTCATCTAGGAGCATCCATACTTCTAGTGGTGTGATCATCCAACCTATCTTCCATCTTCATGAGCATTCTCTTCTCCTTCCTTTCTTCTTCTTCAATTGTTCATGTTGCCTTGTGTTTTTGAGTTGTCTAGCTTTCGGTTTTTCTATTTTCAGCACCTATATTCTGTTTTGTTTTTATTTCTGTTCGGTTCTTTTGTTTAGTAGCTTAATTCTGTTCGGTTAATCTAGTTTCTATTCCTTTTGTTGATTCAATTTGACAATATTTGGTTCATCCAAATGAGTTTGGGATTTGGTACTTGTTATTGGTGAGTTCTTGATCTTAGAACCATGATCCAACTTCTAAGAAAGTGCCTCTACATTTTCCAGCTCAAGGTGATTCCTCAAAGTGTCAAGAATCTTGTTCTATGTGGCTATTGGAATCACATCATGTGGTATCATGAGTCTTAGGTTCATTCTTGTTTAATTGTTGAGTTGTGTGCACTTTTATTTCAAGAGCTCTTTTTAATTTCTTGCAATTTAAGTTTCTGTTTTAGAATTTTAATTGAGTTTTCTTGCTGTTTTTCTTTTGCTCCAAGTGTTTGTGGAAAGGTTTATGGCACTCATAATTCTTATGAGTATGGTTGCTCTTTTGGAATGGCATTATCCTTCCTAGAGTTTACCTTAAGCTTCCTTTCATTTGTTACAATTTGTGTTGTGTCTTTTAATTTTTGAATCATGTCAAGTTGTGTCTTAGTCATGTTATTCCATATATGTCATTACTTTTAGTAGTACTTTTATTGTTTTGATTGTTTCTTGCTTTGGTGTCATATAATTTTCTGAATTGATGTTGATCCTTTGTGCATTTTCTTTTTAGAATTGAGTTCATACTTGTTTTCTAGACCTATACAAGTTCCAATACATCATTTTCTATTATGTCTTTGCTAGTTCATCATCCTGTTTTTTTATTCCTATTAGGATTCCTCTGTTTCTGAAAAGAGTGCTTACTGTTTTTCCTTATTACAACTGATTTACGTACTGTAAAATTCTGAAATTCTGGATTTGAGATATTCAAAGTGTTAGAAAAGAATAGAAAAAAGAATCATTCAAAAATATGAAGTACACAAAAAATGATAAATAAAATAAAAAAAGTGTACATTCCTGCCGAAAAAAATACGGTAATCTGGCAGTGATTTTAAAAACTTTATTTCTCTCAATTGGCTTACTGTTTTTAATTGATTCCAGTGCCATTTTTGAGTTAACATCTTGAAGTTTCTGTGGTATAAATTTCATAATCCAGTTCGCTCTACAACGTTCCAGTTAAATCAGTGAATATCAAACACAGTTTGCATAAAAAAAAAAAATTCCAGTAGCTAAATTTTTTTTGTTTTCTTCATCTACTCTAGTGCTTTTCCTTAGGTAATCTTTTGTGTGCCTACTTTTCTCATTGAGTTCTTTATTTTCTTGATTGTCTTTCATTCTTACTCTTTGAGTTTGTCTTACATATAGTATTCCTTTTGCAATTACCTTTCCTTGCTTATACCTTTTCTTGTTTGTCTTTATTGTTTCTTTGGTTTTGTGGTGGTTTGCTCTTAAGATTGGTGTGCTTGCTTTGACATATTTCATTTGAGGATTCCAAGGCCTCAAGATCAGATTGGAGCAAGAACATTATTTCTTTGAGAGTGATATCTTTTTTCAGCCTTAAATTCACTTCGGCAGTTTCAAGTGCAAAGCTCACTGTTTTTGCTAATTTTTAACTTGTTTGCTGTTTTGTGTGTTTGCTGTTTTTTTTTTTTTAATTACAAATGGCTGGATCTTCAAGTGATGCATCCTACAAGCAGAATTCTCCTTCCAAAGCTTCCATTCTTGGTGAATTACATGAAGCTCAAAGAACAATTAGAAGGTTGGAGGAAAAAATGCAAAAGATGGAGGTCCAACAATCTAGACCATCTCCTTCTATCCATGATGGACATCATTCTCATAGACCATCTTCAAGAGCTTCTTCAAATGATGTTGGCCGTGAAGATGAGCATAGGAGAAGGAGACCTTCACCCCAAGTCCATGGACAAAGACATCATCACCAAGGGGAAAGAATTCACTACGGCAATGGCTTCTACCATGATGCAAAGTCCAAGCTTCCTTCGGTCAAACTACCTTGCTTTAATGGTTCTAGTGATCCAAATGTGTATTTAGATTGGGAGGCTAAGTGTGAACAAATTTTTGAGATCCATGAGATCCAAGATGAGCATAAGCTCAAGCTAGCCACCCTAGAGTTTAGTGATTATGCCATGAAATGGTGGCATGGAATTGTAAAGGACATTATCTATCACAAGGGTCCTCCCGTGGACTCTTGGAACTCTTTAAAGGATCATATGCGCGCTAGGTTTGTGCCCCCACATTTTAGGAAAGACCTCATGTTGAGACTCCAACGGTTTCAACAAGGCACGCTAAATGTGGATGAATATTATAAGGAGCTTGAGACGCTTGTGCTTAAAATTGAATTAGAAGAAAGTGAAGAAGCCATGGTTGCTAGGTTTGTGAGTGGTCTTAGGAAGGATATCCAAGACATTGTTGAGTTACAAGAGTATTCATCATTGGGCTCTTTAGTTCATCTTGCAATGAAGGTGGAAGCCCAACTTGCTAAGAAAAACTCTTTTAAAAATGCTTCCAATAATGGATACTACTCCAAGTCTTGGAGAAACAAAACTTCTTTTTCAAAACATCCTTCCAAAGATTCTTCTTTCAAACCCAAGGAATCTAAGCCATCAACATCTAGACCTAAGTCTCCCACTAGAACATCTAACACTAAATGCTTTAAATGTATGGGTTATGGTCATATTGCTGCAAATTGTCCTTCAAAACGAAGTATGTACATGCATGAGGGCATTGTAGTTAGTGAGCATGATTCGGATTCTTCAAAGCATTCATTGCATTCTCATGCATCTAGTGAGGAAGAGAGCGAATGTCCACTTGAAGGGGACTTGTTAGTTGTGAGAAGACTTCTTGGACAAGTTTCACAACCTTTTGATGAAAGTCAAAGGGAAAATATTTTCCATACAAGATGTCTTATTCAAAACAACATTTGTTCCTTGATAGTGGATGGGGGTAGTTGTGCAAATGTGGCTAGTACAAGAGTAGTAGATAAGCTTGGATTGCCTACTATCTCTCATACAAAGCCCTACAAATTACAATGGCTTAGTGAAGTAGGAGAAGTAATTGTTAATAAACAAGTCCTCATCCATTTCTCCATTGGAAAATACAAAGATGAGGTATTATGTGATGTTGTGCCCATGGAAGCCACTCATGTTCTTTTGGGAAGGCCTTGGCAATTTGATAGAAAAGTTTTACATGATGGCTTTACCAACAAATTATCTTTTGAATTCCATGGTCACAAGGTTACTTTAAAATCTCTCTCTCCAAGAGAAGTCCATGAGGACCAAGTTATCATGAAGAAAAAGAGGGAGAGTGAAAAAGATAAAAAAGATAAAAAAGATAAGAGTTCTAAGCCTACACTCCTTGTGTCTAGGCGTGACATTGAAAGGGAAATAGTGGCTTATCATCCTCTTTTTTTAGCCATCCCTAGAACTCTTAGCACAGAAACACTTGTTGATAGTCCTCATTGCTTGGAAAATTTGGTAGAAGAGTTCAAAGATGTGTTTCAAGATCCTCCAAATGGACTTCCACCTTTGAGAGGGATTGAGCACCAAATTGATTTGATACCGGGCTCTTCTTTACCAAATCGTCCCGCATATAGGACCAATCCAAGTGAAACCAAGGAAATTCGCCAACAAGTTGAGGCTTTGATTGAAAAAGGGTGGGTGCAAGATAGCATGAGTCCTTGTGCTATGCCTATCATCTTAGTGCCAAAAAAGGATGGCACATGGCGAATGTGTTCGGATTGTAGGGCCATAAATAACATAACCATTAAGTATAGGCATCCCATACCTAGACTAGATGATTTGTTGGATGAATTACATGGTTCAAAAATCTTTTCAAAGATTGATCTTAAAAGCGGCTACAATCAAATCCGTATCAAACCGGGTGATGAATGGAAGACGGCTTTTAAGACCAACTTTGGTTTATATGAGTGGTTAGTTATGCCTTTTGGTTTAACTAATGCACCAAGTACCTTCATGCGCCTCATGCATCATGTTCTTAGACCTTTCATTGGTAAGTTTGTTGTGGTTTACTTTGATGACATTCTCATTTATAGCTTATCTTTGAATGACCATAGGTTGCATGTTAGGCAAGTTTTGGAAACCCTTAGGAAGGAACATTTGTATGCTAACCTTGCTAAATGTATGTTTGCTCTTGATCATATAGAATTCCTAGGGTTTGTTGTGAGTTGTAAAGGGGTCCATGTGGACAAAACCAAGGTGGTGGCCATTCAAAATTGGCCTACACCGAAATCTTTGAATGAGGTCCGAAGTTTTCATGGGCTTGCTTCTTTCTATAGAAGATTTGTCCCAAACTTTGGTACCATTGCCGCACCACTCAATGACATAGTGAAAAAGGATGTGGTCTTTCATTGGGGAGAAGCACAACAAAATGCTTTTGATACTTTGAAAGAAAAATTGACTAATGCTCCCATCTTGGCCCTTCCTAATTTCACTAAGACATTTGAGATTGAGTGTTTATTGGGTGACCTCATTAAAAAACCATTGTAAGGGAAAAAGAGCATCCCCTAAGAACTATGTACAATGCTAAAGTTCAACTGAAATAAAAATTGAGGTTGGTCGCATTCCATGTACGAGGAATCGCGCCTCCTTCCAGCGTCTCAAGCTTGTATGCCCCATTCCCAAGGGCCTTTGTCACTCTAAAAGGACCAGTCCACTTGGGGGACAACTTGTTCTCTAGCTGATATGGGTGGGCCTTCCGCATCACTAGGTCGGCGACCTAGAACTGGCGAGGCTTCAGCTTTGAGCTGTGCTTGTACTCCACTATGCTTGCACTGTTGTGAGTACCTCGTGCAGTCTTCCCTTACGGTTCGCCAATAGTATCCTGCACGAATGGCCTTCGATGCTAGAGATCGACTACCAATATGACTCCCACATATCCCTTCGTGGTGCTCTGCCATTATACGTGAGCATTTGTCGCCGCTTACACATACCAAGATTGGGTGGATGAACCCGTGTCTGAACAACTCTCCATCAATGAGAGTGTACTTGGCAGAATTTTTCTTTATTTTTCTAGCTTCTGTGGGTTCCAACGGGAGTATTCCATCAGCCAGGTATCGTTTGTAGGGCATCATCTAGGTTTCCCCTCCTTTGACCAGGCAGACCTGCAATGATTCTTCCCCTAGGGCTAGATATGTGCTTACCCTAGGACTTTTTAGTGTCTTCTAAGTCAGTGACCGATGACTCCTCGCCCCTCCTCTCGACGTGCTGACCTGGTGGACCCCCACCAAATTATCTTCTGTGAAGGTTCGAGGTGTCTTCAGGGTTTCCTGTATGACGGTCCTCTGTCTGCCCCCCTTGCCTGAACTGGCGAGCTTAGCTAGCAAGTCAGCTCGGGCATTCTGCTATCTAGAAACGTGTCCCAGCTCAAACACCAAGAACGAGCCCTTCAGAACTTGGACGTACTCAAGGTACTTGGCCATTTGAGGGTCTTTTGCCTGGTATTCTCCCGTCACCTGACTTGTGAGAAGTAGGGAGTCACTCTTTGCCAACAAACTTTGCGCCCTCATATCCTTGGCTAATAGCATGCCAGCAATGAGGACTTCATACTCTGCTTGGTTGTTGTTGGCCTTGAAGGCTGTTCCGTCCGGTTGACCGGGACGTCTTCGTGCGCGGCCTCAACCGTCAGCTAGGGACTCCTTTCCCTCGTTGCCTGTGGATTCCTGCAAAAAAGAGGACAAAAAGGCGCCCTAGCGGCCGTGTGCACTCCGACGCTCAAGTCAGCCAGCAAGAAACACCAAAACTGTCCACCTACGTCTCTGAGCACCGCGTATGGCACTCTGAAGGTGGTAAAAGAACTGTGTATATGTGTGTGTGTTGTCTCCTTCAGGCAAAAATATTCCCCAGTCACTTGTACGTAACCTTCAAGCACGAGCAAGCGACTAGAGAGTTCTCTGGTAAATTTGCCGAAAGTTCCAACCCTTTTTCCAACATTCTCTGCGCTATTTAAACTACCCAAGCATTTAAAGCGCCTTAAAGCGCTTTTAATCACAAACGTAACGCACTCATTAAAGCGTTTAATTAGAAAACGTAGCGCATTTAAGACGTTGAAACGCTTGGGAGCCATTATAGTACCTGAATGCTCAAAAGGGAAACTGTATTGAATGACTTTTAATTACCTGGCACCTGACTAAAGGGTGTTTCCATTCTGACATGGCTGTTGTACACGTGGAGGGCCTCACGACGCCGTGACCCCATCTGGGGGCGTTTCTGTCCATCTGGGGACGTTTCTACGTGTGAGTCCTCCTGCTTGGGAGTGCTACTGCGATAGGGGTGACTTTTTGGGTGCCAACTCATGCCCCCAAGTATCTAGCCACTTACTTTGAGAGCGTATCTGCCTTCCTTTTGTACTCTGCACCCGGTTGCCCTGGGCGTGACTTTCCTCTTGAGTCGTATCTGCCCCACAGGCGTCTCTGGGGCGGGAGGAGCACTTCACGAGTCAGGCTGCCCTACACTGGTACTATTGCTATGGCCTTGAAGCCACCTTTTCCTTCTCTTTATCACTGCCCCGGGTTATCAGGACCTGAGGCCTTCCCACGGCGTCGCTCCCTCCATGGTCTTTCCTACCCATGGGTATCGGGGAACCACACCGTGATCGCCTTGCTTTAGCACTGTTTGATCTGGCGACGCCCTGATTGGGCGACGCCTTGACATAGGCGACGCCTTGCCTTGGCGACGCTTCCTCTTGGCGTCTCTCCACCTAGGCGACGCCTTGCGTTGACTTTGACTCTCCAGCCGTTGACTTTGACTTTGACTTAGTCAACGCCCGGATACGGGACAGTACAAAGGCGAACCGTAGGGCCTGCTCGATCAATAGCCTGTTCGGTCCGTCCAAGATGACACCTGCCCCGCTGCCTTGTTGGTTAGAGGACCCATCTACAGAGAGCACCCACGAAAAGTTGGCTACCTCTTGGTGTGCATCTGCCGAGGAGAGCTATACCACAAAATCTGTGTACACTTGGCCTTTGATAGAACCTCGGGGCTCGTACTGGACATCGAACTCTGATAGTTCCACTGCCCATCGTACCATCATTCCCGCCACGTTCGACTTCTGTAGCACCTTGCGGATAGGCAAGTCTGTCATCACAACCATGGTAAAACTCTGGAAATAGTGGCGAAGTCTCCTTGCTGAGAACACCACTTCCATGGCTGCTTTCTCTAGGGCCTGGTATCTTACCTCAGGCCCTTGCAATACTTTGCTCACAAAGTATACAGGCTTTTACACTTGGTCCTGTTCCTGCACAAGGATCAAACTGATCGCCCGTTCTGTCACTGCAAAGTACAGGCGGAGCGGAGTACCCAGCTGTGGCTTGCACAACACTGGGGACTGGCTAGGTACTTCTTCAGCTTGAGGAACGCCTCCTCGCACTCCCGGGTCCAGATGAACTTGTTGTTCCTCCTTAGACACTAGAAGTAAGGGTGACCCTTGTGATGGAGATCAAGTAGAAGAGGATTTCACTAATGGAGGAAGAGGCCATCCACCCAAGCATTTAAAGTTCTTCCTTCTAGTCTTCTAAATAATAAAGAAGAATTAAATAATGAGAGGACCAGGCTCAAAAACAACAAGAAGACTACAAGCATTCAAGAATGGGCTCCAATTAATATCTCTCTTTGTAATTTCTTTTGTATAAATTTGTAAATAATATAGAAATAGCTTTAGGATGTGCCAAAGAGGAAAACCAAAAGACACCTCTCTTGTACAAAAGCACATAGGCGCTAGTTTGGTAGGAAGGGACTAGAAGAGAGCCTTTTCACACTCATTTTCTCTTTAGGCGCTAGAATGACTTGGACGGAGCTAGAAGATGACTCTTCACCCTCTTGACTTGTAGAACCGGTCACCACCTCCTATATATAGAGGTGTAGGGTACCTTGTATCAAATAAGTTGAATATTGAAATTGAAAGTGAAGTTACTCTCTTGAAATTGAGTGGGTTCTTTGTGAGACTTGTTCTCCTTCTCCATGTTTTATCTTGTGGGTCTTGGGAATCCTCAAGTGGTGACACTCTCACTCATCTTGGAGCCTTCCACCATCCAAGTGGCGTGATCACTCCCATTGTCTTCAACCACATAAGTTTCCTTGTTCTTTTCATCTTCTCCTTCCATCCCCATTCCATATCAAACTCTAAAACATGTCTTTGTTGTTTCAATCGGTAGAACTTGTTTAGTTTGTGTTTATGTTCGGTAGTTTGTTTTGGTTTGCTTTTCTTGTGGATTTAATTGTGTTTGTTGAAGTTTCAATCAGTGCAATTAACTCCTAGCCTTGTTTCATTCGGTTCATGTGTTAAAAAATGGGTTTCTATGTGAGTTTGGCTTTATTCTTGTGTTCTTGATTAAGTTCTTGAATGGGTAAAGAATCTTGATCCAATTCTAAAGGTGACTATTCATGTCCCAACTCATATTGAATTCATAACATGTTCATATCATGTTCTTGGGTTCATATCACCTTGTCTCCTCCAGCTGATACATATATAGATAGAGAGGCCATCTGCCCTGTCAACTGCTCCACCTTTTTCACTGAGATTGGGCTTCTCATCGCGAGGATTGCATCGCGAGGAAACCCAAAAACTTACCCGCTTTCACCCCGAACACACACTTCTCAGGGTTCAGCTTCAGTCTATACTTAGCTATTGTTGTAAATAGCTCTTCCAGATCAACGACATGCTGATCCTTTACCTGTGAGGTCACCACCATGTCATCCATGTAGGCTTGCACATTTCGCCCAATCATGGGAGGGAACACTCTGTCCATCAGCCTCTGGTAGGTGGCACCTACATTCTTCGGCCCAAAGAGCATGACTGTGTAACAATAGCAAGACAACTATGTCATGAACGCTGTCTTGCATTCGTCCCTGGGATGCATCTTAATCTGGTTGTACCCCGAAAAAGCATCTAGGAAGCTGAGCATCCTGCAGCTCGAGGCACTGTCCACCAAGACGTCGATCCTTGGTAAAGGGTAAGAGTCCTTCGGGCAAGCTTTGTTGAGGTCCGTGAAGTCCACACACATCCTCCACTTCCCGTTGGCCTTCTTCACCAAGACCACGTTTGCCAACCACTCAAGGTACTGGATTTCCCTTATGTGGCCATCGCTTAGCAGCTTCTTCGTCTCTTCTTTTATGACCTGCCGCCTCTCCTTGATGAACTTCCTTCTTCTCTGGCGGATAGGCCTGACCTGGGGTCCATGGTGAGGCGATGGCATAGGAAGTTTGGGTCTATGCCTGACATGTTCGAGGCAGACCGTGCGAAAACATCTAGATGTCGTGCTATGACCTCGGCAATCTGGTCCCGTGCTTCTTGGCCTAGTGATTTGCCAAGTTTGAACATCTTGTTAGAAAAGATGGCTTTAAACTAGAGGGGGGGTGAATTGTTTAAAGGGGTTTTCGCAAACTTTTCAAAACTAGAATGAATTTATTTCAGAAACCAATTAATTCAGCAATTCAGTTAGCCAAAAACAGCAAGCAAAAAGCTGTAGTACCAAAAAAACAATCGGTTGTTTCGTAGAAACAATCGGTTGTTTATACCAGCAAACAACAAATAAACTAAATTTAAAGAGTTAGAGATAGAGAGATTGTACACAGTTGTTTATACTGGTTCACTCCAAACTAGAGCTACATCCAGTCTTCTCAAAAACCCTGAGGATATCCACTAAGCAATCACCACTTGATCACTTACACAACAACCAAGAGAATGACCTTGAACACCTCAAGAAACACACTCTCCTTGGCCAACACTAAGATTGTTGATCTTGAACACCTCAAGAACACACAGCCAATCTCAGCAAACACAGACACGAAATGTTCAACAGATTACAAAGATTACACTTGTTACAGATGAATATCTGAAATCAATACAAGTAGAATCCTATTCCAGCACCTTGATCAATCACAAAACTCTTAAGCAATCTCAGCTCTTTGAAAAACTCTTAGAAAAACTTTGTCAAAAGATTCTTTTTCATCAAATCTGTTTTTCTGAATTTATACAAAGATATAGTTTGTTATCAAATCTTAACAAACTCTTAAATTACATTAAAAGATTGGTCAAAGCATTTAATGACTGCAGCTTATACAGTTAAAGCATTTAAAGCTCAGTCAAAGAAAACAAATTTTCTGTTATGGTCCCAAAACAAACAATCGGTTGTTTCCTCGAATCAATCGGTTGTTTTGGTACTTAACAGTTTCAACCATTCAAAAACAGTTTTCAATCTTTCTCAAAACACCTAAGTATAAATAATCGGTTGTTTCGACAAAACAATCGGTTGTTTCAACTTAGTTTGAAAAACATTTTACTTTGATAAAGATTGAGATGCTAATTGCTTGAGATTTAATCAAAGGGTGGATTATAACATATAAACTACCCCAGAACAAAGCTTAAACCAGCACATCAACATCAAGCAAAGCAGAGGCTTCAACATCCTTCAAAAGGATTTGGATTCTTCAAAACATTGAACATCACAAGGTTCAACACATCTTGCCTCCAATCTCCCTCTCTAGGACGTCTCCCGCTGGTTCGGGTCGCCTCTCCCGGGCGATCTCTGCACGGGCGACCCCTTCTTCACTTGGTGCTCGTGTTGTGACCATGAACACCCCTCTCTTTTTCTTGAGGCTATTCTCGTAACATCTCTTAGCCTCCTTCTGATCTGACTTGATGGTGATCACCTTTCCTCCCAAGTCAAGCAGCTTCATCTTCATGTGCCTCGTCGAGGCCACCGCCTTTAGCCTGTTCAGTGTGGGTGTACCCAACAGTATGTTATAAGCTGAGGGGGCGTTAACGACGAGGTACCTGATGTTCTCTGTGCGAGATGCGACACCATTTGTGAAGGTGGTTATCAGCTCTAGGTGTCCCCGCACCTCCACCTGGTCTCTCGCAAAACCGCACAAACAGCCAGTATAAGGGCTCAGCTGATCAGGAGACAACTGCAGCTTGTTGAAGGTCATCCAGAACATCACGTCTGCCGAGCTTCCCTGGTCCACTAGTACACGGTGTACCTTTCTCCCTACGGTCACTACTGAGATCACCACTGGGTCATTGTCGTGGGGGACGACATCTCGGAGGTCGGCCTTGGTGAAGACAAGGTCGACATCAAGGGCCTGATCTACCTCTTACGCCTCTACTATCACTACTTCTTTCGCTGAGAAGCGGTGCACCCTCTACCTGGAAAAGCCCCCGAGATGGTGTGAATCTCCCCAAGGACGGGCATCTCGTGTCCCTGATCTCCTCTTGGTTCTGTCAAGTTCGGGTCTCCATGTGACTCCACCAAGTAGTCCTTCAGAAAACCGTTCTTCACCAGCTCATCCAACTAGTGTCCCAATGCCAAACAGTTTCGTATTGGGTGTCCAACCGCTTGGTGGAATTCACACCAGGCGTTCTTGTTGGGCCCCAACTTCTTGTCAGTCTTTGCATGCATCTTCAATCTCTCTGCTATGTTGGGGATGGCGATCGGGTCCTTCAATTCCACTACGAAGTTGTGCCTTGGTGGCACATTCTTCCTTGTGTGCCCCCTAGTTTGGGGCTTCCTAGGCTCGTAGGGCTGTTGCTTCGCTGGGGCCCTGTTCTCCATCGTTTCCTCATGCACTCTCATGGGCTGAGGTCGACCTGGTTCTCGCGGGCGCGAAGGTACAACGCACGTGCGCTTCTCGTTGACCTTTCCCTCTGCAACAATATGGGCCACTGCTCGACGCCTAATTTCGCCGAAAGTCTTGGGGCGGTTCCTGATAAGCGAATCACTGAGTGGTCCCGACACGATGCCCTTACTGAACGCGTGTACCATCATGGTCTCGTCCTTGGTGTTCAACTTCACCACCTGTGCCCCAAATCGATTGAGGAACTCCTTCAGGGACTCTCCTTGATACTGTCTTACATCGAAAAGATTGTAAGAAATTGGTGGGGGGGAGGAGGCGATTTGCTATATACTGCTCCCTGAACAACTTAGAAAGTTGTGCGAACGACATCACGTGGCCTCCTTTTGGTGCAATGGATCCTTGCCTCGTGTTTCTCATCTTGATGGATCTTTCTGTTCTTACGAATTGGACAATGTTTTAAATCGTGCCCCACGGTGGGCGTCAAATGTTCCTGCCGGTTAACTCGATTGCCTTCGTAAGTCTACGACGATCACACGCCCAATTCTCTCTGCCTTCGTTCGTGCTTTCCTGCGATCAAACACCTGAAACAACAAAGACAAAGGGCGCCCTAGAGGTCGTTTGCACTCCGACGTTCAAGTCAGTACTGGGGCTAGGAAACACCAAAACTTAGCTGTAAAAGCTCTCTGTGTAAACTGTGTGCGTATTCGCGTAAATGGTGCGTACCTCATTAGGTTTGTTACTACCCCTTATATACTCTACGGTTTCCACTATTTCCACTAACCGCAATTAGGGTTACTGAGGGTGTGCCTTAGCACCGCTATTACCCTTGGAACGTGACCCTCACGGGCCTTATCTCTTCCAGTGTCTCTTTACTTGTGATACGCTTGAACGCGTCATCCACACCACACGCATGGACCCCTCATGATCTAGGCTTCTCCCTAACTGATAACTGGTGTGTGGTCTGCGATCCACCTCACATGGCCCAGCTCTATTGTTTGGGTCACCGATGTCCGATGTCACATCGCCCTCACTCTATTGCCGAGGACACATCAACACATCCTAGTGATCGATGCCTGACCGCTCTTCGGCACCTTGGCTCACGTGCCTTTCAAGACACTGGCCCATGCCGCTTGTGAGACCCAGCTTACGTGGCCCACCATTACTAGCGGTCAACGACGTCTGAAGACTGGTCGGTACAAAACCCTATATAAATATTAATTAAATATAATAAAAAACAAATAGGAATTTATAAAACATAACCTTCATCTAGAATGCATAACATGTTGGTGGCAGTGGCGAAAAGGATCGCTCGAGTGGTCGAGAAAAGTATACCTAGGCGAGGTTGCAAAATCGTGTGATTGTGGGGCAATGTGGAATGGCGGTAGGATTGAGCGATCATAGATTCATGGGGCAGGGTGGGGCGTCACGCAGTCATGAGGCAAGGTGGGGTGTCCCACCAACTTTTTTTTATTGCATGGCGGGTTACAAGGCTTTTAGTCACCAGGCTACAAGGTGGCTTGCACGAGGAGATGGTGGCTACAGTAATCTAGGAAATGTGCGTGTCTAGGTTGGAAAGCACAAAGAATTAAAGAATAAAAAGTGAAGCACAAAAATAAAAAGATATAAAAGGGACTTTTAACAATGTTCGACTACAATCGTTGTCGATTTTGGACTTTTAAAGACGATTCAATTGCAACTTTCATTGTTTATCTTACTTTTAATGATGATTCAATTGCAATCGTCATTGTAAAGGCGTGAGCATGAGTATGTTATAAATTTCTAAAGTCAAATTTCTCTTATTTTGATTGGTGTATTAAAGTATATGAATGTTTAAAATCACTACATTGATGATTAACGCCATTTCTGTGCTTTTGGCTAGATTCTCGATTTGCATGAGAGGAATTTCCTTAGGGTACAACTATAGTCACAATGGATGCTTGGGAAACTGCAGTAGATAGCAAGGAGGCAACGTATTTCTTTTGAGCTGATATGCTTATATTTTGGAATTGGACTAAGTTGTTGGATTTCTTGATAGATAATTTGACTTATGTATTGATATCCTGATGTTTTTAAAGAGGTTTAAGCTTATTAGAATTATATGAGCAGAATGTGACTATCATTTTTATCTGTAAATCTCATTCTTCTAGCATAAGGGATTTTTGTACATGGGTTGGAGTACTTCGAGTACTCCTATTTATTAAATTTTTATTGCTGATTATAAAAAAAATTGTCATTGTTTCCTAATTCTTTTTCTTTTTTAAAATGATTTGTCTCTCAGTCATTGTCATTTTGTAGTTTTGAATACATTCATGGGTCGCCCATAATAAAAAAAATTGCATTGTTTACAAAAAGGTCATTGTATCATTGGTTATTTTCTACATTGGATTTTTTTTCTCCTTGCTTTCTTGGTGGCTCTTTTCTAATTTCTTGCACCATGGGCGCTAATTCTAAAGGGTTTCAAATACCATGGTCATGTCTTAAATATTAAGGAGTGATTCCATTTTCTTTGCAGCAAAATGCATGAGTTCAAAAAATGACTTTCGTGCAAATCCTAGAACAAGGATTCTTTCTCCTAAAACTCTCAAAATCTTTGCCTGAACCAAAGATTTTGTCCCTACTTCCTAGAAGTTGACCAAGGTCCAATGTTGACTAAGGATTCATGGTTTGCCTCTTGAATATTGGGAACCTCCACTAGTACAAAATATTTTATTAACGACACCCTTCAAAGACGGTTTGGAGACAACCATCGTAAAAAACGAGGCGGTGGCAATTCTGTAAATTTTTAGAATCTTTTTTACACTTTTAACGACGGTTCTGTGGGCGTTGAGGATACAACGACGGTTCGCGCCCAGAATCGTTGTTAAAACTAAGCATTCCATGACGGTTCTTAGAGAACCGTCGTTAAAGACAAATTTTTTTATACGCAGATCCCACTTCTGTCTCACACTCCCATCTTCATTCTCACGCTTTGCCTTCTTTCTAACACATCCAGCGTCGTCCGCTCCGTTGCCAGCACCCCTCACGACTGCGCCTCCGCGAGCCCGTCGATCGCCCGACCCGCCTCGCGACCGCGTCCTGCCGACTGCCTTGCGACCGCGTCCTGCCGACTACCTTGCGACCGCGTCCTGTCGACTGCCTCGCGATCGCGTCCTGCCGACCACCTCGCAACCGCGTCCTGCCGACCGTGCCCTGCCCACCGCTTGCCCCGCGCCTCGCGACCGCCGACCCCACGCGACCTCCTGTCGCGTGTGACTTGCGCAACTGCCTGTCGCGACCGCCGCCCCTTTGCGACAGCCGTCCCGCACGACCTCCTGTCGCGCGCGACCGCCGTGCCCATGCCCACAATCGACCCACGGCCTGCCGACCGCCTCGCGCTTGCCTACCCGCGCCTTACGCGACCGCTGTCGATTGACGCACGCCCTGTCGTGTCCTCCGAGTTGCGCCACTATGCCCTCCGACCGCGACCGCCGCCGCTTTTGAGGGTAGTATATTTTTATTTATTATTAACTATATTTTTAAAGTGTTTTGTTCCGTCCGATTGACCGGGACGTCTTCGTGCGCGACCTCAACCGTCAGCTAGGGACTCCTTCCCACTGGTTATCTGTGGATTCCTGCAAAAGAGAGGACAAAGAGGCGCCCTAGTGGCCGTGTGCACTCCGACGCTCAAGTCAGCCAGCAAGAAACACCAAAAACTGTCCACCTACGTGTCTGAGCACCGCGTATGGCACTCTGAAGGTGGTAAAAGAACTGTATATATGTGTGTGCTGTCTCCTTCAAGCAAAAATATTTCCCCAGTCACTTGTGCGTAACCTTGAAGCACGAGCAAGCAACTTGAGAGTTCTCTGGTAAATTTGCCGAAAGTTCCAACCCTTTTTCCAACATTCTCCGCGCTATTTAAACTACCCAAGCATTTAAAGCGCCTTAAAGCGCTTTTAATCACAAACGTAACGCACTCATTAAAGCGTTTAATTAGAAAACGTAGCGCATTTAAGACGTTGAAACGCTTGGGAGCCATTATAGTACCTGAATGCTCGAAAGGGAAACTGTATTGAATGATTCTTAATTACCTGGCACCTGATTAAGGGTGTTTCCATTCTGACATGGCTGTTGTACACGTGGAGGGCCTCACGACGCCGTGACCCCATCTGGGGGCGTTTCTGCCCATCTGGGGACGTTTCTACGTGTGAGTCCTCCTGCTTGGGAGTGCTACTGCGCTAGGGGTGACTTTTTGGGTGCCAACTCATGCCCCCAAGTATCTAGCCACTTACTTTGAGAGCGTATCTGCCTTCCTCTTGTACTCTGCACCCGATTGCCCTGGGCGTGACTTTCCTCTTGAGTCGTATCTGCCCCACAGGCGTCTCTGGGGCGGGAGGAGCACTTCACGAGTCAGGCTGCCCTATGCTGATGTTATCACTATGGCCTTGAAGCCACCTTTTCCTTCTCTTTATCACTTTCCCGAGATATCGGGACCTGAGGCCTTCCCACGGTGCCGCTCCCTCCATGGTCTCTCCTACCCATGGGTATCGGGGAACCACGCCGTGATTGCCTTGTTTTTACACTGTTTGATCTGGCGACGCCCTGGTTGGGCGACGTCTTCACCTAGGCGACGCCTTCTTTCTGGGCGACGCCATGACCTAGGCGACGCCTTGTGTTGACTTTGACTCTCCAGCCGTTGACTTTGACCTTGACTTAGTCAACGCCCGGATACGGGACAGTACATGTTTGTTTTGAGTTAGATATTGATTCTATATATTGAACGAACTGATTCTGAGTCTGAAGGTGTCCGACCTTCGACAGTTTTGATTTAATTTTCAATGATTATATATTGTTTTGAAAAATATATAATGATGCAGAGAATCCTTTGTATCCTAGTTCCACTAACTTCACACAATTATCAACAGTGTTAAGGTTTATACCAACCAGTTCCTGGGCGTTGACTAACCACTGGTAATGTTGGTGCCACGTAAGCAGGTCCCACGAGCAGCGTGGGCCAGTACCTCGCAAAGCACTTGCGCCAAGGAGCCGAGAGTGGTCAGACATCGGTCATCAGGATGCACCGACTAGCCACTAAATAGTGTGGAGAGATCAGACGTCGGAAACCCAAACAGTAGAGATGGGCCACGAGAAGTGGATCCCAGATTACACACCAGTTATCTATAAGGGAGAAGCCTAGATCACGAGAGCCCATGCATGTAGAGTGGACGACGCATTCAGGCGTGACACAAAGTATAAAAGCCACTAGAAGGGTATGGCCAGCAAGGGCCGCGATCAAGGGCGAGTTGCATGCATGGCACGTGAACAACTAGGGCACTCTCAGAAGCGGATGACCCCAACGATCAGGTGCACGAGGAGGCATCCAGGTAGTCATCCCATCAGAGGTTGTACTCCAGTTAGGGACCCCACGCGCTAGGTTATCCTAAGAGTAAGGTAACAATAGTGCTGGGCCTGCCCATCAGAAACGCCCATTTCAGGTAAACAGGAAACCTTAGTTTTCAGTCTATAAATAGTAACTTAAGAAACTTGGCCATGGAGAATCCTCTTGCGCCGTTACACACACACAAGAGAAAGAGTATACAATTTTTGGTGTTCCCTAGCCCTAGTAATGACTTGAGCGTCGGAGTGCAAACGACCGCTAGGGCGCCCATTGTCTTTGTGTTTCAGGTGTTCATCATAAGAAAGGCACAGGCGAACGTAAGGACTCTGAGCGTGAGTGTGACGTAGGCGCACGAAGGCGTTTCGAGTCAATCGGCAGGAACAAGGTTGATGAATTTGAAGGCAATGAATGGATGGACCGACAAAAGTTTTACAGAATTGCTTCAATTGCTTAAGGACATGCTTCTAAAAGGAAATACCTTGCCCAATCGAAATGATGAGGCACAAAAAATACTTTGTCCAATGGGTATGGAGTATAGAAAAATACATTCATGTCCTAACGATTGTATTTTGTACAGAAATGAGTATGAAGATTTAAGAAGATGTCCCAGGTGTTGTTTGTCACGTTATAAGGTTAAAGTTGGTCAGAATGATGAAATTGATGAATTCACAAAGGAAGGTCCTCCTGCTAAGGTTGTTTGGTATCTTCCAATAATTCCAAGGCTTAAGCGTTTGTTTGCAAATGCAGATGACACTAAAAACCTTAGGTGGCATGCAGATAATAGAAAATGTGATGGACTACTTCGTCAGCTAGTTGACTCTTTGCAGTGGAAGAATATTGATAAAGAATTTCCTGAATTTGGGAAAGAATCAAGAAACTTAAGACTTGGATTAGCAACTGATGGAATGTATCCCTTTGAAAATTTAAGTAGTAATCATTGTTCATGTTCCGTCCGGTTGGCCTGCGACGTCTTCGTGCGCGACCTCAACCGTCAGCTAGGGACTCCTTCCCACTGGTTACCTGTGGATTCCTGCAAGAAGGACAAAAGGGGCGCCCTAGCGGCCGTTTGCACTCCGACGCTCAAGTCAGCCAGCAAGAAACACCAAAAACTCTGCACCTCCGTATCGGAGCACCGTGTATGGCACTCTGAAGGTGGTAAAAAGGAACTGTCTAATGTATATTTTCTCATTCTGGCAAAGATCGTTCCCTAGTCCCTTGTGCGTAACCTCAAGGCTCGAGCAAGCAACTAGAGTGTTTCTGGAAAAATTGCCGAAAGTTCGAACCCCGTTTCCAACATTCAAGGCGCTATTTAAGCTACTCCCGCATTCAAAGCGCCTTAAAGCGCATTTAATTATAAAACGTGGCACATTTAAGACGTTTAAAACGCTTGGGAGCATTTATGGTACCTTAAACGCTCGAAACGGAAACTGTATTAAATAACCTTAATTACCTTGTACCTTACAAAATGGCGTTTCTATTTTGACTTGGCTGTTGTACACGTGGAGGGCGTCACAACGCCGTGACCCCATCTGGGGGGGGCGTTTCTTCGTGTGAGTCCTCCTCCCAAGGAGTGCATCTGCGCTGGAGGTGACTTTTTGGGTGCCAACTCATGCCCCCAAACATCTAGTCACTCACTTTGAGAGCGTATCTACCTTCCTCTCGTACCCTGCACCTGGCTACCCTGGGCGTGACCCTCCTCTTGAGTCGTATCTATCCCAAGGGCGTCTCTGGGGCGGCAGGGGTACTTCACGAGTCAGGCTGCCCTACACTGGCGCTATCACTATGGCCTTGAAGCCACCTTTCTCTTCTCTTTATCACTACCCCGGATTATCGGGACTCGAGGCCTTCCCACGGTGTCGCTCCCTCCATGGTCTTTCCTACCCATGGGTATCGGGGAACCACACTGTGATTGCCTTGCCTTAGTGATATTTGATCTTGGCGACGCCATGGTTGGGCGATGTCTTAACCGGGTGATGCCTTCACCTAGGTGACGCCTTACCTTGGCGACGCTTCCTCTTGGCGACGTTGACACTTGGCGTCTCATCACCTAGGCGACGCCTTACGTTGACCTTGACCCCCGACGTTGACTTTGACCTTGACCTTGTCAACGCCTGGATACGGGACGGTACACAAGCCCCCCAGTCTTAAGCTGAAGACTTGTCTTTAGCGCAAAGGCTAAGGTCTCGCCCACGCCGTCCACGTGTCACCCCGGTGATTTGTCATTCCTTGCTGACTCAACACTTCTCGAATTGTTGACGTGACACTCTCTGAACCATGGGGGTGCTCTTAATGGCTGATTGGACATTCTCTGAAGTGGGGAAAATAACATCTTTTGGGGCCACGCTTGATCGCGTGACACGTGGCTCATCACACGGCCAGCTTCTAGAGTCCCTTGCGCTCCCTTTGAGCGCTTAATCCTTTGACACGCGGCACGATCGCACGGTCCCCGATTAGCGCCTCTTGGGTTGCAAATGTAATGTTCAAGTTACCCAAAACCCCACGCTCACACCACCGTTTCATCCATTGTCTCTGCATTTCTGCACTGTTCATCGTCTTCGAGCCCTTCCTCTGCAATCACTGCTCCCTCCTTCGCACTTCTCTTCCCTCCACACCTCGACACCAAAGGTATGATTTTTCTACCTCCATTACTCTTCCTCTTCATTGCATTGCATTGCATCGCTGCGTATTGAACTACTTGGGACTGTTTATGTTTTTGCATTTCTGTGTTCTTCCGCTCCTCCGTTCTTCTCCGTTCCCTTCTCCCTCTTTCTGGGTTTTCTCGCGTGGGTGGCATTTTCTAGGGTTTTATCCCCTTTTCTGTCTTGGCATCACTTGTTAAAACCCCTTTCCTTTCCTCTTTCTCCAGTTATTTATCCGCATCATGGTGCGCCCAAACTCAAAGTCTGGTTCTCCCCCCAAGACCCCGAAGTCCAACTATAAAGCCTTCTATTCATGGGCCCCCGACGAACTTTTAAGCGAATGCACCTCTCTGACGACCATGAAGGACTTGGAGAACCATCGCGGTGATCCCCACCTGTACAATTTTAACGCCTTCTGCCGCACCCATGATGCACATATTTTCGTCCGTCCCGGCAGGCCTGGGAACCTGTTTGCGTGGATGACAGACCCAGGAAGGGGAACCCCTTCTTTTTAATGTATCAAACGGTATTTAAACGCGTACGGGTGCGCCTTCCATTCACGCCCTTCGAAAGGGAACTTCATACAGAGATCAACACAGCCCCAGCCCAGCTACACCCCAACAGTTGGGCATTCGTTCGGGCCTTCCAAATTCTTTGCGGATATCTAGGCATCCTTCCCTCTGTGGATGTCTTTTTACATTTCTTTGAGGTGAAGAAACAGGGGAAAAGCTTTTGGGTGAGCTTCTCCGGGATCGCGGGTAGGATCCTCCCTTCTCTCTTCCAGAACTCGTACAAGGGCTGAAAGGGAAAATTCTTTAGGGTATGCTGCGCCAAGCATGACCCTACAACCTTGGATGGCTTTCCCCTGTATTGGACAGAGCACCCCAAGCTGCTCAAGGGCAAGGCCCTGAACGAGCTATCCCCTGCTGATAGGGAGGTATGCAAGGCGTTGGCTGGCCAGGGGATTGTCTTCGACACGCTGAAGCTCATCGCAAGCGAGTACAATGCCCACTCCCTGACCACCTACTTTGGTAGGGAGACTCCTCTCTTATTGTCTTCTGTTATCTGCATTTTACTGCTTCATGCTTGCTCTATTGGCCTCTCCCACCTGTTTTTCATTCGTGCTAAGTGCCTTATGTCTCATTCATCTACGCGTTTTGTGGGTTTGTATAACTGCTTTGGTCTTAACTTCTGCTATTTGGTTTTCCTGAACGTAGGATCGGTGATGGATGCCTCCAAGAGGATGGTTTTGGCGAAAGCGATGAAGGCCGCTCGCGCTGCCAAGGCTGGCGCCTCCTCCGCCCCTACCGCTGACCCAAACCCCTCATTCACCCTGACTTTACCACCACCAACCACTACCGAAGCCCTACTAGGCTCATCTTCACCATCCTCACATAGCCCCCAACCACTTCACACATCCGGCTCTCCCCCGCCCATTGCTGCCGTCCCACTGGCTGTGGCTTCATCACCTGCTCCAACCCCCCTTGACAAAGGAAAGAGGGTGTTGGAGATTATCTTCGATGACGAAGACTCTGACGGTGGGCTAGTCTTCAAGAAGAGAAAGGATGCTAGGGTTCCCATTCTGCCAGCGGCGTCGCCCCAGGGAGGGAATTCCTTCAGGGACAACCCTCCAAGTGCCACCTCTCTCCCTCCCACAATGGTCCAAAAGGAAACAGGCGAAGGGGCTGAATCTGCCCCACCCCCACCACCGGCAGAGGTTTCCGTTGCTCCTGCCTCCGTCGCCGCCGCCCCAGATCTTATTGCCATCCCCCCTACGATTATGCATCTGATGAGGGGCTTCAGCGGGGGATCAATGCCAGAAGGCTCCGACAGAAAGGAGGGAATGCCCTTCTACTTGGGAGCCTTCTTGGCGGTGGCCCTTGAATGGCGTGCCCAAGCTAGAAACGCTGTTTTGCAGATTCAAACCCTCCAGGCCTTGGAAACAAGGGTAGCTGCCCTGGAGGAGGAAAAGAAAACTTTGGGATGCCAAAACGAGGCCTACCAAACTACTCTGAAGCTGGCGCAAGAGGCCAAGGAGGAGGCTGAAAAACAACTGGCAGAGGCAGTGGAGCCTCCAAGTTCAGGTAACGAGCCTCCAAGACATAGTCGAAGCTTACGAAGAAGTTCAAAAGGACTTGAAGGACCGATGCTGTAGGCAGGCTGACGCACTGGAGCGGATGGAGGGGGATATGGCTACTCAGGCCAAGGCTTTGGGCTTTCTCCAGGTTGACTACGACAAACTGCAGATCGAGGTCAGCCGGCTCCGTGTGGAGAAGGAGGCTTTGGAGAAGTAGGTAGCTTCTGGAGACGCCACCATTGAGGAGTTAGAGAAGGACAAGAAGACCCTTATCAATGACATGGCGGGCACCTTCGAGGAGGGGTTCAAAGAGGCTCTGGCCCAGGTCGTCTGCGAGAATCCGGGAATCTACGTTTCCAACTGCGATTCCACTCATCACATCGTTGACGGGAAGGTCGTGCCTTTGGAGCTGGATGATTGAACCGCCGCCCTCGACCACCACCTTATCCCTTTGTGCTTTGTCTTGTTTTTGACCCTCTCTGATAAACATGTAATTCCTTGAACTATTTGCACTTACGTCACAACCGCGGGTTTTGCATGACAATTTTTGTACCTTTGAGTTATCGAATTCCTTTTGTATGATTTTACCCTCATTTTTTCTCCTTCATGTGCTTCGATTGTTTTGCCTGTACTCTACCCGTTTCTTTCGCTGCGTTGGGCGCCCCTGTATGCTCGGCGCCTATGCTTCGTGAAGGCGTCAGTGGCTTTACCATCGCCGCAACGCGAAAGTTGAGACCTACTCTGGGTCCTAAACACTTGGGATAAGGTCACGCGTCGATGCCCACGCCCATGGAGAGGCTTGCCTAACAGAGCCGTATCGTCCATGGGGTATCTCAAACACCAAAGCGATTTGTCCTTTGATTCTTGGTGCCCGGCGCCCACGCCTAAGGAGAGGCCTGCTACAGCAGCGCCGTATCGTCCCAGGGTGTCTAAAAACGCCGAGTGCTCTGGGGGGGTCGTTCCCTCCGTGGTCTTTCCTTCCCATGGGTGTCGGGGAACGACCCTGCCAGCGGTCCACTGGCGTTTGGCGATCTCGTCTCCCTCCACAGTCTTTCATACCTGTGGGTATCGGGGAGGCGACGCCGCCAACGACTAGTCTCGACTTCTTCGATTTCATCTCCCTCCATAGTCTTTCCTACCTGCGGGTACCGGGGAGGTGACACTGCTGATACTTGGATTAACGCCTCCTGCTGGCGTTAACCCTCTGCGCCTTCATGCTGGCGTCGCCCTCTGCGCCTTCCCTGGCGACCCCTTGGGCGTTAACTTTACCTTGGCGTTGACTTTAACCTTGGTCCTGGTCAACGCCTGGGGATAGCGAAGAGCTCAAGGTTTCGCCTATGCTATCCACGTGGCGCTACTCGTATGGCTGATGGGATGTTCAGCCACTTGACTTGGTCCTGACACTTTCTGTGCCTCTGACCCACTCTCGACGGCGTATCGTACCCTCGGGCATTCAGTCGATACGACGTTCTCTGAGTGTCAACCAGTGGTGCCAGGGTCATCCTCCCATCCTCTGCCACGTGGCTCGATCGCACGGTGCATCCATTTGCTTCATTTGGCGCTATAACTGCAACACATCCATTTGCGTCGTTTGGCGCTCTAACCGCAATATTTAGTTCTTCCAAATCTTGAACCTGTCCTCATCATTCCTGCGCCTTTCGTAACCTACTTGCACCCTTTCTCTTCTCGCGAAGAGTTCTTCTAGTGTTCGTTCCAACCAGCGCTTTACCCTTGCGTTACCAGTGGGCCACTCACCTCCAAACCTCCCAAATTCTGTTCAGGCATGTCTTCTCGTGTTCCTCGCCCCAGGGTTAACCCCAAGGACCTGTATACTTGGGCCTCGAACGAGCTCCTGGACGAGTGCTCGTGCCTGCTTTCTACCCGGGCCATAAGGGAACACAAAGGGGATTCGTTCTCCTATGATCACCGTGCCTTCGCGAAGAGGCACGACGACGATATTGCTGTGCTCCCTTGCACTTTAGGGGAGCCAGTGTGCGGAGACGAACGGGCCAACGACGGGGTCCCCTTCTTTTATTTCTATCAGGTAGTTTTCAAGACCATAAGCGTGCGCCTGCCCTTCTCCAGGTTTGAGAGGGAACTGCTGACAGAGATCAACGCTGCTCTGGCCCAGTTATATCCTAATAGCTGGGCTTTTGTCAAGGCTTTCGACATCCTTTTCGGGTTTCTGGGTTGTGCACCGTCGGTTGATATCTTTCTTCACTTCTTTGAGGTGAAAAGGCAAAGGAATAACCTCTGGGTGACCCTCAGTAACGTTCCTGGCAGGGTTCTCCTGACCCCTTTCCAAAACTCCTTCGCTGGGTGGAAAGGCAGGTTCTTCAAAATCTGTTGCTCTGATCTCGTTCCCTCCGCTCTAGATGGTTTTCCACTGTATTGGGTGAGGGAGACGAGGGCCCTCAAATCCAAACCCTTCAAGAAGCTAGCCCCGACTGACCAGGTGGTTTGCCGGATCCTTGCTGAGGCGTGAGGTTTCGACTCCGCCACCTTAATCAGTTTGGAGTTCAACGCCGGAACCCTAAAGAAGTATATATGTATGGGTCACTGCCCTAGAAACTTCCACCTTTGGTGCTTCCTAACTGTGTGTGTTTTGCTTTATGGTGTCTCTGACACGTTTATCTCCCTTGGTGCAGGTTCGAAGATAAACCAAGAGCGGAGGTCACGACTTACCCGGGCCCTGCGAACGGAGAGCGGGGCTTCGTCTTTCTCCCGTGCTGACTCCGGCGGCCACTGAAGAGTGGTTCGTTCTTTTTTTTGTATGAGCACAGGACTTGTAATATTTTCCCTATTCGCATTATTCCCATTCATCTCGAACATTGCTTGTAAATTTAATTCTACTATACCATGTTTCCGTAACGCCGCTTTACTTTGGCTCACGCCACACATACTACGCGTTTTTCCTCCATCATGTCTTTAAGCGACGCCTGCGCTTGGGCGACGCCTTCTCTTGGCGATGCTGTCTCTTGGCGGCGCCTTCTCTTGGTGACGCCTTCTTTCTTGGCGACGCCTTCTCTTTTGGCGATGCCTTCTCTTGGCGGCGCTTTCTCTTGGCGACGCCTATCGCCACTTCAAATGGGGAAAAGATAAAGTCTAAAAACCAAGACAAGGTTTTTCTCAAACTTGTTTTTTCTTTTATTTGGGTGACCTCATTAAAAAACCCCGGAAAGGGAAAAAGAGCGTCCCCCTTTTACAAGACTGTTACATCGCTGCTTACATAAGTCAACTAAAATAAAACTTCAAGTTGGTTGCATTCCAACTGCGCGGGATGGGACCCCCCTCCAAGGTCTCTAGGTGGTACGAACCGTTGCCATTAGCCTCGGTAACTCTGAAGGGTCCGGTCCACTTGGGAGACAGCTTATTCTCCAGCTCGTATGGGTGGGCTTTCCTCATAACTAGGTCGCCAATCTGAAACTGTTGTGGCTTTACCTTAGAGCTATATTGTCGCTCTACTCTTCTCTTTACCGCTTGGGCTTTTATTCTAGCTTCCTCCCTGGCCTCGTCTAGTAGTTCCAGGTTCACCCGCCTTTCTTCGTTGGATTCTTCAACCACAAAGTTTTGAAAACGTGGTGAGCTTTCGTGTATTTCTACCGGGATCATCGCATCCGACCCATACACCAAACTGAAGGGCGTCTCCATGGTAGAAGATTGGGGCATGGTATGGTATGCCCATACGATCCTTGGTACTTCCTCTGCCCACGCCCCTTTGGCCTTCTCTAACCTTCTTTTTAGTTCCCTCAGCAAAACTCTGTTTGTTGACTCCACTTGCCCGTTAGTCTGAGGGTGTTCGACTGATGCGAACACTTGCTTGATCCCTACCTCAGCACACAGGTTTCTCAACTGCTGACTGGCGAACTGGGTTCCATTATCAGATATCAGCCGCCTAGGTACGCCAAAACGGCACACAATGTTCTTCCACACAAAGTGTTGCACCTTGTGCGCAGTAATCTGGGCCACGGGCTCCGCCTCTATCCACTTGGTGAAGTACTCGATGGCAACGATCAAGTACTTCATCTGCCTTATCGCCAGTGGGAACGGACCTAGGATGTCAATCCCCCAGGTATGGAAAGGCCACGGGCTGTATATGGATCGCAGCTCTTCTGGCGGCGCCTTGTGCCAGTCAGCGTGCTTTTGACATTGCTTGTAGCGCTGGGCGTGTCGCGCGCAATCCTCTTTTACCGTTGGCCAAAAAAAACCTGCGCATATCACCTTGGAGGCTAAGGACCTTCCCCCTACGTGGCTCCCGCAAATGCCTTCGTGGAGCTCCGCCATTATTCTGGTACACTCGTCGCCACTTACGCACGTTAAAATAGGGTGAGTGAAACCGTGCCTGAACAACACTCCATCCACCAGAGTGTATCTTGTGGCATTTCTCTTGACCTTCTTACCCTCTTCAGGCTCCACTGGGAGAGCCCCGTCCGCCAGGTACCGCCTGTATGGCGTCATCCAGGTGTCTCCTTCGGCTAGGGCACATACCTGCATCTGCCTTTCTTCTTCGGGCTTGTCCGTGTATGTGCTGATGCAGGGCATCTTCAGCGTACCTTGGGTCAAAGAGCGATGGCTCCTTGGACTTCCTCTTGACGTACAGATCTGGAGGACATCCACCCTGTTATCTTCCACGAATTTACGTGGAGCTTTGAGCGTCTCTTGGATCACCGTCCTCTGTCTACCCCCCTTGCCTGAGCTGGCCAGCTTGGCAAGCAGGTCGGCTCTGGCATTTTGCTCCCTTGGGACATGTATCAGCTCAAGAGCGTTAAATGCTCCCTTCAATAGTTGGACGTATTTCAGATACGCCGCCATCTGCGGGTCTTTCGCCTGGAACTCACCCGACACCTGCCCAGTAATCAACTGGGAATCGCTTTTCACCAAGAGGTTTTGCGCGACCATCTCCTTGGCTAGGAGCATTTCTACGATCAGAGCTTCGTATTCAACCTGATTATTACTTGCCTTAAAGGCGAAGCGTAGAGCTTGCTCAATCAGCACGTCATTGGGTCCCTCTAAGACTATTCCCGCACCACTCCCTTGTTGGTTGGAAGAGCCATCAACCGAGAGCAACCACTGTGAGCCCACCTCCACCTCTTGTTCGCCTCCGGGCGAGAGTTCTGCACCAGCACAGAGCTGATAGCCCGCTCTGTCACCGTGAAGTACAGCCGGAGGGGCACGCCTGTTACCGGTTTGCAGAGGACCGGTGGCGTCGCCAGGTATTCTTTCAACTTAATGAAAGCCGCTTCGCATTCGTCAGTCCATGCAAAGCGACTATTTCTCTTGAGGCACTGGAAATATGGGTGCCCCTTTTGTCCCCCGGCAGAAACAAACCTTGAGAGCGCTGCCATCCGCCCCGTCAGTTGCTGTACTTCCTTTACTGACGTCGGGCTTCGCATGGCGATAATCGCTGCGCATTTGTCGGGGTTTGCCTTTATTCCCCTCTCCGTGAGCATGAAACCCAGGAACTTACCGGCCTCTACCCCGAAGACACACTTCTCAGGGTTTAGTTTGAGGCGATATTTGGATATAGTGACGAACAACTCCTCTAAGTCTGCCACGTGCTGTTCCCTATCCTACGACGCCACTACCATGTCGTCTACGTAGGCGTATACATTCCTTCCTAACATGGGCGCTAGGACCTTGTCCATCAGCCTTTGGTAGGTGGCGCCCGCGTTCTTCAGCCCAAAAGGCATTACCTTGTAACAGTAACTGCAAGTCTCTATCATGAATGCAGTTTTACTCTCATCTCTCGGGTGCATTTTGATCTAGTTGTATCCCAAGAATGCATCCAGGAAGCTTAGCACCTTGCAGCTGGATGCACTATCCACCAACGCATCGATGCTGGGTAGTGGGTACGAGTCCTTCGGACACGCCTTATTTAAGTCCGTGAAGTCCACGCACATCCTCCACTTCCCATTCGCCTTCTTCACCAAGACAACGTTGGCTAGCCACTCAGGGTATTGAATCACCCTGATGTGGCCAGCACTCAGCAGCTTCTGCGTTTCCTCCTTTACCACCAGCTGCCTCTCTTCGTTAAACTTTCTCCTTCTTTGGCGCACGGGGCGGACCGCGACGTCCATGCTGAGGTGATGACATAGGAAATCCGGATCGATGCCGGGCATATCCGAGGCAGACCACGCGAAGGCATCCAAGTGGCGTGAAATCACCTCTGCCACCCCCTCCTGTTTTTCTTGGCTCAGCAAACGCCCTAACTTAAACGTTTTGCTGCCAATTTCTCTCTCCACGGCGTTAGCCGCCTGTTGGTCCCTGCTATTATCCTGAATGGGCGCCGCCTCTTCCACGGGCGTCGTATCGTCAGGTCCCTCCTCTACCTCGGGAGTCGCCCTCGCGGGTGTGGTCCCAGCGGGCATCGCCTCAATTCTTCGTTTTCAGGCTGTTTTCATAACACTTTCACGCCTCCTCCTGATCCGACTTGATAACTATCACCTTGCCGCTAAGGTCCGACAGCTTCATCTTCATATGGCTCGTGGAGGCTACTGCGTTCAGCCTATTCAACGTCGGTTTGCCCAACAAAATGTTGTAAGCAGAGTTGGCGTTCATGACCAAGTACCGGATGCTTTCGGTACGCGAGGCCTCTCCATCCGTGAACGTAGTCCTCAACTCCAGGTAGCCTAGGACTTCCACCTGGTTATCCGCAAACCCATATAGGCACCCTGTGTAGGGCCTCAAAAGGTCGGGAGACAACCGTAACTTGTTGAATGTCGACCAGAACATGACGTCTGCTGAACTTCCCTGGTCGACAAGAACCCTGTGCACCTTTCTTGCAGCCGTGACAACCAAAATGACCACGGGGTCATTGTCATGCGGCACCACGTCTCGAAGATCCCCTCCCGTGAACACGAGGTCCGATTCCCACGGCTCACCCGAGATCCTTTCTTCGATCGAGTTGACCCCCCTCGCGTATTTCTTTCGCTGGGAGGCGGTGGGTCCTCCGCCGGAAAAACCCCCAGCAATGGTGTGAACCTCGCCGAGAACGGGCATCTCGTTCGCTTGCTCCTCTGTCGGCGTCGGTAGGGCGGCGGTCGTGGCGGGTTCTGCGACGTAATTCTTCAGAAACCCGCTTCTCACCAGCTCATTAAGCTGGTAACCCAACGAGAGGCAGTTGTCAATGTGATGACCAAAGGCATCGTGGAACTCGCACCAAGAGTCTTTCCGTGGCCCTAACACCTTGTCAGTTTTTGCCGGTCGCCTCAACCTCTCAGCTATATCAGGCACGGCGATCAGGTCCTTCAACTTCATTACAAAGTTGTATCTCGCCGGCCTTGCCCTCTCCCTAGCCGGGCGATCACCCCCTGCTGGACCCTGGGGCTGGGGCTTTCTGGCTTCATAGGGGCGTCTCCCCTTGGACTTCTTCCTTCCCGTTGTTGTCTTGTTGACCCTGACAGGCTGAACCCGCGTGTGCACCCTCGGGCGTGAGGGCACAACGCTGGTTCGCTTCTCGCACACCTCTCCTTCGGAGGCGATATGTTCCACTGCCTGACGCTGTATTTCAGCAAAAGTCCTTGGGCGATTGCGAATAATAGATTCGCAAAAAGGGTCGGGGCACACGCCTTTCCTGAAGGCATACACAATCATGGGCTCCTCCGACGTGCCCACTTTCACCACTTGGGACCCGAAACGGTTGATATACTCCTTCAAACTCTCCCCTTAGTATTGCTTCACATCAAACAGATCGTAAGAGACCGGCGGCGGGGCCCTGTTCGCCAGGTATTGCTCTCTGAACAACTGGGACAGCTGCTGAAAAGAGGTGATATGGCCGCTAGGAAGGCTGATAAACCAATCCATGGCCATTCCTGTCAAAGTGCTCATGAAGAGCTTGCATCTTGCGGCGTCAGAGCCGCCTACTAACACCATTTGTGTGTGGAACGCCGTGAGGTGCGCCTCGGGGTCCTGCGAAGGTGTTGGGGATCGCCGCATCTAGGATCTCCTGCGAGAAGGGAGTGGAAAACTCCCTTGGTGGGGTGAGATGCTCCACCTCTTCGTTCTCGCGTTGCCCCTGGTTGTTCCTTAGACCCCGGCGCAACTCCTCATTAACGCGACGGAGCTCTTCGTTCCTCACATGCGAGGCGTCGAGATCCGCCTGCATGCGTTCTTGTTCTATCTTCGACTCCGCCATATCATCCTGCAGCCCCCTCATTATCTCCAAGAACTGTTGCATGGACATTTCTTCTCCCGCAGCGCGTGCGGTACCTCGTCTAGTGGTGGCCATTCTTCACTGTTTTCTCAATCGTTATCGCGACCTGACAAATCCTTTCAAACTTGCGATGGGACCAATGTTTTATATCGGCCCCACGATGGGCGCCAAATGTTCCGTCCGGTTGGCCTGGGACGTCTTCGTGCGCGACCTCAACCGTCAGCTAGGGACTCCTTCCCACTGGTTACCTATGGATTCCTGCAAGAAGGACAAAAGGGGCGCCCTAGCGGCCGTTTGCACTCCGACGCTCAAGTCAGCCAGCAAGAAACACCAAAAACTCTGCACCTCCGTATCGGAGCACCGTGTATGGCACTCTGAAGGTGGTAAAAAGGAACTGTCTAATGTATATTTTCTCGTTCTGGCAAAGATCATTCCCTAGTCCCTTGTGCGTAACCTCAAGGCTCGAGCAAGCAACTAGAGTGCTTCTGGAAAATTTGCCAAAAGTTCGAACCCCATTTCCAACATTCAAGGCGCTATTTAACCTACTCCCGCATTCAAAGCGCCTTAAAGTGCATTTAATTATAAAACGTGGCGCATTTAAGACGTTTAAAACGCTTGGGAGAATTTATGGTACCTTAAACGCTCGAAACGGAAAGTGTATTAAATAACCTTAATTACCTTGTACCTGACAAAATGGCGTTTCTATTCTGACTTGGCTGTTGTACACGTGGAGGGCCTCACAGCGCCGTGACCCCATCTGGGGGGAGCGTTTCTTCGTGTGAGTCCTCCTCCCAGGGAGTGCATCTGCGCTGGAGGTGACTTTTTGGGTGCCAACTCATGCCCCCAAACATCTAGTCACTCACTTTGAGAGCGTATCTGCCTTCCTCTCGTACCCTGCACCTGGCTACCCTGGGCGTGACCCTCCTCTTGAGTCGTATCTATCCCAAGGGCGTCTCTAGGGCGGCAGGGGTACTTCACGAGTCAGGCTGCCCTACACTGGCGCTATCACTATGGCCTTGAAGCCACCTTTCTCTTCTCTTTATCACTACCCCGGATTATCGAGACTCGAGGCCTTCCCACGGCGTCGCTCCCTCCATGGTATTTCCTACCCATGGGTATCGGGGAACCACACTGTGATTGCCTTGCCTTAGTGATATTTGATCTTGGCGACGCCCTGGTTGGGCGATGCCTTAACCGGGCGATGCCTTCACCTAGGCAACGCCTTACCTTGGTGACGCTTCCTCTTGGCGACGCTGACACTTGGCGTCTCTTCACCTAGGCGACGCCTTACGTTGACCTCTACCCCCGACGTTGACTTTGACCTTGACCTTGTCAACGCCCGGATACGGGACGGTACATGTACCGTCCTGGTGGTCGGATGCGATGACGTGGCATCCTGTTACAGTGTAGGCGTGTTGACAAGGCGCCAGGTTGGCAGTTGGGAAGGAAGTCGGGAGGCACGCGTAGTCGCCGATAGTTAAGTTGGCGTGTTCCGATCTCCAGCTTACCGGAATAGGCGATCGCCAGGTTGAGGACAAAGTCGCCAGATGCAAACTCAGGCGACCAGGCAGTCGGAGATCGCCAGAACAAGCACATCGCCGAAGTTAAAAGAGAAGCAGATTATGAAGGCGGCCGGCGAGACCACAGGGAAGGTGTGTGAAGGCCCTACCTCGCCAGTTTCAGTAGAGATCGCACTCCTGAGTTAGCTATGCACTGGGCAGCACCATGCATAGGTAACTTAGCCAAAATGAGAGTAGAAGTAGCGCCAAGTCAGGGAGCCTCCGGATGATGGCACGTGTACAGTTGGATACGAGCCACGTGTCCAAGTCTGTAACTGCCAGGAGAGAGAAAACCACCAGGTATATAAGAGTTCCTAACAGATTTCCTAAGGTACGCGCGTTTAGTTCATACACTTTACGCTTGCGAGTGACAGAGCTGTTTGTGAGAGAGATTTGCACGGTTCCAGTTCTTAGTATTTGGTGATACCTCCACTGACTTGAGCGTCGGAGTGCGATCGGCCGCAGCGGCGCCGTATCGTTTTCTTTGCAGGTTCTTGAGATAGATCCAGAGGAGGAACGGAGGTGGAAAGCGGCGCGCACGTCGATCCTTTGACGAGGCATTCTCCAGCGCTCCGGTCAACAGGCAGGATCATCAGGCGCCCACCGTGGGGCCCGTGTAAAACGTGCTCCCATCCACAGCGTGAGTTCGTGGAGGTTTTCGAGGTTTTCTGCACGGTTGTGTGCTGGTGCAACCGTCGTTCTTGGTTTCTTTGAGTTTCGTTCGGAGAAGTTTGTGTTTTAAACCGCTCGCTTGGCTTTTCGATCGGTGGATTCGAGTTCTTTCGTTTGGTTGTTTGGTTCGCGGGGAAACGGTGGTTTTTGGTGAGGCTGCGATTTTCTTCGAAGGTTTGCGGTGTTCTTGAAGTTCTTGCGCAGTTTCTTGAATCTTCTCCGATCGATCGCTGATTCGTTCGTGGTTGAAGTGTTATTTGCTGTATTTCTGTGGTTCGCTGAAGTTAATGAGAAAGATGAGAAGCAATCGTTCCAGCCCCGTGGCTCCCGTCGCAGCTGAAGGCGACGCCGCCATGACCATGTCACAGATGGCAGAAATGATGCGCTCATTGCAGGCCACTGTAGAAGCCTCGCGCGTCGAGCAGGCAAGGATACATGAAGACCTGGTCGCCTCTCGCGCCAGGAACGAGGAGCTCAGCAAGGTAGCTGAGGAGCTACGTCGAGCTCTCCAGGAGCAGCAGGTTCGTTCTTCCGCTGAAGAGGTGGCACCGTCGACGCCACCTCGTGTTTTCCCAATGCCTTTCATTCAGGCGATTACCGACACGCCAATTCCCACGAGCGTGGTCCCGGTTAAAGCTGTTTTTACTGGCGTGAAAGATCCAGAGGCTCATCTGACCACGTTCCACACACAGATGATGCTGTCAGGGGGGTCGGATGCTGTCTATTGTAAGATGTTCGTGAGCACGCTCCAGGGAACGGCGATGGAGTGGTTTGTGAGCCTGCCTAATGGCCACATAACTAATTTTCAGCAATTCTCGAAAATCTTCGTCGAGCAGTATATTGTGAACAAGGCACCGCCCAGAGTGTCCTATGATCTGTTTGATATAAGGCAGTACCATGGGGAGTCCCTCAGAGACTACCTCAATCGCTTCGGAGCACAGATGGTCAGATCGCCGGCGAAGGATGAAGAAATGCTGGTTTATGCCTTCAAGAAGGGCGTGCAGCCAGGGCCATTCTGCGAGGCCTTGATCAGGGCTCATCCAGCGACGTTTGTTGAAGTCAGGCGACTTGCGGTGGCTCACATCGCCGACGAGAGTGAGGTCGCCGAGAAGAGAGGCAGTGTGGCTCCCGTCAGGCCACGCGCCCAGACCAGGATCCAGCCGCAGAGGGTGCTGGAAACGGCAGCGGCGGTCAGAAAGGACCAAAGGACTCGCTATCCTTACGATAGGAGAAATAAGGGAAGAAGCCAAGCGCACCAACCGCCAGCACGCCAACAACCAGCACGCCGGGAATACAATCGCCCGCCTAAGCATAAATTCGTCATGGGACTAGCGGACCTGATCGCTATCCCTAACATATCTGCTAGATTGAAGGCGCCCGAGAAGGTGGGCGACAAGGTGTTAGGGTCGAAGCCGGATGTCTGGTGCGAGTTCCACCAGTGCTTTGGCCACAACCTGGACTCGTGTTTGTCTTTAGGGTACCAGCTCGACGATCTGGTTAAGAGCGGGTTCCTAAACGACTATCTGCTGGATAGAAGGACCGGAGGAGCGTCGAGTTCCCAGCCGGCAGGGGGAGAAGCCCAGCAACACGAGATGCCTATCCATGGGGAGATCCACACCATTGCAGGGGGTTTCTCAGGTGGTGGATGCACCGCATCGCAGAGGAAAAAGTACGCGCGATCGGTGATGTCGGTGGACATGTTTGAAGATCACTCGCCCGAAGTGGACATTACGTTCACCAAGCAGGATCTCCGGGACGTTGTGCCTCACGACAACGATCCCATTGTTATTTCGTTGATCACGGCGGGGAGGAAGGTTCACCGAGTTCTGGTGGACCAAGGAAGTTCGGCAGACGTGATGTTCTGGCCGACTTTCACACAGCTAGAATTGCCCCTTGACCAGCTGAGGCCCTATGGAGGGTGCTTGTATGGGTTCGTTGGCGACCAGGTGGAAGTCAGGGGGTACATTGAGCTGAGAACCACGTTTACCGATGAGGCTGGGTCGAGGACGGAGAAAATCAAGTACCTCATCGTAAACGCCCCTTCAGCATATAACATCCTGCTGGGAAGGCCCACCCTTAACAGGATAGGCGCAATTCCATCGACTCGGCACATGAAGGTGAAGCTGCCGTCCATGGAAGGGGTGGTAATCACGATAAAGTCTGATCAGAAGGAAGCGAAAAAGTGCTATGAGAATAGCCTGAAAAATAAAAGATTAGTGAGCTATGTCACAACCACCCCACCGCCCGGTGTGAAGCCCAGACCGCCGATAATGGAGGAGGCCGCCGGAAGGGACGTAGAGATGGTAGATGCTGAGCTGGGGGAGAGGAATGCTGCCCTGGAGGAGGAAGAGGCACGGAATTGCCCGGAGGAAGCAAGGGAACTCGGAATCGCCAAGGCGGTGATCGCCAGAGAATCAAGGCCCAAGCCCGTCGAGCAGTGGCTCGAGAAGGAGATCGGGGGGAAAATTTTCAAGCTCGGAAGATCTCTGGAGGTCGATCTCCAGGACCAGATCGCTAAGGTGATTGAACGGCATCTGGACGCGTTTGCCTGGTCCGCTTCGGACATGCCCGGGATCGATCCCGACTTCTTGTGCCATCATCTGGCGATGGACAACATGGTGAGACCGGTGCGGCAAAGAAGGAGGAAATTTAATGAAGAGAGGAGGCAGGCGATCAAGGATGAGACCCAGAAACTCCTCACTGCAGGCCACATCAGGGAAGTCCAGTACCCTGAGTGGTTGGCGAATGTCGTGCTGGTGAAGAAGAGCAACGGGAAATGGCGCATGTGCGTCGATTTCACCGACCTGAATAAGGCTTGCCCAAAGGATTCGTATCCTTTGCCAAGCATTGATGCCCTGGTTGATAGTGCTGCAGGGTGCAAGCTGCTGAGTTTCCTGGACGCCTTCTCGGGCTATAATCAGATCAAGATGCATCCCATGGATGAAGAAAAAACAGCCTTCATGACGGAGAGGTCGTGCTACTGCTATAAGGTGATGCCGTTTGGGCTGAAGAATGCGGGGGCCACGTACCAGAGGCTGATGGACCGAGTACTTGCGCCAATGCTGGGAAGAAACGTGCAAGCTTACGTCGATGACATGGTCGTGACCTCGCAGGAGAAAAGCAAGCACGTTGCAGACTTGGAAGAATTGTTCACAACGATCGCCAAGTTCAAGTTGAAGCTCAACCCGGAGAAATGCATTTTCGGCGTAGAGGCTGGAAAATTTTTGGGTTTTCTCTTGACTGAAAGAGGAATAGAGGCCAACCCAGACAAGTGTGCCGCCATCCTGGCGATGAGAAGCCCGACTACAGTAAAAGAAGTCCAGCAGCTGACGGGTCGGATGGCGGCCCTATCCCGCTTCGTGTCAGCAAGCGGAGAAAAGGGACATCCCTATTTCCAGTGCCTGCGGCGCAATAACAAGTTCGCTTGGACGAAAGAGTGCGAGGAAGCTTTCGTCAAGCTGAAGGAATATTTGGCGAGCCCGCCGGTTCTGTGCAAACCACTGGCGGGAATCCCTCTCAGATTGTATTTTGCTGTGACTGAGAGGGCGGTGAGTGCGGTGCTCGCCCAGGACCAAGATCAGGCTCAGAAGCCTATCTATTTTGTGAGCAAGGTGTTGCAGGGCCCAGAAATGAGGTATCAGGCCCTGGAGAAGGCTGCGCTGGCGGTAGTGTTTTCGGCGAGGAGGTTGCGCCACTACTTCCACAGCTTCACAATACTGGTGATGACTGACCTGCCCATCCAGAAGGTCTTGAAGAAGCCTGACGTTGCAGGAAGAATGGTGAAGTGGGCAGTGGAGCTGTCAGAGTTTGACATTAAATATGAGCCTCGAGGCCCGATCAAAGGGCAAATCTTTGCAGATTTTGTAGTCGAGCTCTCTTCAGAGGCGACGCGGGTTGAAGGAGACGATTTCCGTTGGGTACTCTCGGTGGATGGATCGTCAAACCAGCAGGGTAGCGGTGCTGGAGTCATATTGGAAGGACCCAACGGCGTGCTGATCGAACAATCGTTGAGATTCGCCTTCAAAGCCAGCAACAATCAAGCAGAGTATGAGGCGCTGATCGCCGGGATTCTGCTGGCTAAGGAAATGGGAGCCAGAGTGCTGATGGCTAAGAGTGACTCGCTGCTAGTCACAGGGCAAGTAACAGGCGAGTTCCAGGCTAAAGATCCACAAATGGCGGCTTACTTGGCGTATGTGCAGGAATTGAAGAGTTCCTTTGCCTCTTTTGAAGTGGTGCATGTGCCCCGAGAACAGAATGCCCGAGCTGACTTGCTTGCTAAGCTCGCCAGCTCAGGCAAGGGGGGTAGGCAGAGGACAGTGATTCAAGAAACTTTGAAGACGCCGAGGGCATTTGTAGCAGATCACCTGGTCCTTCAGATAAGCAGGTCGACGGAGAGAGCAGCGAGAAGCCATAAGTCTTTGATGCAAGAAACTCTGAGATCGCCAAGAATCAGAGCATGTCGAGGAGAGAAGATGGACGTGATGCAAGTCTGCGCCACCCATGAGCCAGACACGTGGATAACGCAGTATAAGCGGTGCCTGGCGGACGGCCTCCTCCCGTTAGATCCAACAGAAGCTAGGAAGGTAAAGAAGAATTCCAGCAAGTATACATTGATTGATGGCGATCTGTACAGGTTTGGATTCACTCACCCACTCCTGGAATGTATACACGGCGAGAAGTGCACGAGGATTATGGCAGAGCTCCACGAAGGAATATGTGGAAGTCACGTCGGGGGTCGAGCTCTGGCCGCGAGGACTCTCCGTGCAGGCTACTATTGGCCATCCATGAGAGAAGATTGCAAGAAGTATGCCCAGTGCTGCAAACAATTCCAGCAACACGCCGATTGGAACAAGGCACCTCCCGAGGAGTTGAAGTCGATCTATAGCCCTTGGCCGTTTCATACTTGGGGAATCGACATCCTGGGACCTTTTCCACTGGCGATCAGGCAGATGAAGTACTTGGTGGTGGCGATTGAGTATTTCACCAAGTGGATTGAAGCAGAACCAGTGGCCCAGATCACCGCGCACAAGATCGAAGGCTTTGTATGGAAGAATATTGTGTGCCGGTTTGGAGTGCCTAAGCGCCTGGTATCAGATAATGGGACTCAGTTTGCGAGCCACCTGTTGAAGAAGCTTTGCGAAGGGGTTGGAATTCAGCAAGTGTTTGCATCCGTCAAGCACCCTCAGACTAATGGCCAGGTGGAATCAGCTAACCGGGTGTTGCTGAGAGGTTTGAAAAGAAGGCTCGAGAAAGCCAAGGGAAGTTGGGCTGAGGAGGTACCCCGAATAGTTTGGGCGTACCATACCACCGAGCAGTCAGGAACCCATGAGACCCCGTTTAGCTTGGTCTATGGGTGTGATGCCATGATTCCAGTCGAGATTCAGGAGAGCTCGCTGAGATTCCAGAACTTTGTAGAGGAAGACTCGAATGAGGAGAGAAGACTGAACCTGGATCTGCTGGACGAGGTCAGGGAGGAGGCAAGGCTGAAGGCTGAGGCGGTGAAGAGAAGGGTCGAGCGAAGGTACAACTCCAAGGTGATGCCAAGGCAGTTTAGAGAAGGCGATCTGGTGATGAGGAAGGCCCACCAGTACGAGATGGAGAATAAGCTATCACCCAAGTGGAGAGGACCGTTCAGAATAACCGAGGCACTCGGGAACGGAGCCTATCGCTTGGAGACGTTGGAAGGGGGGGCGATCCCTCGTACCTGGAACGCCACACACCTGAAGTTGTACTATAGCTAAGAGCTTTGTAAGTAAAGACAAACACAAATATTACATTGCAATGTCTCTGTTAAAACAGTTTCAAGGGGGCACTCTTTTTTCCCTAAGGAGGGTTTTTAATGAGGCCACCCAATAAAAGAAGAGTTTTCGAAAGTATAAGGTGTTTTCAGATTGCATATGTGTTATCTCCAAAAGTTTCGAAGAAAGACCTTGTCATTCGTACATGATTTAAGGCACGAAAAGATATGTCGCGTGTTTTCTAAAGTTTTAAAGTCCTCATCGTTTTCGGCGATTAGAGGCACCAGTTAAGTTTTAAAGTCCTCATCGTTTTCGGCGATTAAAGGCACCAGTTAAGTTGTTAAGTCCTCATCGTTTATCGGCGATCGGAGGCACCAGATGAAAGACCTCCTCGCCGTTGTGCGGGCGCAGGCGAGAAAGAGGAAAAGTCCTTCGTGTTTCTGGGAGCGAGAAGATGTAACTCCCGGGGCAACGTAGAGGCAAGTTAAAGACCTCCTCGCCGTTGTGCGGGCGCAGGCGAGAATGGTCCTCAGTGCATCCAGGGGGGAGGAGATGTACACCCTGGGCAAGTTGAGGCACCGGATAAAGTCCTTATCGCCGTTGTGCGAGCTAAGGCCCGTTAAAGACCTCCTCGCCGTCGAGCGAGTGCAGGCGTGAGAAAGAAAAGGTCCTCAGTGCATCCAGGGGGGAGGAGATGTACACCCTAGGCAAGTTGAGGCACCAGACAAAGTCCTTCTCGCCGTCGAGCGAGTTCAGGCGAGTAAAAGTCCTTCTCGCCGATGAGCGAGTTCAGGCGAGTTAAAAGACCTCCTCGCTTGTGCGCGAGTATAGGCAAGATAAAATCCTTCTCGTCTTGAACGAGTTCAGGTATGGCGAAGAGGGTGGAAGAAGCTTGAAAGGTGGCTAAGGTAGGTTCGAAGAGAACGCCTAGCCAGCCAGTTTCTAGCTCTGGGGTTCAGGGAGGTAAAGGAAGATCCCAAAGGGCATTTCTGCCTCAGATAAAGAAATGACTGCCAAAGCCTGAGGCTAAGGAAAGCTGGTGTTACCAAGAGGTCTAGGTGATCGCGAAAAGTTCAAACACGGCGAGAAGGTTGAAAGACTTGTTTGATGAAGCGGGACAAGTGGGACGTTGTTTGAACCAATGCTTGAATCACAGTTCGTTGCTTGGGACTTTTCTTACGATCAGGTTAGTGCCTTGGGGGTACAAGTTGTTTAAAGCGATTATTGCTTAAGTTTGAATCGGCTCGAAGCAGTTACGCCAAAGGTCATGTTTGCAAAATCGCTAAGTTAAACGCAGCAGAGTTAAACGTACAAAGAACGTAAAGCGCTCAAAAGGAGTCAGAAGAAATATTCGAGTTTCGCTATTGAAATAAGAAGCTGTTCGGAATACGCGTGCAAGAGTTTTTTACAAAGTAAATACAAGCGAATTTATAAAGAAGCAGATGGGGTAGAATTGGTTGAGCCTTCGGCGGGAACGACCTTCCCATCTACTACTTCGTTGTCTAACGACACCAGGCTAAGGTCAAGATCGGGGAATAGGCATGCGAACTGTTCTCGAGCGGCATCAAACCCGGCAACCAGAATCTGAGCGGAGCTTAGCTTAAGTTCTTCAATTTGCTTTTGAAATCCTTCAACCTGCTGCTTAAGCTCCTTGTTCTGCTGCTCCAGCTCTTCGACCTGTTTTCGGAGTTGTTTGTTGGTCTCTTGAGCTTGAAGAAGGTCGTCAGCCACCTTCTTGGATTCTGTCTGAGTTTGAGCCAGCTCGGCAGCCATCTTCACCTTCTCTTTGTTTGCCTCGGAGAGATCAGCCATGGCGTCGTCTCTTGCTTTCTCTACTTGCCCAAGTAGCTTCTCGCGGTCGATCGACCTCTGCTCCAGCTTCTGTACCTTATCAGCATTGGCTTGAATTTGAGCCTCCAAGTCGCTCGCCTTGGTACGCAGAGGCACGATTCTGCTTTCGAGTTCGACTTTTTCTTGGGCAAGATCATGGACTTTGCGGCGAAGGTCAACAGCTTCCTTGCGCGCAAGCCTAAGCTCGGTGTTTAGAGCATCCTCCACTCGAGAATGTTCCATTTCCGCGAGCGTTAGGCTGAATGACACCTTCTCCACCTCGACCTTCATTGTGCTGTTCTCGGTCTTGAGGTTGTAGATGTCATCCTGTAGCCGCCTGGTGGAGCTCTCCACTGCTCTCGTTATGATTGATGGGATATCCTCTACAATGGTTTTGAGTTTAGCAGTCAGAGGTTCCCACATCCTCGTAATCTCGAGGGAAAGATTTGTAGCTTGGAGAGGCGCCAGGGGGGCTTGTTGAGGGTTCTCGTCGCCGCCTTCCTTAACAGTGTTTTCGGTGTTTGCTTCTTGGCGTGGCGACGCAATCGGGGACTCGGTGATTAGGATTGGAGAGGTGTGAGCGACCTCATCCCCGATTGGAACGATTCCTGCAGCTGAAGTGTTGGAAGGAGGGCCCCCTCCTGCTGATATATGTGGTGTGGAGGCGCTCGGGGGGTCCTCCAAGAAATTTGGCTCTGGGGCCTCAGTTGCAGGTGGCGCAGTGGCCAATGGAACTGCTTGGACTGGTGGTGAAGGGGCTTGTGGTGCTGGTGATGAGGGAGGAGGAGCGGGTGTTGATGGTGGTGTTGAAGCTGGAAGAGGGGGCGGGGCAGGTGGAGAAGATGGTGCCACCCTCTTCCTTTTCGTGACAAGGCCATCCTCTGTGACCTCGTCATCCTCTTCATCATCCTCTTGGACAACTTGGGGGGCCTTCCGCTTTGGCCTCTTAAGGACCAGTTTCTTTCGTTGGGCGGGCGCCTTAGGCGGTGATCGCCCCTGGATGATGGCCTTCTCGACCGCCGAGTTGGGAACCGTCTGAGAGCCGGTCGCCAACCCGTGGTTGCGGGCGAGTGCCTTTAAATCGGCGAGCATGTTCTTACCCAGCATGGTGTCTGCATGGAATGAAAATGCATAAGTTAGCTCAAAGGAGAAAGGGGTAAGTGTATAAGACAATAAGACAGCGGAAGCAGACATATGCAGAAAAGATAAAACCAAAGTCTTGTGTGTATCGCACAAGACGCCCAGAAACAATATCAGAAACAATGTCAAGACAAAGTTGTTGCGTCCTAACCTATTTGAAATTCCAACTGGTCCTCAAAGAACTCGAAGGAAATCAGGGTGGGGGTCAAGAATGTTATGTGGGCATCTGCCACCCTCTTCCAGAAGAGACAAAGGTCTCTGTCCAAAGCTCCCATGCTATCAGGACTTCTGGGCCTCCTGAAGCAGCTCTTGGACTCCTTTTTCCCCTTGTCCACCCAGTACAAGGGGAAACCGTCGAGGAGGGAAGGGTCTTTGTCGTTTGCGCGAACCTGGATGAATTTCCCCTTCCAATCCTTGTACGACTGCTGGAAGATGGTGAAAATGGATCTCCCAGCAATGGCGTTCAGGCTGACCCACAGGCGATCTCCTGGGTGCTTGGCCTCAAACAAGAATAAAAACACGTCCACTGACGCCGGCAACCCCAGGTGGGCGCACGTTACCTTAAAAGCTCGGACAAACGCCCAGCTGTTGGGGTGAAGCTGGGCGGCAGCAATATTGAGCTCGGTTAAGAGTTCCCTCTCGAATCGAGTGAGAGGGAACCTGAGTTTAACTTTCTTGAAGAGAGTGGTGTAGACGAAGCAGAAGGGCCCGTCGGCACTCACTCTATCATCGACGCACACTGGCAGAGTGGCTGGGCAAGGCAGCACCATCATTCTCTCATCGTGCTCCTTGTGGAATGATTGGTGGGCCTCGTCCCCATTGGTCAATCGCAGAACCGCTCCTGCGGTGTTCACCGACGACGTTTCCTTTAAGAGGGTTGAGTTAGCCCATGAGTATAACGTCTTGAAGTCTGGCAGTGGGGTGGGGGCTCCTCCAGCGTTTGGTGGAGTCGCCTGGGCTAGAGTGGTTTGAGAAGACGCGGGCCTCACAGCCTGCGAAGAGGGAGCACCACGAACTTGCGTAGAGTCGTGTGCTTGTGAAGGGGGGTGTCGCGCTGACGGAGGGGGGTTCGGGGTGATCTTCGTGCGAGTCATGGTAGCAACTGCAAACGAAGGAGGAAGGAAAAATAATCAGGAGGGTTACAAAGGCTGACTCGATCATGAATGGAAGGTGAAAGACGAACCAATGTGAGTTCGTTGCGACAATCGGCAAAGCCCTAAGTCACGCAGAAGGAGAAATGGAAAAACAGCCCACAGCGTATGCACCAGACAGTTACAGGATGATGCAAATCGGTGAAAATGCAAGAAAACCCACTAGACGAAGGAAAGTAGTTACCTTTCGATGATCAGGAGAGCGTTGAAGGGAGGTGGTGATCTGGAGCGTCGAGGAACGTCGAGAGTTTTCGCAGAGGGAAATAAGAGCGTATGCAAGTGTGAAGAAAGTGATGGAACAGTAGGAGCGTAAGGGGTTTAAGGGTTTTCGAAATAAGTTTGGAAGCGCTAACGGCAGATGAAGAGAACCGTTGATGAAGCCACGTGTCGAACGATGCGCGAAGAGTTTGGTGGAGCGTCAGAGCAGCAGAAAGTACTACCGCTTGGAATTCTGCGCCCATGCCACGTAGACCGGTGTTAACGAAGGCTTTTTCAGTCTTTTCGCTAGACAAGTCTTCGCTTAAGACTGGGGGGCTTGTGTACCGCCCTGGTGGTCGGATGCGATGACGTGGCATCCTGTTACAGTGTAGGCGTGTTGACAAGGCGCCAGGTTGGCAGTTGGGAAGGAAGTCGGGAGGCACGCGTAGTCGCCGATAGTTAAGTTGGCGTGTTCCGATCTCCAGCTTACCGGAATAGGCGATCGCCAGGTTGAGGACAAAGTCGCCAGATGCAGACTCAGGCGACCAGGCAGTCGGAGATCGCCAGAACAAGCACATCGCCGAAGTTAAAAGAGAAGCAGATTATGAAGGCGGCCGGCGAGACCACAGGGAAGGTGTGTGAAGGCCCTACCTCGCCAGTTTCAGTAGAGATCGCACTCCTGAGTTAGCTATGCACTGGGCAGCACCATGCATAGGTAACTTAGCCAAAATGAGAGTAGAAGTAGCGCCAAGTCAGGGAGCCTCCGGATGATGGCACGTGTACAGTTGGATACGAGCCACGTGTCCAAGTCTGTAACTGCCAGGAGAGAGAAAACCACCAGGTATATAAGAGTTCCTAACAGATTTCCTAAGGTACGCGCGTTCAGTTCATACACTTTACGCTTGCGAGTGACAGAGCTGTTTGTGAGAGAGATTTGCACGGTTCCAGTTCTTAGTATTTGGTGATACCTCCACTGACTTGAGCGTCGGAGTGCGATCGGCCGCAGCGGCGCCGTATCGTTTTCTTTGCAGGTTCTTGAGATAGATCCAGAGGAGGAACGGAGGTGGAAAGCGGCGCGCACGTCGATCCTTTGACGAGGCATTCTCCAGCGCTCCGGTCAACAGGCAGGATTAGTACAGTTCATGGCCCGTTTTGTTAGTGATTTACAACTTACCTCCTGCTTTGTGTATGAAGCGTAAATACATGATGTTATCTATGATGATCTCTGGTCCAAAACAACCTAGAAATGACATAGATGTTTATCTTAATCCATTGATTGAAGATTTGAAGTTATTATGGAATGAAGGGGTTGATGTGTTTGACGCGTTTAAGAATGAATCTTTCCGATTGCATGCGATATTGTTTTGTACTATCAATGACTTCCCTGCATATGGGAACTTGTCAGGTTATAGTGTGAAAGGCCATAGAGCATGTGATGGAGATCAAGGCCAAGGACAAATAGAAGCCAATCAACAAGGACAAGAGGAGGAAGAGGATCAAGAGGTAGATGTGCAAGACGTTACTCATCCTTCTCAGAGGCTTACAAGAAGCATGTTCAAGGCCTTAGGAAATAATGGACAATTGTTTTCTTTATTTGTAATATCTTTGGTAGATGGTGCTTAAGAGGGAAACATAAGAAACCTCTTGTGTAAAAGCATCCTTATTTGTAGTTTAGAAATATTAGTAGCTTAGGGGGGAGTGAACTTAGTAAGGGATGCTAGGGGAGTGTAGATATGAGTTAGGAGGTGCCAAACTAGGAAGGAAAGTCACACTTCCTTCATGCACTAGTTGGCGCCGAATTTGAAGGTCATTAGGGAAACATTTGCATTTGATTAGTCTTGCATTTCAGCACCTTATAGGCTATAAATAGAGGTGCTGCCCTTGTACAAATCAGATTTGGAAATTGTAGTAAGAAAACTCTACTCAAATTGAGAGAGATATTGGAAGAGCTTTGGTGCCTTCATCAAGTCTTATCTTGGGTGTCTATGGTGAACCTCAAGTGGCGGCAGCTCACTAATCTTGGAGTATCCACACTCTAAGTGGCGTGATCACTCACCTCTTCTTCCATCTCCATAAGTTTTCTATTCTCAAGCTTTGTTTCCTTTTCATGTTCTTCATTTCAGCTTACTTGTTCTTCAAATTCTGTTCGGTCCTTTGGCTGTAGTTTAATTTCTGTTCGGTAGTTTATGTTTTTGGCGGAATCCAATTGTTAAATTCTTCAATTCTTGTTGTTTGATTCTATTTGACAATACATGGACTTCCATGTGAGCTTTGGTTCGGTGCAAAATCTTGGTGAGTTCTTGAATTAGAACATTGATCCAATTCTAATTAAAGTGTCAATTCATGACCAACTCAAGTTGTTCCTAAGAATGTCAAAGAATCATGTATTCTTGCTATTGCATTCACATCAGCATGTCCAATATGTCAAGATAAGACATCTTATGAGCAGTTGAAACACGGAAGAAAAACTGTGTATCTAGGGCATCGTAGATTTCTAAAGAAATATCATTAGTATCGTAGATTGAAAAAAGCTTTTAACGGATACCATGAACATGAAATTTGTCCCACTCCCTTAAGTGGTGTTGAAATTTATGAAAAAATTAAAAAATGTTAATGTGACTTTTGGAAAAATGAAGAAGAAGCAAACTGTGAGTGAAATATGGAAGAAGAGATCAATCTTTTTTTATCTTCCGTATTGGTGTAAGTTAGATGTCAGACACTGTCTAGATGTAATGCACATAGAAAAGAATGTGTGTGATAGTCTAATAGGAACACTTATGAACATTAAAGGCAAAACAGAGGATGGTGTGAATGCACGTCTGGATTTGATTGAGATGAATATACGAGAGGAATTGGCACTGAGAGAAGTTGGTAAACGTACATACTTGCCTATAGCGTGTTACACTTTGTCAAAGAAAGAGAAAACAAGTTTTTGTGAATGTCTTAAAGGTGTTAAGGTACCACAAGGCTACTCTTCAAATGTGAAGAGTCTTGTATCTATGAATAATTTGAAACTAATTGACTTAAAGTCACACAATTGTCACGTTCTAATGCAACAATTACTACAGGTGGCTATTCGTGGAATCTTGCCAAAAAATGATAGGCATACAATCACTCGACTATGTTCATTTTAAATTCCATATGTAGTAAAGAGATTGGCTCTCAGAAGTTGGATGAACTTGAAGAAGAAATAATTGTTATCTTATGTCAACTCGAGATGTTTTTTCCTCCATCTTTTTTTGATATTATGGTACACTTGGTTGTTCATCTTGTAAGAGAAATCAGATTGTGTGGGCCAGTTTATATGCGATTGATGTATCCAGTTGAACGATACATGAAGATTTTGAAGGGATATGTGAAAAATCAATGTCGTCCGGATGCTTCCATTATTGAAAAATACATTTCAGAAGAATCTATTGAGTTTTGTTTCGAGTACATGTCAAAAGCCAAATGTATAGGAGTTCCTAGAAAAGGTTGGCACTCTCGTAGATTCATAAGTAAATCTTCAAAAGGTGTACATGTCATAAGAAAATATAGAGAAGAGGTTCTGCAAGCACACTTGTATATCTTGAATAACACTGATGAGGTGTTACCATACTTAGATACACACAAAGACATTGTCAAATATAAAAATCCAAGGCAATTAGAAAAATGGGTGTTAATTGAGCATAACAAAACTTTCATGTCATGGTTTAATCAACAAATAATGAATGATCCATCAACATCTGAAACATTAACATGGCTTGCAAACGGTCTCAAATTTGATGTTTTATGTTGTTCTGGCTATGAAGTAAATGGTTGTTTGTTTTACAGAAAGTCTCGAGATGATAGGAGTATAGTGCAAAATAGCGGAGTCACCTTGGAGGCAAAGTCTATGCAGTTTTCAACTGCAAATGATCAAAATCCTGTTGTGGGATCAATGCCTTATTATGGTGTCATAGTAGAGATTTGGGAAGTTAATTATACCAAGTTTACTGTACCTGTTTTCAAATGCAAGTGGGTTGACAATAAGACTGGTGTCAAAGTTGATGAATCAGGAATGACTTTGGTTGACTTTCGAAAGATAGGTTATTGTGACGGACCATTCATAATGGCACATCAAGCTTCCCAAGTTTTCTATATCCAAGATCTTACGTCTGACCACTGGTTTGTTGTGCTACATGGAAAAAAACAACATAATGACCCAGAAGATACAAACAAAGACATTTGTGAGATTGAATCACTTACAAGAACGACCATCACTAAAGAGTACGAGGATGTTGCTGATGTTGTACATGCAACTCAAAATGATCATGACGAAGGAATATATATTTGTATGTGCATATGATTCATGTTTAGTTTTACAATATATAATTTTAATTATATTTCATATTCTTGATGCTTATCATATTTGTTTGATAACAGGAACATAGCCGATGATAAAGTTTCTCGTTCAAAAAATGGTAAAGGACCTACAAGATTAAAGAATATGTTTAAGAAGATAAATAAAGATGACAAAATACCTTTGTCTATTGATATCCACACTGGTGTGGCCACTGGGCAATATGCAAAGAAATATAGGAGTTATCTTGTAGTACTGTCTCGTGAAAGAATCTCTATCTTAACTGAGTCCTGGGATCACGTGACTGACCACGAGAAAAATATGATTTGGCAAGATATTTTGGTATGTAATTGTTTTTACTTTGTTCAATCTAAAGTTATTTTATACTTTGTTATTGTTTATGAACTAATTCTTTCAAATAATGTAGACTCATTACAAGATCCTGAATGTGAAAACCTTGAAAGTGAAGGTTCTTTCTGATGTGAGTGTCAAGTTTCGTCAGTTCAAATAAAAATTGACAACAAATTATATATATGGTGAAAGGAAAAAAGAAAATCCTTGTACAAAACATACATCCCTTGATGAAGAAACTTGGCAGCAGTTTGTGCAGATTCGACAAACTGAAAAATGGAAGGTTAATATCACTTTTATATTTGAATATAGTTTATATTAACGTATTATTAAATTTTGAATGTTATGATAGGAGGTTCGGAAAAAAGCAAAAGCCAGTCAGGCACAAAGTGATACCCCACACTTATTGTCCCGTGGTGGTTATAAGTTGTTAGAGCAGAACATGCTTGAAGAAAATATTAAAGCACGTTCTACTTCCATTGAGAAAATGAATAGTGTAGATTCTTTGAGGCCTCCATCCCCACCACCCCGATATGAGATGTGGAAGGTGTTGGGTCTATTAGTGTCTAAGTTCAAGAGGGGAGGGGTGAATTGAGCTTATAAAATTTTTGCAAGAACACACAATTTTCAGTATACCAGAGGCAAAAAGAACAGATTGTTTTTACATGAAACAGATTGATTCTTCAGAGCAGTCTAGCACAATTTGATTTTGTTCAATATAAAATTGTGATCAACAGAGAATTATACCAGAATTAGATTAGCTGAATATTATGAGGATGAACGATACAACTATGCTTAGGAATCAAACAACTTTACTCAACACAAGATTTTAAGGAGAATGATTCCTTCTCAGATTTTAATGATTAGACTGTTTGTTCACAGATCACTTAAACCATCATATGCAACTGTCTTGTTTGTGATTAGAGAACTTTAACAAATCAGGAAGAACAATTTTTACTTAAACCCAGAATTAACAGATTCAATTTCAAAAGAACAGATTTAGTTCTTGACAGAATTAAGCAAAAGCAGAAATGAGTGCAGGGATGAAAAGAAAAGGCACACAAGTTTTTATACTAGTTCACTCATACAGAGCTACGTCCAGTCTCACCTTACCCCAAGGTGGAATTCACTAAAAAAACAGTACCAATTACTTACAGACACAACAGTTTTTGAACACTACAAGAACAACACAATCAATGCTGAAAAAACCTATTTCAGCACACCTTGCACTCCAAGAAACCCTATCAAGGAGTGACTAACACTTACACCTTTACAAACCAGAATAAAGGAAATATTACACCTGAAAAGAAGATGCAAAAACTCAAAACCAGTAGTTCAATTTGCTGCAGCACTGCACCAGCACCTTCACCAAGATCAAAGGTTTCCTAGAACAAGCACACTTGAAAATCTCTTTGGAAAACCTTTCAAAAATCTTTTGATCCTTCTTCTCACATGGAAATTGTTTGATCACTGTCAAAAACGTAATTGCTCAGCACCTTTTCCTGTGAGAGAGACTTTTCTTTATATAGAAAACCGTTTCTAACTTCTTTTCAAAAAACAGTTGAAAAGCAGTTATGAAAACAACAGATTCATTTTTTAACGTAACAGATTTATTTTGTGAAAACCGCCAACTCAGCTAACTGAAATAACTGTCTGAGTTGTACCTTTGGTGCCCTAACTAACTTGTGAAAAACCTTTCAGCTGACCAAAGAATAAACCTGTTCTTTCACAATGAAACAAATTGAAAGATAGCAAATAGGCCAGCTCAGCATTAACTGAAATAACTAACTAAGCTTTACTTGTGGTGCCTTAACAGAATTTTAGAAAAGCCTTTTAACAGAGAAGAAATAAACCGATTCTTTCTCCATAAAACAGATTTATTTTTTGTACTGATTTAAAACTTTTAAGAGCACTTTTAAAAGCTTTTCATAAACCCTTTAACCACATCATGTGCTTGATCCAGACTTGGTTAGGCATCTAGGATGGGTCATATAGCAAAAGGCAACCTTACACAATTACAAGCCTACATACAAGATCATCTAAACCTATTACAAACTTCAAAGCAAACTAGCTATTTTTCTACATCAAACACACACAACACTAGGTAGAGAAGAGACTCCATCCATCTTCAACAATCTCCCCCTGATTGATGGAGACAAATCCCCTTTGCACAGCATAGTTTGATGATCACAATCTGTATTAGACTAGCTGCCAAAACCTGCACAAAATTTTTAGACATAAAACCATAATAGAGCAGTTGTGAGTTTTGTGCTACCTTCATGTACCATGTAGCTTTCTGTGGCTGTTCTTCTCCCCCTTTGGATTCATCAAACAGAGTAAAGCATGGGATAAAACATACAAGCCATTCATCACAGTTCAAACTATAAATTCAGTATTAAGTTCTATTACAAACCTCAATGAAATCAACTAAAAACCAGTGCAGAATAAAGACATACAGATTAATTCCAAAATGTTCAACATATAAAAGCTAAAGACTTAGATATAGGATCACTTGTCATTGTAGTAGAGCTCAGTTAGCTGCACTTGAACTCCTTCAAGTTGGTCATCCAAGTGTTGAAACCTGGCATAAGTCATTTCATAGTGTGCCTTCTGCTCATATGTGAGTGTGTCCAGCCTGCTTAGCACTTGTCTTTCAAACATAGACAGAGGTTCACCTCTGTACTCAGGTTCCTCATATGCAACCATTGCATTTTGACTTGTAGCAGCAACATCTTCATGTCCAGCAGAGTGCACTGGTGATGCATCCATTTTCTGCACTCCATCAGCATTTTCTTCTCCATTTTCTGGATCAGCTGCTTCATTTTCAGCTCTGTTTGCAGCATTCCTTCTGAATACCCAGCTGTCATCTTCCTTTTGAAAGCCCATTTCCAAGAGAGTGGAGTTGTCTATTTCACTTGCTGCCTTAATGGTGTCATTTCTCTCATTTGTACTGTCAACTTCAAAATAATCGATTAGCTTTGACACAAAAATAGCATATGGAAAACGATAGTTTGGTGACCTTGTGGATTTGAGCATATGCTCCACCATTGTACTCACCCAATTTACCTTGAGTTGGTTCATGATACAGTACAGCAGAATCAAATCTTCTTCATCGAGAGTTGCATGATTACTTCCTCTTGGAGTAAGCTGCCAAGCAATGATGTAGGCAAGGAGTCTTGGAATGATTGTGAGATTTCCAGCATGGAATCTAGCCACTGGTTCAGTAGGGTTTCTCACACAACTTCTGTAAAACTACATCTTATTGAATCCCTGAATTCTAGCAGTGTTACCTTTGCTTACTTTCATTCCAGAATACTTGATTCCTCCCACATTACTCCATATTTCTCTTGTAATCTTCAGCTTCACACCTTTCACGTGGGAGACCAAATTTTTTCCATCTTGAACCAAGTTGTTGTAGAAGACTTTCACCAAGTCTGGATAGACATTTCCAGTCATTTCTAGGAAGTTCTTCAGCTTTTCATGCTTGAGCAAGGTTTTTGCTTCAGTCAGATTTTCTTCTCTCAACCAAGAAAATTCCAGCACTTTGGGCGCATTGACTTGCTTTCTGCTTGTCTCATGGATGTACCTTGTCATTGCTTCAGAATCTCCAGCAAACCATTTCTCCAGAATACCTTGGTTGCTGCTGGATTGCTCCTTGGATTTCTTCTTTCTGTGTGATGAGGATGCCATGCTCAATCTGTTTTTTCCCTGCACCAATTTATTAATATACAATTCTAAAAAAGATACAGTACAGATTATCACTCAGAACGGAAACGAAACCTGTGGTGAAGCAAATGTGAACCTGGAAAACTTATAGCACAAATGAGAAGGTGTGAGAGAAAAGTTGATTTGTGCTAGGTTTATATAGAATCATTAAACCAAATTTTGAAAATCACAGATTTTAACGAAGGACAATTTTATCAGATTTTAGGAATTATGAATTTTGAAGGAAAATCAAATTTATCAGATATGCTACAGATTTTATTCCAATGGTGCAGCAGGTTCAGGTGTGGATTCACGTAAGAATATCTTGGAACCTGATTTTGGCACATCAAATATGTTGCACCTACACAATATCCAATCAGTTAGGATACCCACACTCTAATTGGCACAAACCTGCTGGTTAATAACCGAAAAAGCAGTCAAAGATTGTACCGCCCCGGTAGTCGGAAGTGATGACGTGGCATCAAGCTATTGTATAGGCGTGTTGATGGGACGCCTGGCTGGCAGAAGGTGATGTGATTCCACTAGCCATATAGAGAAAGGTTCTTGACCTTCTTAGGAATCACCTTGAGTTGGACATTATAGAGGCACTTTTCTTAGAGTTGGATCATTGTTCTAAGACAAGAACTCACCAAAAACTAGTACCAAATCCCAAGCTCATTTGGATGAACCAATTGTAGTCAAATTGAACCAAACAAAAGAGCAAGAAAAGCAAAGGAACAAGATGAATGGACAGAAATATAAAACTGCCGAACCAAAACTCATAAAAAACAGCAAGAACACCAAACCAAAACTCAAGAACACAAGCTAACAAAAACAATAGAAAGAGGAGGAAGGAAGGAGAAGAGAGTGCTCATGAAGATGGAAGGATGTTGGATGATCTCGCCACTAGAAGTGTGGAATGCTCCTAGATAAGAGTGATGCCGCCACTTGAGGACTCCATTGATCCATCAAGATAAGACTAGAGAAGAAGGCTCCAAAAGCTCTCCAAAGTTCACTCAAAATTTGAGTAGAGTTTTCTTAGATTAATTCCAATCTGAATTTTACAAAGAGAGCACCTCTATTTATAGCCTAAGGTGCTGAAAAGTAAGCTACACAATTTCAAAAAAACTCCCTCCTAAAAAGCTTCTAGAATTTGCGCCTAAAACAAAGCATGAGGAAGGTGTGATCCCTTCTCTCACTTTGGCACCTCCTTATTTACTCCTACACCTATCTACTAACACACCCCCCCTAAGACTCTTAACTAAAGACTAAAAGATGCTTTAACAATAGAGGTTTCTAATGTTTCCCTCTAAGCACCTTTCTAAACAATATTTATTTAAAACTTGGCTTTGCCCCTTATGGGATGGTCTTTGGGCTTTTGTGGGCTTTGGCCTTCTTGGGCTTGGGCTTGGGCTTTATCTTTTGCAAAGATTAACAAGAAAAACTTTAAATGTGAAGGCGAATGATCTTGTTCTTCATTATAAAAAACCACCTTTAGTTGATTCTCATCAGAAGGGAAGGAAGTCGGGGGGCTCGTGTAGTCGCCAGTTATTAAGTTGGCGTGCTCCGATCTCCAGCACACCCGAACCGGCGGTCACCGGGTTAAAGATGAAGTCGCCAGATGTAAACCCAGGCGACCAAGTGATTAGAGATCGCCGAAGAAAGGACATCGCCGGAGATGAAGGCAGATAGACATTTCCCAGCTAGCCAGAGGGTGAGGTCGGGGGACAGCTTGCTCGATCATACACGGTGGAACAGGTGGTGCAGATCATGAAGGCGGCCGGCGAGACCACAGGGACGGTGTGTACGAAGGCACCCGCACTCGCCAATCCAAAAGAGATCGCGCTCCAAGGCAACTATGCACTGAGTAGTATCATGCATAAGTAACTTAGCCAAAAGAGAGTCAGAAGCAGCGCCCAAGTCAAGGAGGCTCCAGATGATGGCACGTGTACTGCTGGATGCGAGCCACGTGTCCAGGTGTGTAACTGCCAGGAGAGAGAAAGTGTCCAAGTATATAAGAGTTTCTCAACGAACTTCTGAGGTACGCACGTTCAGATTGTCTTCTTTACGCTTGCGAGTTCTTGAGTATACTGAGAGAGAACTGGTTCACGGTTCCTTGAGAGTTCTTGAGTCTTACTCTTGAAGTAATTGGTGGTTCGGTCATTGACTTGGGCGTTGGAGTGCGATCGGCCGCAGCGGCGCCGTTCTGTTCTTTTGCAGGTTCTTGAGGTGGATCGCGGCGAAGGACGGAGGCAAACGCGGCGCATACGTCGATCCAAGTTTGACGAGGCAAAGCTCCAGCGTTCTGGTCAACAGGCAGGATCATCAACGAGGCAAAGCTCCACCGTGGGGCCGTGTAAAACCTGTTCCCATCCACAGCGTGAGTTCTTGGAGGTTTTTGCAATTTTCTGTGTGGTTGTGTGCTGGTGCAACCATTGTCCGCTGTTCATCTAGGTTTTGTTTGCTAATTGCGTTTTTTCCACCGTTCGTTTGGGTTTTTGTTCGGTGAGGTGAAGTTTTCTGCTGATTGCGCGGATTTTGATCGGTGAGATCTGAGTTCTATGGCTCGTTTTGATTTTTCGTGGAAAGAGCGTTGGTTTCTGGTGGAGTTGCAGGTTTCTGTGGAAGTTCGCTGTGTTCTTGAGGTTTCTTTCGAAGTTTCGCGAAGTTCTGACCGATTGATCGCTGAATCGATCGTCGCTGAAGGAGGTGTTGTTCATTACTCTCTGTGATTTGTCAAATTTTCATGAGAAAAATGAGAAGCAACCGTTCAAGTCCAGTTGCACCTGTTGCTGCTGAAGGCGCCATGACCATGGCGCAGATGGTGGAAATTATGCGTTCGCTGCAGGCGAATGTGGAGGCCTCGCGCATAGAGCAGGCAAGAATGCACGAGGACCTGGTCGCCTCTCAGGCCAGGAATGATGAGCTTAGCAGAGTGACTGAAGAACTGCGTCAAGCTCTTCAGGAGCAGCGAGGGCGTCCAGTCGCTGAAAAAGTCGCGCCGTCAACGCCGCCTCGCGTTTTTCCTATGCCTTTCGCTCAGGCGATTACCGACAAGCCCATCCCTGCGAGTGTGGTACCTGTGAAGGCTGTTTTCACCGGCATGGAGGATCCCGAAGCTCATCTCACCACGTTCCATACGCAGATGATGCTGTCAGGAGGGTCAGACGCCGTGTACTGCAAGATGTTTGTAAGCACACTCCAGGGAACGGCGCTGGAATGGTTTGTGAGCCTGCCTACAAGTCACATAACCAACTTCCAACAGTTTTCAAAGATCTTCGTCGAGCAGTACATCGTGAACAAGGCACCGCCCAGGGTGTCTTACGATTTGTTTGACATAAGGCAGTATCAGGGAGAGTCCCTCAGGGACTACCTGAATCGTTTTGGGGCGCAGATGGTCCGCTCGCCAGCCAAAGATGAAGAGATGCTGGTCTTCGCATTCAAGAAGGGCGTGCTGCCGAGACCATTCTGCGAGGCATTGATCAGGGCTCACCCTGCCACGTTTGCTGAGGTCAGGCGACTTGCGGTGGCCCACATCGGCGATGAGAGTGAGGTCGCCGAGAAGAGAGGAAGCGTGGCTCCCGCTAGGCCACGCGCCCAGACCAGGATCCAGCCACAGAGGGTGCTGGAGACAGCGGCGGCCAGGAGGGATCAGAGGACTCGCCATCCCTATGATCCAAGGAAGAACAAGGGCAGGGGCCAAGGACGCCCACAACCAGCACGCGGGGAGTACAATCGCCCGTCAAAGCACAAGTTTGTCATGGGATTGGCGGACCTGATCGCCATTCCCAATATATCAGCTAGGTTGAAAGCGCCCAAGAAGGTGGGCGACAAGGTGCTGGGACCAAAGCCAGATGCCTGGTGTGAGTTCCACCAGGGCTTTGGCCACACCGTGGACTCGTGCTTGGCTTTAGGATACCAGCTCGACGATCTGGTCAAGAGCGGGTTCCTAAACGACTACTTGCTGGACAGAAGGACGGGGGGCGCGTCGAGCTCCCAACCAGCAGGGGGAGAGGCTCAGCAGCACGAGATGCCTACCTACGGGGAAATCCACACCATCGCAGGAGGTTTCTCAGGTGGTGGATGCACCGCATCACAGAGGAAGAATTACGCGAGGTCTGTGATGACGGTGGATATGTTTGAAGACCACTCGCTGGATGTGGACATTACGTTCACCAAGCAAGATCTCCGGGACGTTGTGCCTCATGACAACGATCCCATAGTCATCTCGTTGATCACAGCAGGAAGAAAGGTCCACAGGGTTCTGGTGGACCAAGGAAGCTCGGCAGACGTGATGTTCTGGCCGACTTTCACGCAGTTGGAGCTACCCCTTGACCAGCTGAGGCCCTATGGAGGGTGTTTGTATGGTTTCGCTGGCGACCAGGTAGAGGTCAGGGGGTACATTGAGTTGAGAACTACGTTTATAGATGAGGCGGGCTCGAGAACAGAGAAAATCAAATACCTTGTCGTAAACGCTCCTTCAGCATACAACATTCTGCTGGGAAGACCCACGCTCAACAGAATAGGCGCTATACCGTCGACCCGGCACATGAAGGTGAAGTTGCCGTCTATGGAGGGGGTGGTGATCACCATCAAATCCGACCAGAAAGAAGCGAAGAAGTGCTATGAGAATAGCCTGAAGAACAAGAGGTCGGTGAGTTATGTGACAACCACCCCGCCTCCTGGTGTGAAGCCCAGATCGACGGTAATAGAAGAGACCGCCGGAAGAGATGTGGTGATGGTGGATGCTGAGCTGGGGGAAGGGAACGCCGGTCTGGAAGAAGAGGAGGCAAGGAATCGCCCTGAGGAAGCGAGGGAGCTGGGAATCGCCAGGGCGGTGATCGCCAGAGAAACCAGGCCAAAACCTGTCGAGCAGTGGCTCGAGAGAGAGATCGGAGGAAAGATCTTCAAGCTGGGAAGATCTCTGGAGGTTGAGCTCCAGGACCAGATCGCCAAGGTGATAGAGCGGCATCTGGATGCGTTTGCCTGGTCCGCTTCGGACATGTCCGGGATCGATCCCGACTTCTTGTGCCATCATTTGGCGATGGACAACTTGGTGAGACCAGTGCGGCAGAGGAGGAGGAAGTTCAATGAGGAGAGGAGGCAGGCGATTAGAGACGAAATACAGAAACTCCTCGCTGCAGGCCATATCAGGGAGGTACAGTACCCCGATTGGCTAGCCAATGTCGTGCTGGTGAAGAAGAGTAATGGGAAATGGCGCATGTGCGTCGATTTCACTGATCTGAATAAGGCTTGCCCGAAGGACTCATATCCTTTACCAAGCATAGACGCCCTGGTGGACAGTGCTGCAGGGTGTAAGTTGTTAAGTTTCCTGGATGCCTTCTCGGGGTATAACCAGATCAAGATGCATCCCATGGATGAAGAGAAGACTGCCTTCATGACCGAGAGATCGTGCTACTGCTACAAGGTGATGCCGTTTGGGCTGAAGAACGCGGGGGCCACGTACCAGAGGCTAATGGATCGAGTACTTGCACCCATGCTGGGAAGGAATGTGCAAGCGTACGTGGATGACATGGTCGTGACCTCGCCAGAGAAAAGCAAGCACGTCGCGGACTTGGAGGAGTTGTTCACTACGATCGCCAAGTTTAGGTTGAAGCTGAACCCGGAGAAGTGCATTTTTGGCGTGGAGCCTGGGAAGTTCTTGGGTTTCCTCTTAACTGAGAGAGGAATAGAAGCCAACCCTGATAAGTGTGCCGCCATCTTGGCGATGAGGAGCCCGACTACAGTGAAGGAAGTGCAGCAGCTTACAGGCCGGATGGCCGCACTGTCTCGCTTCGTGTCAGCTAGTGGAGAGAAGGGCCATCCATATTTTCAGTGCTTAAGGCGGAATAACAATGATCCTGCCTGTTGACCGGGGCGCTGGAGAATGCCTCGTCAAAGGATCAACGTGCGCACCGCTTATCACCTTCGTTCCTCCTCTGGATCTACTTCAAGAACCTGCAAAGAAACGACACGGCGCCGCTGCGGCCGATCGCACTCCGACGCTCAAGTCAGTGACGGTATCACCAAATACTAAGAACTAGAACCGTGCAAATCCTCTCACAAACAGCTCTGTCACTCGCAAGCGTAAAGTGTATGAACTGAACGTGCGTACCTCAGAAAGTCTGTTAAGAGCTCTTATATACCTGGTGGTTTTCTCTCTCCTGGCAGTTACAGACTTGGACACGTGGCTCGCATCCAACTGTACACGTGCCATCACCTGGAGGCTCCCTGACTTGGCGCCGCTTCTGCTCTCATTTTGGCTAAGTTACGTATGCATGGTACTGCCCAGTGCATAGCAAACTTAGGAGTGCGATCTCTACTGGAACTGACGAGTTAGGGCCTTCATACACCTTCCCTGTGGTCTCGCCGGCCGCCTTCATAATCTGCTTCTCCTTCATCTTTGGCGATGTGCTTTCTCTGGCGATCTCCGACTGCTTGGTCCCCTGGGTCTGCATCTGGCGACTTCATCTTCAACCTGGCGATCGCCTATTCTGGTAAGCTGGAAATCGGAACACGCCAACTTAACAACTGGCGACTACACGTGCCTCCCGACTTCCTTCCTAACTGCCAACCTGGCGCCTTGTCAACACGCCTACACTGTAGCAGGGTGCCACGTCATCATACCCGACCACCAGGGCGGTACACAAGCCCCTCAGTCTTAAGCGAAGACTTGTCTAGCGAAAAGACTGAAAGAGCCTTCGTTAACACCGGTCTACGTGGCACTGACGCAGAATTCCAAGCGATAGTACTTTCTGCTGCTCTGACGCTCCACCAAACCCTTCGCTCATCGTTCGACACGTGGCTTTCATCAACGGCTATCTTCATCTGCCGTTAGCGCTTCCCAAAACCATTTCGAAAACCCTTAAACCCATTACGTTCCACTGTTCCATCACTTTCTTCGTGCTCGCAAAACGCTCTAACTTCCCTCTGCGAAAACTCTCAACGCTCTTCAACGTTCCAGATCACCATCTTCCTCCCTCGTCTGCCTGATCATTGAAAGGTAATTACTTTCCTTCATCTGCTGGGTTTCCTCGCATTTTCACCGATTTGCATCATCCTGTAACTGCCTGGTGCATACGCTGTGGGTCGTTTTTCCATTTCTCTTCTGCGTAACTTAGGGCTTTGTCGATCGTCGCAACGAACTCACATTCGTTCGTCGTTTCACCTTCCCTCCATGATCGAGTCAGCCTCTGTAATCCCCTGATCGTTTTTTCTTTCTTCTTCCTTTGCAGTTGCTATCATGACTCGCACAAAGATTACCCCGAACCCCCCTCCATCAGCACGAAACCCTTCTTCACAAGCACACGACTCGACGCAAGTTCGTGGCGCTTCTTCCTCGCAGGCTGAGAGTCCTGCATCTTCCCAAACTGCTCTGGCCCAGGCGACTCCACCTAACGCTGGAGGAGCCCCCGTCCCTCTGCCAGACTTCAAAACATTATACCCTTGGGCCACCCCAACCCTTCTGAAGGAGACCTCGTCGGTGAACACTGCGGGAGCAGTTTTGCGGTTGACAAAGGGGGACGAGGCCTATCAATCGTTTCACAAGGAGCACGATGAGAGGATGATGGTGCTGCCTTGCCCCGCCGCTCTGCCAGTGTGTGCTGACGACAAAGTGAGCGCCGACGGGCCCTTCTGTTTCGTTTACACAACTTTCTTCAAGAAGGTCAAGCTCAGGTTTCCCCTCACCCGATTCGAGAGGGAACTTTTGACCGAGCTCAACATTGCTGCCGCCCAGCTTCACCCCAACAGCTGGGCGTTTGTTCGAGCCTTTCAAATAACATGCGACCACCTGGGGTTGCCCGCGTCGGTGGACGTGTTTTTGTTTCTTTTTGAGGCCAAGCACCCAGGTGACCGCCTGTGGGTCAGCCTGAATGCCATTGCTGGGAGATCCATTTTTACCATCTTCCAGCAATCGTACAAGGACTGGAAGGGGAAGTTCATCCAAGTACGCGCAAACGATAAAGACACTTCTCTTCTTGATGGCTTCCCCTTGTACTGGGTGGACAAGGCGAAAAAGGAGTCCAAGAGCTGCTTCAGGAGGCCCAGAAGTCCTGATAGCATGGGAGCTTTGGACCGAGACCTCTGCCTATTTTGGAAGAGGGTGGCAGATGCCAACATAACATTCCTGACCCCCACCCTGATCTCCTTCGAGTTCTTTGAGGACCAGTTGGAATTCCAAATAGGTTAGGACACTACACTCTTGTTTTGATATTGCTTCTGATACTGCTTCTGGGCGTCTTGTGCGATACGCACAAGACTTTGGTTTTACCTTTTCTGCATATACCTGTTTGCTGTTTCATTACCTCGTGCACTTATCTCTTTCTTCTCTGAGCTAACTCATGCACTTTCGTTTCATGTAGACACCATGTTGGGTAAGAACATGCTCGCCGACTTAAAGGCGCTCGCCCGAAACCACGGGTTGGCGACCGGTTCCCAGACGGTTCCCAACTCGGCGGTCGAGAAGGCTATCGTTCATGGGCGATCACCGCCCAAGGAACCTACCCAGCGCAAGAAACTGGTCCTTAAGAGGCCAAAACGGAAAGCCCCCCAAATCGTCCAAGAGGAGGAAGAAGAGGACGACGAGGTCACAGAGGATGGCCTTGTCACGAAAAGGAAGAGGGTGGCACCATCTTCTCCACCTGCTCCACCCCCTCTTCCGACCTCATCACCACCATCAACGCCCGCTCCTCCTCCCTCATCGCCAACACCACAAGCCCCTTCATCACCAGTCCAAGCAACTCCACTGGCCACTGCGCCACCAGCAGCTGAGGCTCAAGAGCCAAATTTTCTGGAGGACCCCCCAAGTGCCTCTACGCCTCATATCTCAGCTGGAGGGGGCCCCCCTTCAAACGCTTCAGCTGCAGAGAACGTTCCAATCGGGGATGAGGTTGCCCACACCTCTCCAATTCTAATTACCGAATCCCCAGTTGCATCGCCTCGCCAGGAAGCAAACACTGAAAATCCTGCTAAGGAAGGTGGCGGCGAGAACCCTCAACAAGCCCCCCTGGCGCCTCTCCAAGCATCAAACCTTTCCCTTGAAGTCACAAGGATGTGGGAACCTCTGACTGCCAAACTCAAAACCATAGCAGAGGATATCCCATCGATTATAACGAGGGCTGTGGAGAGCTCCACCAGGCGGCTTCAAGACGATCTCTACAACCTCAAGACCGAAAATAGCACTATGAAGGTTGAGGTGGAGAAGGTGTCATTCAGCCTGACGCTCGCGGAAATGGAACACTCCCGAGTGGAGGATGCCCTGAGTACCGAGCTCAGGCTGGCGCGCAAGGAAGCTGCTGACCTTCGCCGCAAAATTCATGATCTTGCCCAAGAGAAAGTCGAGCTAGAAAGCAAGATCGTGCCTCTCCGCACCAAGGCGAGCGACCTGGAGACTCGCATTCAAGCTGATGCCGCCAAGTTGCAAAAACTGGAGCAGAGGTCGGTCGAACGCGAGAAGCTACTTGGGCAAGTAAAGAAAGCGAGGGACGACGCCATGGCTGATCTCACCGAGGCCAACAAGGAAAAAGGGGAGATGGCTGCCGAGTTGACCCAAGCTCAATCAGAATCCAAGAAGGTTGCTGACGACCTTCTCCATGCTCAAGAGACCAACGAACAACTCCGAAAACAGGTCGAAGAGCTGGAGCAGCAGAACAAGGAGCTCAAAAAACAGGTTGAAGAACTTCAAGGGCAATTTGAAGAACTTAAACTAAACTCCGCTCAGATTCTGGCTGCTGGATTCGAAGCCGCCCGGGAACAATTCGCATGCCTATTCCCTGATCTCGACCTCAGCATGGTGTCGTTAAACAACGAAGTAGTAGATGGAAAGGTCGTTCCCGCCGAAGGCTCAACCAACTCCACCCCATCTGCTACTTTATAAATTCGCTTGTATATACCTTGTAAAAACTCTTGCATATGTGTTTTGAACAAATACTTATTTTAATCACAAAACTTGGATATTTTCTCCCCTGACTCCTTTTAAGCGCTTTAGCCTTCTTTGCATGTTTAACTTTGTCGGATTTAACTTAGTAATTTTGCAAACGCGACTTTTGACGTAACCGCCTCGAGCCAATTCAAACTTAAGCAAAAATCACTTTAAACAACTTGTACTCTTAAGGCAACTAACCTCATTACAAGAATACCCTTCAAGCAACGAACTGTAACTTAATCATTGGCTCGAACAACGTCCCACTCGACCTGCTTTATCAAACAAGTCTTTCAACCTTCTCGCCGTCGTTTGAACTTTTCCCGATCACCAAAACCCCTTGGTGACATCAGCTTTTTCTAGCCTCATGCTTTGGCAATCGTTTCTTTATCTGGGGTAGAAACGCCCTTTGGGAACTTCCTTTGCCCTCCTGAACTTCAGAGCAAAAGACCGGGTGACTAGGCGTTCTCTTCGAACCTACCTTAGCCACCTTTCAAGCTTCTTCCACCCTCTTCGCCATACCTGAACTCGTTCGAGACGAGAAGGATTTTATCTTGCCTATGCTCACACGTAAGCGAGAAGGTCTTTTAACTCGCCTGAACTCGCTCATCGGCGAGAAGGACTTTTACTCGCCTGAACTCGCTCATAGGCGAGAAGGACTTTAAATGGCCTTAACTCGCTCGGCGGCGAGAAGGACTTTGTCTGGTGCCTCAACTTGCCCAGGGTGTACATCTCCTCCCCCCTGGATGCACTGAGGACCTTTTCTTTCTCTCGCCTGCACTCGCTCGACGGCGAGGAGGTCTTTTACTTGCCTCAGGACGTGCGAGAGCGTTGAGGTCTTTCATCTGGTGCCTCCGATCGCCGAAGGATGATGAGGACTTAAAACTTAACTGGTGCCTCCAATCGCCGAAAAACGATGAGGACTTAAAACTTAACTGGTGCCTCCAATCGCCGAAAAACGATGAGGACTTAAAACTTTTTTAGAAAGCACGCGATATATCTTTTCTTGCCTTAAATCATGTACAAATGACAAGGTCTTTCTCCAAAACTTTTGAAAATATCACACATGCAATCTGAAAACACCTTATACTTCGAAAACTCTTCTTTTATTGGGTGGCCTCATTAAAAACCCTCCTTAGGGAAAAAAGAGTGCCCCCTTGAAACTGTTTTAACAGAGACATTGTAGTATAACATTTGTGTTTGTCTTTACTTACAAAGCTCTTAACTATAGTACAACTTCAGGTGTGTGGCGTTCCAGGTGCGAGGAATCGCCCCTCCTTCCAGCGTCTCTAAGCGGTAGCCCCGTTCCCGAGCGCCTCGGTTATTCTGAACGGTCCAGTCCACTTGGGTGATAGTTTATTCTCCATCTCGTACTGGTGGGCCTTCCTCATCACCAGATCGCCTTCTCTAAACTGCCTTGGCATCACCTTTGAGTTGTATCTTCGCTCGATCCTCCTCTTCACCGCCTCAGCCTTCAGCCTCGCCTCTTCCCTGACTTCATCCAGCAGATCCAGGTTCAGCCTTCTCTCTTCATTCGAATCTTCCTCTACAAAGTTCTGGAATCTCGGCGAGCTCTCCTGGATCTCCACTGGAATCATGGCGTCACACCCATAGACCAAGCTAAACGGGGTCTCATGGGTTCCTGACTGCTCGGTGGTGTGGTACGCCCAGACTATGCGAGGCACCTCCTCAGCCCAACTTCCCTTGGCTTTCTCAAGCCTTCTCTTCAAACCTCTCAACAACACCCGATTAGCTGATTCCACCTGGCCATTTGTTTGAGGGTGCTCGACGGATGCAAACACTTGTTGAATTCCTACCCCTTCGCAAAGCTTCTTCAACAGGTGGCTTGCAAACTGCGTCCCATTATCTGACACCAGGCGCTTAGGCACTCCAAACCGGCACACGATGTTCTTCCATACAAAACCTTCGACCTTGTGTGCGGTGATCTGGGCCACTGGTTCTGCTTCAATCCACTTGGTGAAATACTCAATCGCCACCACCAAGTACTTCATTTGCCTGATCGCCAGCGGGAAAGGTCCCAGGATGTCGATTCCCCAAGTATGAAACGGCCAAGGGCTATAGATCGACTTCAACTCCTCGGGAGGTGCCTTATGCCAATCGGCGTGCTGCTGGCACTGTTTACAGCATTGGGCATACTTCTTGCAATCTTCTCTCATAGATGGCCAATAGTAGCCTGCACGGAGAGTCCTCGCGGCTAGAGCTCGACCCCCGACGTGGCTTCCACATATACCTTCGTGGAGCTCTGCCATAATTCTCGTGCACTTCTCGCCGTGTATACATTTCAGGAGTGGGTGAGTGAACCCAAACCTGTACAGATCGCCATCAATCAATGTATACTTGCTGGAATTTTTCTTTACCTTCCTAGCTTCTGTTGGATCTAGCGGGAGGAGGCCATCAGCCAAGCACCGCTTGTACTGTGTTATCCAAGTGTCTGGCTCATGGGTGACGCAGACCTGCATCACGTCCACCTTCTCTCCTCGACATGCCCTAATTCTCGGCGATCTCAGGGTTTCTTGCGTCAAAGACTTATGGCTACTCACTGCTCTCTCCGTCGACTTGCTTATCTGGAGGACCAGGTGATCTGCTACAAATGCCCTCGGCGTCTTCAGAGTTTCTTGAATCACCGTCCTCTACCTACCCCCCTTGCCTGAACTGGCGAGCTTAGCAAGCAAGTCAGCTCGGGCATTCTGTTCTCGGGGCACATGTACTACTTCAAAAGAGGCAAAGGAACTCTTCAATTCCTGCACATACGCCAGGTAAGCCGCCATTTGTGGATCTTTAGCCTGGAACTCGCCTGTTACTTGCCCTGTGACTAGCAGCGAGTCACTCTTAGCCATCAGCACCCTAGCCCCCATTTCCTTGGCCAGCAGAATCCCGGCGATCAGCGCCTCATACTCTGCTTGATTGTTGCTGGCCTTGAAGGCAAACCTCAAAGACTGTTCAATCAGCACGCCGTTGGGTCCTTCCAATATGACTCCAGCACCGCTACCCTGCTGGTTCGACGATCCATCCACCGAAAGCACCCAACGAAAATCGTCTCCTTCAACCCGCGTCGCCTCCGATGAGAGCTCGACCACAAAATTTGCAAAGATTTGCCCCTTGATCGGGCCTCGAGGCTCATATTTAATGTCAAATTCTGACAACTCCACTGCCCACTTCACCATTCTTCCCGCAACGTCAGGTTTCTTCAAGACCTTCTGGATGGGCAGGTCAGTCATCACCAGTATTGTGAAGCTGTGGAAGTAGTGGCGCAACCTCCTCGCCGAAAACACCACAGCCAGCGCAGCCTTCTCCAGGGCCTGATATCTCGTTTCTGGGCCCTGCAACACCTTGCTCACAAAATAAATAGGCTTCTGAGCCTGATCCTGATCCTGGGCGAGCACCGCACTCACCGCCCTCTCAGTCACAGCGAAATACAACCTGAGAGGGATTCCCGCCAGCGGTTTGCACAGAACCGGCGGGCTCGCCAGATATTCCTTCAGCTTGACGAAAGCTTCCTCGCATTCTTTCGTCCAAGCGAACCTGTTATTGCGCCGCAGACATTGAAAATAGGGATGCCCCTTTTCTCCGCTAGCTGACACGAAGCCAGATAGGGCTGCCATCCGACCTGTTAGCTGCTGGACTTCTTTCACCGTAGCCGGGCTTCTCATCGCCAAGATGGCGGCACACTTGTCCGGGTTAGCTTCTATTCCTCTTTCAGTCAAGAGAAAACCCAAAAATTTTCCAGCCTCCACGCCGAAAATGCATTTCTCCGGGTTGAGCTTCAACTTGAACTTGGCGATCGTCGTGAACAATTCTTCCAAGTCTGCAACGTGCTTGCTCTTCTCCTGCGAGGTCACGACCATGTCATCGACGTAAGCTTGCACGTTCCTTCCCAACATTGGTGCAAGTACTCGATCCATCAACCTCTGGTACGTGGCCCCCGCGTTCTTCAAACCAAACGGCATCACCTTATAGCAGTAGCACGACCTCTCCGTCATGAAGGCTGTCTTTTCTTCATCCATGGGATGCATCTTGATCTGATTATAGCCCGAGAAGGCATCCAGGAAACTCAGCAGCTTGCACCCTGCAGCACTATCAACCAGGGCATCGATGCTTGGTAAAGGATATGAATCCTTTGGGCAAGCTTTGTTCAGATCGGTGAAATCGACGCACATGCGCCATTTCCCGTTACTCTTCTTCACCAGTACGACATTCGCCAACCATTCAGGGTACTGGACTTCCCTGATGTGGCCTGCAGCGAGGAGTTTCTGTGTTTCGTCCCTGATCGCCTGCCTCCTCTCCTCGTTGAATTTTCTTCTCCTTTGTCGCACCGGTCTCACCGTGTTGTCCATCGCCAGATGACGGCACAAGAAGTCGGGATCAATCCCAGGCATGTCCGAGGCGGACCATGCAAACGCGTCCAGATGCCGCTCAATCACCTTGGCGATCTGGTCCTGGAGATCGACCTCCAGAGATCTTCCCAGCTTGAAGACTTTCCCTCCGATCTCCTTCTCGAGCCACTGCTCGACGGGTTTGGGCCTGGATTCTCTGGCGATCACCGCCCTGGCGATTCCCTGTTCCCTTGCTTCCTCGGGGCGATTCCGCGCCTCTTCTTCCTCCAGGCCAGCATTCCTCTCCCCCAGCTCAGCATCTACCATCTCTACATCCCTTCCGGCGGCCTCCTCTGTTACCGGCGGTCTGGGCTTCACACCGGGAGGCGGGGTGGTTGTTACATAGCTCACTGATCTTTTGTTTTTCAGGCTATTCTCATAGCACATTTTCGCTTCTTTCTGATCAGACTTTATCGTGATCACCACCCCTTCCATCGATGGCAACTTCACCTTCATGTGCCGTGTCGACGGAATGGCACCTATCCTGTTAAGAGTGGGCCTCCCCAACAGGATGTTATACGCTGAGGGGGCGTTTACGATGAGGTACTTGATTTTCTCCGTCCTCGACCCAGCCTCATCTGTAAACGTGGTTCTCAGCTCAATGTACCCCCTGACCTCCACCTGGTCACCAGCGAATCCATATAAGCACCCTCCATAGGGCCTTAGCTGGTCAAGGGGCAATTCCAGCTGCGTGAAAGTCGGCCAGAACATCACGTCTGCCGAGCTTCCTTGGTCCACCAGAACTCGGTGGACCTTCCTTCCCGCCGTGATCAATGAAATAACAATGGGATCGTTGTCATGAGGCACAACGTCCCGAAGATCCTGCTTTGTGAACGTGATGTCCACTTCCGGCGAGTGATCTTCAAACATGTCCACTGCCATCACCGACCGCGCGTACTTTTTCCTCTGCGATGCGGTGCATCCACCACCTGAGAAACCCCCTGCAATGGTGTGGATCTCCCCATGGATAGGCATCTCGTGTTGCTGGGCTTCTCCACCTGCTGGTTGGGAACTCGACGCTCCCCCCGTCCTTCTATCCAGCAGATAGTCATTTAGGAACCCGCTCTTAACCAGATCGTCAAGCTGGTACCCTAAAGACAAACACGAGTCCAGGTTGTGGCCAAAACACTGGTGGAACTCGCACCAGGCGTCCGACTTTGACCCCAGCACCTTGTCTCCCACCTTCTCGGGCGCCTTCAACCTAGCAGATATGTTGGGGATAGCGATCAGGTCCGCTAGTCCCATGACAAATTTGTGCTTAGGCGGGCGATTGTATTCCCGGCGTGCTGGTTGTTGGCGTGCTGGCTGTTGGCGCGCTTGGCTTCTTCCCTTATTTCTCCTATCGTAAGGATAGCGAGCCCTTTGGTCTTTCCTGGCCGCCGCCGCCGTTTCCAGCACCCTCTGCGGCTGGATCCTGGTCTGGGCGCGTGGTCTGGCGGGAGCCACGCTGCCTCTCTTCTCGGCGACTTCACTCTCATCGGCGATGTGGGCCACCGCTAGTCGCCTGACTTCAGCAAACGTCGCTGGATGAGCCCTGATCAAGGCCTCGCAGAATGGCCCTGGCTGCACGCCCTTCTTGAAGGCATAGACCAGCATTTCTTCATCCTTGGCCGGCGATCTGACCATCTGCGCTCCGAAGCGATTGAGGTAGTCTCTGAGGGACTCCCCATGGTACTGCCTTATATCAAACAGATCATAGGACACCCTGGGCGGTGCCTTATTCACAATGTACTGCTCGACAAAGATTTTCGAGAATTGCTGAAAATTGGTTATGTGGCCATTAGGCAGGCTCACAAACCACTCCATCGCCGTTCCCTGGAGCGTGCTCACGAACATCTTGCAGTAGACGGCGTCTGACCCTCCCGACAGCATCATCTGCGTGTGGAACGTGGTCAGATGAGCCTCTGGATCCTCCACGCCGGTAAAAACGGCTTTAACCGGAACCACGCTCGTGGGAATTGGCGTGTCGGTAATCGCCTGAACAAAAGGCATTGGGAACACACGAGGCGGCGTCGACGGTGCCACCTCTTCAGCAGAAGAACGTCCCTGCTGCTCCTGAAGAGCTCGACGCAGCTCCTCAGCTACCTTGCTGAGCTCCTCGTTCCTGGCGCGAGAGGCGACCAGGTCCTCATGTATCCTTGCCTGCTCTACACGCGAGGCTTCCACAGTTGCCTGCAACGAGCGCATCATCTCTGCCATCTACGCCATGGTCATGGCGGCGTCGCCTTCAGCAGCAACAGGAGCCACGGGACTGGAGCGATTGCTTCTCATCTTTCTTATTAACTTCAGCGAACCACAGGAATACAGCAAACAACACTTCAACCACGATCGAAACAGCGATCAATCGGAGAAAACTCAAGAAACTGCGCAAGAACTCAAGAACACCGCAAACCTTCGCAGAAAACCACAAAGAACTCGAACTTCCACCAAACAGATTGCGCGCAAGCAACAGAAGATCTCACTCCACCGATTGAAAGCCAAACAAACGGTACAAAACACAAACTCACCGAACGAAACTCAAAGAAACTGCGAACGACGGTTGCACCAGCACACAACCGCGCAAAAAAAACCTCGAAAACTTCCACGAACTCACGCTGTGGATGGGAGCACGTTTTACACGGCCCCACGGTGGGCGCCTGATGATCCTGCCTGTTGACCGGGGCGCTGGAGAATGCCTCGTCAAAGGATCGACGTGCGCACCGCTTATCACCTTCGTTCCTCCTCTGGATCTACTTCAAGAACCTGCAAAGAAACGACACGGCGCCGCTGCGGCTGATCGCACTCCGACGCTCAAGTCAGTGACGGTATCACCAAATACTAAGAACTAGAACCGTGCAAATCCTCTTACAAACAACTCTGTCACTCGCAAGCGTAAAGTGTATGAACTGAACGTGCGTACCTCAGAAAGTCTGTTAAGAGCTCTTATATACCTGGTGGTTTTCTCTCTCCTGGCAGTTACAGACTTGGACACGTGGCTCGCATCCAACTGTACACGTGCCATCATCTGGAGGCTCCGTGACTTGGCGCCGCTTCTGCTCTCATTTTGGCTAAGTTACGTATGCATGGTACTGCCCAGTGCATAGCAAACTTAGGAGTGCGATCTCTACTGGAACTGGCGAGTTAGGGCCTTCATACACCTTCCCTGTGGTCTCGCCGGCCGCCTTCATAATCTGCTTCTCCTTCATCTTTGGCGATGTGCTTTCTCTGGCGATCTCCGACTGCTTGGTCGCCTGGGTCTGCATCTGGCGACTTCATCTTCAACCTGGCGATCGCCTATTCTGGTAAGCTGGAAATCGGAACACGCCAACTTAACAACTGGCGACTACACGTGCCTCCCGACTTCCTTCCTAACTGCCAACCTGGCGCCTTGTCAACACGCCTACACTGTTGCAGGGTGCCACGTCATTATACCCGACCACCAGGGCGGTACAAACAAGTTTTCCTGGATGAAGGAGTGTGAAGAAGCCTTCGTCAAGCTGAAGGGGTATTTGGCGAGCCCGCCGGTTTTGTGCAAATCGCTGGTGGCAACCCCTCTTAGGTTGTATTTTGCTGTAACTGAGAAGGCGGTGAGTGCGGTGCTCGCCCAGGACCAAGATCAGGCTCAAAAGCCCATTTACTTTGTTAGTAAGGTGCTGCAGGGCCCCGAAACGAGGTATCAGGCCCTGGAGAAGGCTGCACTGGCAGTAGTCTTTTCGGCGAGGAGGTTACGCCACTATTTCCATAGCTTCACGATACTGGTGATGACCGACTTGCCCATCCAGAAGGTCTTGAAGAAGCCTGACGTTGCTGGGAGGATGGTGAAGTGGGCAGTGGAGCTGTCGGAGTTTGATATTAAGTATGAGCCCCGAGGCCCGATCAAGGGGCAGATCTTTGCAGATTTTGTGGTCGAGCTCTCGTCTGAAGCAGCACGAGTTGAGGGGGATGATTTCCGTTGGGTGCTTTCGGTGGACGGATCGTCGAACCAGCAGGGTAGCGGTGCTGGAGTCATCTTGGAGGGACCCAATGGCGTGCTGATCGAACAATCCTTGAGGTTTGCCTTCAAGGCCAGCAATAATCAAACAGAATATGAGGCGTTGATCGCCGGTATCTTGCTGGCTAAGGAGATGGGAGCCAGGGTGCTGATGGCTAATAGTGACTCGCTGTTGGTCACGGGACAAGTAACAGGCGAGTTCCAGGCTAAAGATCCACAAATGGCGGCTTACCTGGAGTATGTACAGGAATTGAAGAGTTCCTTTGCCTCCTTTGAAGTGGTGCATGTACCCAGAGAGCAGAATGCCCGAGCTGACTTGCTAGCTAAGCTCGCCAGTTCAGGCAAGGGGGGTAGGCAGAGGACGGTGATTCAAGAAACTCTGAAGACGCCGAGAGCATTTGTGGCAGATCACCTGGTTCTTCAGATAAGCAAGTCGACGGAGAAAGCGGCGAGAAGTCATAGGTCCCTGACTCAAGAGACTTTGAGGTCGCCAAGAATAAGAGCATGTCGGGGGGAGAGGGTGAACATGACGCAGGTTCGTTGCCTGGCGGATGGCCTTCTCCCGCTGGATCCGACGGAGGCTAGGAAGGTAAAGAAGAATTCTAGCAAGTTCACATTAATTGACGGCGAGTTGTACAGGTTTGGGTTCACTCATCCACTTCTGGAATGTTTGCACGGCGAGAAATGTACAAGGATTATGGCAGAGCTCCACGAAGGGATATGCGGAAGCCACGTCGGGGGTCGAGCTCTGGCTGCAAGGACTCTCCGTGCAGGTTACTACTGGCCAACAATGAGAGAAGACTGTAAGAAGTATGCGCAGTGCTGCAAGCAATGCCAGCAGCACGCCGATTGGCACAAGGCACCTCCTGAAGAGTTGAAGTCGATTTACAGCCCTTGGCCGTTTCACACATGGGGAATCGACATCCTTGGACCGTTCCCCCTGGCGATCAGGCAGATGAAGTACTTGGTGGTGGCGATTGAATATTTCACCAAGTGGATCAAAGTAGAACCAGTGGCCCAGATCACCGCACACAAGATTGAGGGTTTCGTGTGGAAGAACATTGTGTGCCGGTTTGGTGTGCCCAAGCGCCTGGTGTCGGACAATGGGACTCAGTTTGCAAGTCACCTGTTGAAGAAGCTGTGCGAAGGGGTGGGAATTCAACAAGTGTTTGCATCCGTCGAGCACCCTCAGACGAATGGCCAAGTAGAGTCAGCCAATCCGGTGTTGCTAAGAGGTTTGAAGAGAAGGCTAGAGAAAGTCAAAGGAAATTGGGCTGAGGAGGTACCCCGTATAGTTTGGGCGTACCACACCACCGAGCAGTCTGGAACCCATGAGACCCCGTTCAACTTGGTCTATGGGTGCGACGCAATGATTCCAGTAGAGATCCAGGAGAGGTCGCCGAGATTCCAGAACTTCGTGGAGGAAGACTCGAATGAGGAGAGAAGGTTGAACCTGGACCTACTGGATGAGGTCAGGGAAGAGGCGAGATTGAAAGCTGAGGCGGTGAAGAGAAGGATTGAACGAAGATATAACTCGAAGGTGATGCCAAGACAGTTCAGAGAGGGCGACCTGGTGATGAGGAAAGCCCACCAGTACGAGATGGAGAATAAGCTGTCGCCTAAGTGGACGGGACTGTTCAGAATAACCGAGGCGCTCGGGAATGGCGCCTACCGCTTAGAAACATTGGAAGGAGGGGCGATTCCTCGCACTTGGAACGCCACGCACCTCAAGTTATATTACAGTTAAGAACTTTGTAAGTAAAACAAACACGAAGAGCTTTACAATGTTTCTGTCAAAAACAGTTTGAAGGGGGCACTCTTTTTTCCCTAAGGAGGGTTTTTAATGAGGCCACCCAATAAAGAAGAGTTTTCGAAGCTTAAAGGTGTTTTAGATTGCATGCTTGTTGTTTTCCGAAAGTTTTGAAGGAAGACCTTGTCACTTACATGTGATTTAAGGCAAGTTAAAGATATTGCATGCTTTCTAAAAGGTTTCTAAGTCCCCATCGTCTTTCGGCGATTGGCGGCATCAGTTAAAGTTAAAGTCCTCATCGTCTTTCGGCGATCGGAGGCACCAGTTAAAAGACCTCAACGCCCTTGCGCGTTCTGAGGCGAGTTAATGACCTCGCCGTCGAGCGAGTGCAGGCGAGGAAGAGCAAAAAGTCCTCAGTGTTTCTGAGGGAGAGGAGATGTAGCCTCTGGGGCAATGTAGAGGCACCAGCAAAAAGTCCTCAGTGTTTCTGGGAGAGAGGAGATGTAACCCATGGGGCAATGTAGAGGCACCAGTGAAAAGTCCTCAGTGCTTCTGGGGGAGAGAAGATGTAACCCCTGGGGCAATGTAGAGGCACGAGTTAAAGACCTTCTCGCCGATAAGCGAGTTCAGGCGAGTTAAAGACCTTCTCGCCGATGAGTGAGTTCAGGCGAGTTAAAGACCTTCTCGCCGATGAGCGAGTTCAGGCGAGTTAAAGACCTTCTCGCCGATGAGCGAGTTCAGGCAAGAGAAAATCCTTCTCGTCTTGAACGAGTTCAAGTATGGCGTGAAGGGTGGAAGAAGTTTGGAGGGTGGCTAGGGTAGGTTCGAAGAGAACGCCTAGCCACCCGGTCTTTTGTTCTGAAGCTCAGGGAGGTGGAGAAGGATCCGAAAGCGCCTCTACCCCCAGATAAAGGAACAATGGCCAAGTTGTGAAGCCAGGAGGAAGCTGATATCGCCAAGAGTCTTTGGCGACTAGAAAAAAATGCAAACAATGGCGAGAAAGTCAAGACCCGTTTTGATAAGGCAGATCGGGTGAGCTGTGTCTTAAGCCATTAGTTGAGTTGAAGTTCGTTATTTGAAGAGCGATTTTACGCTAAGGTTCATTACCTTGAAATTACAAGTTGTTAGAGTGTTATTGTTCGAAAGTCGGCGGTTCGAAGCAATTAAGTATACATTTGCGCTTACGAAATTACTAAGTTAATTTCTGTGAAGTAAAATCATACAAGGGGGAATAAAGCAGACAGAGAAGTTAAAAGAAGAAGTACAAAGACTTTATCATAAAGTAAACACCAGTTCAGAGTACATGTACAAGAAAAAAGAAAGTTTATTACAAGGTAGGTATATCTGAAGGAGAAAGCATAAGTATCGTGGATGGAGGGAAGCAATCAATCTTCAGAAGGAACAACCTTCCCGTCCACCACCTCATTGTTGAGAGACACCATAGTAAGATCCAAGTCGGGGTACAGGCAGGCGAACTGTTCCCGGGCGGCCTCGAATCCAACAGCAAGAATCTGGGCAGAGCTCAGCTCAAGTTCTTCGATCTGTTTCTTTAGCCCCTCGTTCTGCTGCTTCAGCTCTTCAGCTTGTTTCTTGAGTTCTTCAATTGTTTCCCGAGCTTGAAGAAGGTCTTCAGCAACCTTCTTGGATTCTGCCTGCACCTGGGCCAGCTCTGCGGCGATCTAGCCGTTCTCTTCGTTGGCTTCGGCGAGCTTGGCCACGGTGTCGTCTCTCTCCTTCTCCACCTTCCCCAAGAAGACCTCCCGATCGGCTGACCTTTTCTCGAGGTTCTTTACCTTGGCGGCGTCTGCTTTGATCAACTCCTCCAGGTCAGCCACTTTGACGCGATAGGGTACCAGCTTGCTCTCCAGCTCGATCTTCTCTTGAGCCAAAAGCTGCACCTTATGTCGTAGATCGGTGGCCTCCTTGCGTGCCACCCGGAGCTCGGTGCTCATGGCATCTTCTACTCGGGAGTGGTCGATTTCGGCGAGTGTTAGGTTGCAGGATAACCTCTCCGCCTCGATCCTTATGCTACCATTCTCCGCTCGGAGTGTGAAGATGTCATCTTGGAGCTTCTTGGTGGAACTCTCCACAGCTTTGGATATGATGGAGGGGAAATCCTCCGCCATCATCTTCAGTTTTGCTGAGAAGGGCTCCCACACCCTTTTGACCTCAAGAGAGAGGTTTGCTTGTGGAGGCACCGGGGGGGCTTGTTGTTGGTTCTCGCCGCCACCTTCTTGAGTTGGTTGTTCTTTGGGTGCTTCTTGGCGTGGTGGCGATGTCGAGGATTCAGTGATGAGGATTGGAGAGTTGTGAGCACCTTCATCCCCGACTGGTGCAGCGTTTGCGGTTGAGGCGTTTGAAGGAGGACCCCCTCCAGCTGATACATAAGGCGTGGAGGCGCTCGGGGGGTTCTCCATGAAGTTAGGCTCGGGGGCCTCAACCACAGGGAGTGCGGACGCCAGAGGAACCGCTTGGACTGGCGAGGTGGGAGCTGGTGGAGGAAGCAGTGTTGGAGGCGGAGCGGGTGTGGAAGGTGGTGTTGATGTTGTAGGAGGAGGTGGAGCAGATGGTGAAGAAGGCGCCACCCTCTTCCTCTTGGTGATGAGGCCATCTTCAGTCACCTCATCGTCTTCTTCTTCTTCCTCGTGGACTACTTGGGGGGCTTTCCTCTTTGGTTTCCTGAGGATAAGCTTTTTGCGCTGCTGTTGGGCGGGCTGGGCCTCGGGAGGAGTTGGGCCTTTGGGTGGCGATCTGCCCTGTGCGGCGGCGATCTCCACCACTGAGTTTGGCACGGTCTGGGAACCCTAAGTTTCACCTTCTTGAACAAAGTGGTGTATACGAAGCAGAACAACCCGCCGTTGTTCCCCTTGTCGTCGGCGCACACTGGCAGGTCGGGGGGGCAAGGTAGCACCATCATCTTGTCGTCGTGCTCCTTGTGGAACGACAGGTGAGGCTCGTCCCCTTTCGTCAATCGAAGAACTGCCCCAGCAGAGTTTACTGAGGAGGTTTCCTTCAGCAAGGTTGGGGTGGCCCATGGGTATAATTTTTTGAAGTCTGGGGAAGGAACGGAGGCTCCTCCGGCAACGGGCGGAGTAGCCTGAGCCAAGTAAGGGAGGGAGGGTGCAGGCCTCTCAGCCTGGGAAGAAGAAGCACCAGGTGCTCGCGGTGGGTTGTGTGCTTGAGATGAAGGGTTTCGTGACGAGGGAGGAGGATTTGGGGTGATCTTTGAGCGAGCCATCGCGGAAACTGCAAAGGAAGAAGAAAAGAAAAGGTGATCAGGGTTTGCAGAGGCTGGCTCGATCGTGAAAGAAGGGTAAAAAACGAACGAACGAAGGTTCGTTGTAACTAAGAAGAAGCCCTAAGTTACGAGAAAGAAGAAATAGAGGAAACAGCCCACAGCGTATGCACCAGACAGTTAATGGATGATGCGAATCGGTTAAAATGCAGGAAAAATCATCAGAAGAGGTAAAGGGAGTACCTTTTTATGATCGGAAGAACGATGAAGGAAGTTGATGATTCAGGGGGTTGAAGAACGTCGTGAGCTTTTGCAGAAGAAACTTGAAGCGTTTGAGAAAACGAAGAAGTGATGGAACAGTAGAAGAGAAATGGGTTTAAGGGTATTTTCGAATGGGTTTTGGAAGCGCAAACGACAATTAAAGGTAACCGTTGATGAAGCCACGTGTCGAGCGATTAGAGGAGTGTTTGGTGGAGCGTCAGGAAAGCAGAAAGTACAACCGCTTGGAATTCTGCGCCAGCACCACGTAGATCGGTATTGACATGACTCCTTTAGTCTTTTCGCTGGAGAAGTCTTCGCTTAAGACTGGGGGGCTTGTGTACCGCCCTGGTAGTCGAAAGTGATGACGTGGCATCAAGCTATTGTATAGGCGTGTTGATGGGACGCCTGGCTGGCAGAAGGGAAGGAAGTCGGGGGGCTCGTGTAGTCGCCAGTTATTAAGTTGGCGTGCTCCGATCTCCAGCACACCAGAATCGGCGGTCACCGGGTTAAAGATGAAGTCGCCAGATGTAAACCCAGGCGACCAAGTGATTAGAGATCGCCGAAGAAAGGACATCGCCGGAGATGAAGGCAGATAGACATTTCCCAGCTGGCCAGAGGGTGAGGTCGGGGGACAGCTTGCTCGATCATACACTGTGGAACAGGTGGTGCAGATCATGAAGGCGGCCGGCGAGACCACAGGGAAGGTGTGTACGAAGGCACCCGAACTCGCCAATCCAGAAGAGATCGCGCTCCAAGGCAACTATGCACTGAGTAGTATCATGCATAAGTAACTTAGCCAAAAGAGAGTCAGAAGCAGCGCCCAAGTCAAGGAGGCTCCAGATGATGGCACGTGTACAGCTGGATCGTGTCCAGGTGTGTAACTGCCAGGAGAGACAAAGTGTCCAGGTATATAAGAGTTTCTCAACGAACTTCTGAGGTACGCACGTTCAGATTGTCTTCTTTACGCTTGCGAGTTCTTGAGTATACTGAGAGAGAACTGGTTCACGGTTCCTTGAGAGTTCTTGAGTCTTACTCTTGAAGTAATTGGTGGTTCGGTCACTGACTTGGGCGTTGGAGTGCGATCGGCCGCAGCGGCGCCGTTCTGTTCTTTTGCAGGTTCTTGAGGTGGATCGCGGCGAAGGACGGAGGCAAACGCGGCGCATACGTCGATCCAAGTTTGACGAGGCAAAGCTCCAGCGTTCTGGTCAACAGGCAGGATCAAAGATAAAGTGAGAGAGAGAAAAGTAAATCTTTCTCTTTCCTAGTCACAACTGTGATTTCTGAAACAGGGAACAAAATATGTTAAAATATAAAACAACAGATTGAAATTTTCACTGCAGAGGACAATTGAAGCTAATAATACCCAATTCATTTAGAAGAAAATAAAACTTGTCTTTAGCAAGTGGTTTAGTGAATAGATCAGCTAGTTGAAATTCAGTACCAATGAATTGTATATCACAAGTTCCATTAGCTATATCTTCTCTTAGAAAGTGATGTCTAATTTCAATATGTTTAGTCCTTGAATGCATGACAGGATTCTTAGACAAATTTATGGCACTAGTATTATCACAATTTATAGGTATCTTGTTTAACAAAATTCCAAAATCACTTAGCTGCTGCCTTAGCCATAAGGTTTGAGCACAACAACTTCCAGCAGCTATGTATTCTGCCTCTGCTGTGGAGAGAGCAACACAAGCTTGTTTCTTGCAATGCCAAGAGATTAGACTTGATCCAAGCATGTGACAAGTTCCACTTGTGCTTTTCCTATCCACCTTACAACCTGCAAAGTCAGAATCTGAAAAACCAGTTAAATTTAAGGATACCTTGTTAGGATACCATAATCCAACATCCTTAGATCCTTGCAAATATTTCAGAATTCTCTTTGCTGCATTGTAGTGTGATTCCTTTCGATCAGATTGATATCTAGCACATAAACACACAACAAACATAATGTCAGGCCTGCTAGCAGTTAGGTATAATAAGGAACCAATTAAACCCCTATACTTGGTTTGATCCACTGATCTTCCTGCAAAATCTTGATCCAGCTGGCAGCTTGTTGAAATAGGAGTGTTGATTGCTTTGCATTGATCCATATCAAACCTCTTAAGCAGTTCCTTGCAGTATTTTTCTTGGCTTATGAAAATTCCATCATTGAGTTGCTTAACTTGTAGTCCAAGGAAGAAATTCATTTCTCCTAACATTGACATCTCAAACTCACTTTTCATGGTTTTCACAAAGTCTTCACACATCTCTTCATTTGTGGATCCAAAGATAATATCATCTACATAGACTTGCACAAGTATGATATCTTCTCTTTTCTTCTTTATAAAGAGAGTTTTATCAGAATTGCCATGGCTATATCCTTGAGAGAGCAGAAATTCGCTTAGCCTTTCATACCATTGCCTAGGTGCTTGCTTCAATCCATATAAGGCCTTCTTAAGCATGTACACATGTTCTAGATTTTTGTGATCTTCAAACCCCGGAGGCTGAGATACAAACACCTCTTCATTGATGTAGCCATTTAGAAATGCACTCTTGACATCCATTTGAAACAGCTTGAAACCTTGTATGCTGGAAAATGCTAGAAGTAATTTGACAGCTTCAAGACGTGCTACTAGTGCATAGGTTTCACCAAAATCAATACCTTCTTCTTCGTTATAACCTTTAGCAACCAGCCTTGCCTTATTTCTAGAGATAGCTCCATGTTCATCCATCTTGATCCTGTACACCCACTTGGTTCCTATGATGTTCATCTCATGCTTTCTTGGAACCAAAGTCCACACTTCATTGTATTCAAACTGGTTCAGCTCTTCATGCATTGCTGTTATCCAATTGCTGTCTTGCAGTGCTTCTTCTAGGCTTTTAGGCTCAATCTGTGACACAAAAGCCACTGTTCTGCAGAAATTGTTGAGTGAATTCCTTGTTGAGACTCCTTTCTCAATTTTACCAATTACATTGTCAAGTGTGAGATCCCTTGGAGTCTTCCATTCTTTAGGCAGTCCTGCATTCACAGTAGATTCTTTGATAGAATTTGAATTAGTTGCATCAAGCTCACTAGATTGATTCTGTTGCATAATGGTTCTTAAATCATCCAGAACAGATTTGGGCACAGAAAAATCTGTTTCATCAAATACAACATGTATAGATTCTTCAACTGCAAGCAATCTTTTATTATACACACTATAAGCATGACCATTTATAGCATATCCAATATGTATTCCTTCATCTGATTTAGGATCAAATTTCCCTAGATTATCTTTACCATTATTTAAAACAAAGCATTTACAGCCAAACACCCTAAAATGACTAATGCTAGGCTTCCTACCTTTATACAATTCATAGGGAGTTTTCTTAAGAATTGGTCTAATCAATGTTCTGTTAAGCACATAAGAAGCAGTGTATACAGCATCAGCCCAAAAGTATTTAGGTAAACCAGATTCATTTAGCATAGTCCTAGCTAACTCTTCTAGTGATCTATTCTTTCTTTCAACAACGCCATTTTGTTGCGGTGTCCTAGGAGCAGAATAACTATGTATGATCCCATGTTTTTCACAATATTTATCAAACATTGCATTTTGAAATTCTCCCCCATGATCACTACGAATCTGTTTTATCCTATTTTCATTTTCATTATGCAGAACCTTAGCTAGTTTCTTAAAGGCTTTATATGCATCATTTTTAGAAGCAAGAAACAAAGTCCATGTATATCTTGAAAAGTCATCAACAATCACCAAAGCATAGTAATTTCCAGCTAAGCTAGCAGTCCTAGATGGTCCAAACAAGTCCATATGCAAAACATCCAAAGCTTTATTTGAAGAAACCATATCTTTTGATTTAAAGGTAGTTCTAATCTGTTTTCCCTTTACACAAGCATCACACAATCTGTTATTTTGAAATTTTATGTTTGGTAAACCAGAAACAAGTTCCTTAGACTTTAGCTTATTCAAGTGATTTGTGTGAATATGAGCTAGGCTTCTATGCCATAGCCATGACTCATCATTTTTAGACAACAAACACTCATTTTCAGAACAACTCTTTATAATGTCTAAGAGATAGATGTTATTTACCCTTTTTCCAGTGAACAGCACCTTACCAGAAATTTCATTTGAAATTGTACAAGTGTTGGCTTCGAAATTGACCTTGTATCCCTTGTCACACAGCTGGCTAATGCTTAGAAGACTATGTTTTAGCCCTTCAACATACAGTACATTCTCAATAGTGGTTGAGTCTTTAGTACCAACATCTCCTCTTCCAAGAATTTTTCCTCTATTGTTATCCCCATATGTGACATGCCCTTCAGCTTTGAGTTTCAGATTTATGAACTGAGTCACATCACCAGTCATGTGCTTTGAGCAGTGTACCGTCCCGTACCCGGGCGTTGACTAAGTCAAGGTCAAAGTCAACACCAGGGGTCAAAGTCAACACAAGGCGTTGCCTAGGTGAAGAGACGCCAAGTGCCAGCGTCGTCAAGAAGAGGCGTCGCCTAGGTGAAGGCGTCGCCCAACCAGGGCGTCGCCAGATCAAACAGTACTAAAGCAAGGCAATCACCGTGTGGTTCCCCGATACCCATGGGTAGGAAAGACCATGGAGGGAGCGACGCCGTGGGAAGGCCTCAGGTCCCGATAACCCGGGGCAGTGATAAGGAGAAGGAAAAGGTGGCTTCAAGGCCATAGTGATAGCACCAGTGTAGGGCAGCCTGACTCGTGAAGTACCCCTGCCGCCCCAGAGACGCCTTTGGGACAGATACGACCCAAGAAGAAGGTCACGCCCAGGGTAGCCAGGTGCAGGGTACGAGAGGAAGGCAGATACGCTCTCAAAGTAAGTGACTAGATGATTGGGGGCACGAGTTGGCACCCAAAAAGTCACCCCTAGCGCAGTAGCACTCCCAAGCAGGAGGACTCACACGTAGAAACGTCCCCAGATGGGCAGAAACGCCCCCAGATGGGGTCACGGCGTCGTGAGGCCCTCCACGTGTACGACAGCCATGTCAGAATAGAAACACCCTTTAGTCAGGTGCCAGGTAATTAAAGTCATTCAATACAGTTTCCGTTTCGAGCGTTCAGGTACTATAATGGCTCCCAAGCGTTTCAACGTCTTAAATGCGCTACGTTTTCTAATTAGATACGCTGATTGAGTGCGTTACATTCGTAATTAAAGGCGCTTTAAGGCGCTTTAAATGCTTGGGTAGTTTAAATAGCGCTGGGAATGTTGGAAACAGGGTTCGAAACCTTTGGCAAATTTACCAGAACTCTCTAGTTGCTTGCTCGTGCCTTGAGGTTACGTACGAGGGACTGGGGAGAGATCTTTGCCTGAGGGAGAGAACACACACGCAATACACAGTTCTTTTTACCACCTTCAGAGTGCCATACGCGGTGCTCAGAGACGGAGCTGCACAGTTTTGGTGTTTCTTGTTGGCTGACTTGAGCGTCGGAGTGCAAACGGCCGCTAGGGCGCCTCTTTGTCCTCTTTTTTGCAGGAATCCACAGGTAACCAGTGGGAAGGAGTCCCTAGCTGACGGTTGAGGTCGTGCACGAAGACGTCCCAGTCAACCGGACGGAACATTTGGCGCCCACCGTGGGGCCGATATAAAACATCAGTCCCATCACAAGTTCGAGAAAATCTACTAAGTCGCAGTAACGTTGGAGGAGGTTGGAGTGACAATGGCCCCCACCAGACGAAGTACAGCTCGCGCAACCCCAGCAGAACTATCCATGCAGCAGGTTCTGGAGATAATGAGGGGGCTGCAGCAGGACATGGCGGAGTCGAAACTGGAACAGGAACGCATGCAGGCAGATCTCGATGCCTCGCATGAGCGGAATGAAGAGCTCCACCGCGTAAATGAGGAGTTGCGCCAGGGCCTGAGAAATGATCGGAGGCGGCATGGACATGACGAGATGGAGAACCATTCCCCACCAAGGGAATTTTCCACTCCCTTCTCGCAGGAGATCCTAGATGCCGTGATCCCAAACACGTTCGCGGGGCCCAAGGTGATCTTCACCGGGATGGAGGACCCAGAGACGCACCTTGCTGCATTTCGCACACAGATGGTCCTGGTAGGCGGTTCTGACGCTGCCAAGTGCAAGCTCTTTATGAGCACCCTGACCGGGATGGCTATGGACTGGTTCATCAGCCTTCCGGATGGTCATATCACATCTTTCCGCCAATTGTCACGTTTGTTCAGGGAACAATACTTACCAAACAAGGCCCCGCCACCGGTCTCCTACGATCTGTTTGATGTGAAGCAGTATCAAGGGGAGACCCTGAAGGAATACATCAATCGCTTCGGGGCCCAGGTCGTGAAGGTTGGTACGACAGAGGAGCCTATGATCGTGTACGCATTCGTGAAAGGCGTATGCCCCGGTCCTTTTGGAGAATCCATCATTCGCAACCGCCTTAGGACTTTCGCTGAGCTACGGCGTAGGGCGGTAGAACATATTGCTTCTGAAGGGGAGGTGTGTGTGAAGCGCACCAGCGTCGTACCCTCACGCCCGAGGGGACCGGCGCGAGCTCAACCCGTCAGGGTCAATGAGACCACGACGGGAAGAAAGAAGCCAGAGGCGAGACGCCCCTACGAGGCCAGAAAGCCCCAGCCCCGGGGTCCAGCGGGAGGCGATCGCCCGGCCAGAGAAAGAGCGAGACCGGCGTGGTACAATTTTGTGGTAGAGCTGAAGGACCTGATCGTCGTGCCTAATATAGCCGAGAGGCTGAGGCGACCGGCGAAGACCGACAAGGTGTTAGGGCCTCGCAAAGACTCTTGGTGCGAGTTCCACGAGGCTTTCGGACACCACATTGATAACTGCCTGTCGTTGGGTTACCAGCTAGATGAGCTGGTGAGAACTGGGTTTTTGAAGGATTATGTCGCGGAGCCCGCAACGACCGCCACCTTGCCGTCGCCGGCGGAAGAACCGGCACACGAGATGCCTGTGCTTGGCGAGGTCCACACCATTGCTGGAGGTTTCTCCGGCGGGGGACCCATCGCCTCCCAGCGGAAGAAATACGCGAGGGGGGTCAATTCAATCGAAGAGAGACTCTCGGGTGAGCCATGAGAGTCAGATCTCGTGTTCACGAGGGGAGATCTCCGAGATGTGGTACCCCACGACAACGACCCCGTTGTCATCTCAGTCGTCACAGCCGGAAGAAAGGTGCACAGAGTGCTTGTCGACCAGGGAAGTTCGGCGGACGTCATGTTTCTGTCGACCTTTAATAAGTTACGGTTGTCCCCCGATCTGTTGAGTCCCTACACGGGGTGCCTGTATGGGTTTGGGGATAACCAGGTGGAAGTCCGGGGTTACCTGGAGTTGAGGACTACGTTCACGGACGGAGAGGCCTCCCGTACCGAAAGCATCCGGTACCTGGTCGTGAACGCCAACTCCGCCTACAATATTTTGCTGGGCAGGCCGGCGTTAAACCGTTTGAACGCGGTGTCCTCCACACGCCACATGAAGATGAAGCTGCCGGACCTCAGTGGCAAGGTGATAGTCATCAGGTCAGACCAGGAAGAGGCAAGGAAATGCTATGAGAACAACCTGAAGACGAAGAGAGGCATGTTCATGGTATATGAACGTCCACCGAGCGCGGACACGATGATGATTGAGGCGACGCCCGCTGGGTCGACGCCTAATGAGGCCATACCGGCGAGGGCGATGCCCGAAGCAGATGCGCCTATGGAGGAAGGCCCAAACGACGCGGCGCCCGTGGAAGAGGCGGCGCCCGTCGAGGATGATAGCAGGGAACAGCCAGCGGCTAACGCCGTAGAAAGGGTGATTGGCGGCAAGACATTCAAGTTAGGAAGTTTGCTGAGCCCAGAAGAACAGGAAGGGGTGGCAGAAGTGATTTCGCGCCACCTGGATGCCTTCGCATGGTCCGCCTCGGATATGCCCGGCATTGACCCGATTTCTTGTGTCACCACCTCAGCATGGACGCCACGGTCCGCCCCGTGTGCCAGAGAAGGAGGAAGTTCAATGAGGAGCGACAGCAGGTGGTGAAGGACGAAACGCAGAAACTGTTGAATGCTGGCCACATCAGGGAGATCCAATACCCTGAGTGGCTGGCCAATGTCGTCTTGGTGAAAAAGGCGAATGGAAAGTGGAGGATGTGTGTTGACTTCACAGACTTGAATAAGGCGTGCCCAAAGGACTCGTACCCGCTGCCCAGCATCGACGCCATGGTAGACAGTGCGTCCGGCAGCAAGGTGCTGAGTTTCCTGGACGCCTTCTCAGGGTACAACCAAATCAAGATGCACCCAAGAGACGAGAACAAAACTGCATTTATGACTGAGACCTGCAGTTACTGCTATAAGGTGATGCCTTTTGGGCTGAAAAACGCGGGCGCCACGTACCAAAGGTTAATGGACAAGGTCCTGGCGCCAATGCTCGGGAGGAATGTGTACGCCTATGTAGACGACATGGTGGTGGCGTCGTAGAATAGGGCGCAGCACATGGCGGACCTGGAGGAGTTGTTCGTCACAATATCCAAGTACCGCCTCAAGTTAAACCCTGAGAAGTGTGTTTTCGGGGTAGAGGCCGGTAAGTTCTTGGGTTTTATGCTCACAGAGAGGGGGATAGAGGCGAACCCCGACAAATGCGCGGCGATTATCGCCATGCGAAGCCCGACGTCGGTAAAAGAGGTGCAACAGCTGACAGGGCGGATGGCGGCGCTCTCGAGGTTTGTTTCAGCCGGGGGAGAGAAGGGGCATCCATATTTCCAGTGCCTCAAGAGAAACAGTCGCTTTGCATGGACTGATGAATGCGAAGCGGCTTTCATCAAGCTAAAGGAGTGCCTGGCGACGCCACCGGTCCTCTGCTAACCGGTAACGGGCGTGCCCCTCCGGTTATATTTTACTGTAACGGAGCGGGCCATCAGTTCTGTGTTAGTCCAGGAGCAGGACCAGAGTCAGAAGCCCATCTATTTTGTAAGCAAGGCATTACAAGGAGCTGAGACGAGATACCAAGCGCTGGAGAAGGCAGCGCTAGCGGTAGTATTTTCTGCCAGGAGGCTCCGTCATTACGTCCACAGCTTCACGGTGGTGGTGATGACAAACCTCCCTATACAGAAGGTGTTGCAGAAGCCTGATGTGGCGGGAAGAATGGTGCGCTGGGCGGTAGAACTGTCAGAATTCGACATCCAGTATGAGCCTAGAGGATCCATCAAAGGGCAGGTGTACGCAGATTTTGTAGCGGAAGTTTCGCCCGGAGGTGAGCAAGAGGTGGAAGTGGGTTCGCAGTGGCTGCTCTCGGTTGATGGCTCTTCCAACCAACAAGGGAGCGGTGCGGGAATAGTCTTGGAGGGACCCGACGGCATACTGATTGAGCAGGCCCTGCGCTTCGCCTTCAAGGCAAGTAACAATCAGGCAGAATACGAAGCCCTGATAGCAGGAATGCTCCTGGCCAAGGAGATGGGCGCGCAAAACCTCCTGGTGAAAAGCGACTCCCAGCTGATTACGGGGCAGGTGTCGGGTGAGTTCCAGGCGAAGGACCCACAGATGGCGGCGTATATGAAATACGTCCAGTTGTTGAAGGGAGCATTCAACGCTCTTGAGCTGATACATGTCCCGAGGGAGCAGAATGCCAGAGCTGACCTGCTTGCAAAGCTGGCCAGCTCAGGCAAGGGGGATAGACAGAGGACAGTGATCCAAGAGACTCTCAAAGCTCCGCGTAGATTCGTGGAAGACAACAGGGTGGATGTCCTCCAGATTTATACATCAAGGGGAAGGCCGAGGAGTCATTGCTTTTTGACCCAAGATACGCAGAGGGTGCCCCGCATCAGCACGTACGCGGATGTGCCCGAGGGAGAGCAAATGCAGGTATGCGTTTTGGCCAAGGGAGACACCTGGATGACGCCCTACAAGCGATACCTGGCGGATGGGGCTCTCCCAGTGGAGCCTGAAGAGGGTAAAAAGGTCAAAAGAAATGCTGCAAGATATACTTTGGTGGATGGGGTGTTGTTCAGGCACGGTTTCACTCACCCTATCCTAACGTGTGTAAGTGGCGACGAGTACACCAGGATAATGGCGGAGCTAGACGAAGGCATCTGCGGGAGCCACGTAGGGGGGAGATCCCTAGCCTCCAAGGTAATACGCGCAGGTTTCTTCTGGCCAACAGTAAAAGAGGACTGCCCACGACACGCCCAGCGGTGCAGGCAATGCTAAAAGCACGCCGACTGGCACAAGGCGCCGCCAGAAGAATTGCGATCCATATACAGCCCGTGGCCTTTCCATACATGGGGAATCGACATCCTGGGCCCGTTCCCACTGGCAATCAGGTAGATGAAGTATTTGATCGTCGCCATCGAATACTTCACCAAGTGGATAGAGGCAGAGCCCGTAGCACAGATCACTGCGCACAAGGTACAGCATTTTGTGTGGAAGAACATTGTGTGCCGCTTTGGCGTACCTAGGCGCTTGATATCCGATAACGGGACCCAGTTTGCCAGTCAGCAGTTGAGAAATCTGTGCGCTGAGGTAGGAATCAAACAGGTGTTCGCATCGGTTGAACACCCCCAGACCAACGGACAAGTGGAGTCAGCAAACAGAGTTCTGCTGAGGGGGTTAAAAAGAAGGCTAGAGAAAGCGAAAGAGGCGTGGGCGGAAGAGGTACCGAGGATCGTATGGGCATACCACACCACGCCCCAATCCTCTACTATGGAGACGCCTTTCAGTTTGTTGTACGGGTCGGACGCGATGATTCCAGTGGAAATACATGAAAGCTCACCACGTTTTCAAAACTTTGTGTTGGAGGAATCCAATGAAGAAAGGCGGGTAAACCTGGATCTACTAGACGAGGCCAGGGAAGAAGCCAGAATAAAAGCTGAAGCGATGAAGAGAAGAGTAGAGCGACAATATAACTCTAAGGTGAAGCCGCGACAGTTTCACATCGGCGATCTAGTGATGAGGAAAGCTCACCCATACGAGCTGGAGAATAAGCTGTCTCCCAAGTGGACCGGACCCTTCAGAGTTATCGAGGCTAAGGGCAACGGTTCGTACAGCCTAGAGACTTTGGATGGAGGTCCTATCCCGCGCAGCTGGAATGCAGCCAACTTAAAATTTTATTTCAGTTGACTTATGTAAGCAGTTATGTAACAATTTAGTTGAAGGGGACGCTCTTTTTCCCTCTCGGGGGTTTTTTAATGAGGTCACCCAAATAAAAGGTAAAACCAGTTTGAGAAAAAGAAGTGCCTTGGTTTTCAGCCTTTATCTTTCTCCGTTTGAAGTAATGTGATGTGTCGCCAAGAAAGAAGGCGTCGCCTAGGTGAAGGCGTCGCCTAGGTGAAGGCGTCGCCAAGAAAGAAAGCGTCGCCTAGATGAAGGCAGGCGCCGTTGAGGAACATGACGAAGGAAAAGCGCACAATATGCGAAACGTATGCAGAGTAAAGCGACGTTGCAAAAAATCAAGTATGATATAAAAAAAGTTGATGTTACAAGCAATGTTCGATACAATGGGAGTAGCGCAAATAGGGCAAATATTACAACTCATGCAAATCACAAAAGAGCCACTTTTCAGTGGCCATCGGAGTCAGCACTGGAGGAAGACGAAGCCCTGATCCCAGCCCGCAGAGCTCGAGTAAGTCGTGTCCTCCTTTCTCGGTCTATTTTCGAACCTGCACCAAGGGAGATAAATGTGTCAGAGACACCATGAAGCCAGGCATGCACGGTTAGAAAGCAATAAAGGCCGAAGTTTCTAGGGCAGTGACTCTTACATATGTACTTTTCGAGAGTCCCAGCGTTGAACTCCAAGCTGATCAAAGTGGCAGAGTCAAAACCTCTCGCCTCAGCAAGAATCCGGCAAGCTATTTGATCACTTGGAGCTAGCTTCTTGAAGGGTTTGGTTTTGAGGACCCTCACCTCTCTCACTCAGTACAGCGGAAACCCATCCAGAGCGTCGGGAACAAGGTCAGTGCAGCAGATCTTGAAGAACCGGCCTTTCCACCCGGTGAACAAATTTTGAAAGGGTGTGAGGAGAACTCTCCCGGGAACGTTACTGAGAGTTACCCAGAGGTTGTGCCTCTGCCTCTTCACCTCGAAGAAGTGAAGAAAGAGGTCAACCGAGGGCGCACAACCCAGAAACCCGAAGAGGATGTCGAAGGCCTTGACAAAGGCCCATCTGTTGGGGTATAACTGGGCCGGAGCGACATTGATCTCCGTCAGCAGTTCCTTCTCGAACCAGGAGAAGGGTAGGCGCACTCCGATGGTCTTGAAAACCACCTGGTAAAGGTAAAAGAAGGGGACCCCTTCGTTGGCCCGTTCGTCTCCGCATACTGGCCCCCCTAGAGTGCAAGGGAGCACAGCAATGTCGTCGTCATGCCTCCTCGCGAAGGCCCGGTGATCATAGGAACATGAATCCCCTTTGTGTTCCCTTATGGCCCTGGTAGCGAGTAAGCATGAACATTCGTCAAGAAGTTCGCTCGAAGCCTAAGGGTATAGGTCCCTCGGACTGACCCTGGGGGAGGCAGCATGAGAGGACATTCTTTAACAAGATCCGGGATCGTCAAAGGCGTATGGCCCGCCGGAAATGCAAGAGTCGAGCGATGGGAGCGAATGCTGGAAGAACCCGTCGTGAGAAAAGAAAGGGTGCAAGAAGGAAGGGTGCAAGAAGAGAGAGCGTAAGTAGGTTATGAAGAGTGCAGAAATGATGAGAACAGTTTCAGTGTTTGAAGAGTTAAATAAAGCGGTTAGAGCGCCAAACGACGCGAATGGATGCACCGCACGATCAAGCCACGTGGCAGCAGATGGAAGGGTGGCCCTGGCATCCCTGGTTAAACTCAGAACACGTCGTATCAACAGAATACCCGATGGTACGATGCGCCGTCGAAAGTGGATCAGGGGCACAGTAGGAGTCAGGATCAAATCGAATGACTGGACGTCCCATCAGCCATACAAGAAGCACCACGTGGATCAAGTCGAATGACTGAACGTCCCATCAGCTATATAAGAAGCGCCTCGTGGAAGGTACAGGAAGGGCCTTGAGCTCTTCGCTGTCCCCAGGCGTCGACCACGCCCAAGGTCAAAGTCAATGTCAAGGTAAGCACGACGCCCAAGGCGACGCTAGCATGAGACGACCGAGGCGTCGCCTGGAATGACATAAAGGACGACGCCAGCGTGAGACGTCGCGGGCGTCGCCCACCAAAATATCAGCGAGTTTGCCTCCCCGATACCCACAGGTAGGAAAGACTATGGAGGGAGACGAAGTCGAAGAGGGCGAGGTTAGTTACTGGTGCCTCCTCCCCGATACCCACAGGTAGGAAAGACTGTGGAGGGAGACGGCACCACCAAAACGCCGGCGAATCACTGGCAGGGCGTTCCCCGATACCTATGGGAAGGAAAGACCATGGAGGGAACGACCCCCCCCCCCCCAAAGCACTCGGCGTTTCAGACACCCGAGGACGATACGGCGCTGCTGTTGCAGGCCTCTCCTTAGGCGTGGGCGTCGGGCGTTAAGGATCAAGGGAAGGACCGTTTGGGTGTTAGAGACACCCCGTGGACGATACGGCTCCATTAGATGAGCCTCTCCATGGGCGTGGGCGTTGGCGCGTGACCTTTCCCGGGCATACAAGGCCGCCCAACGAAGTGAAAGAAGCTAGTATAATGCAAGCGAAACAACCAAGGCACAAGAAGGCAAAGGATGAGAATAAAATCACACGGGCAGAATTCTATGTCGCGAGCACACGAAAGAAATCATAACAAAATCCCAGAGTTGTAGCGAGCGTGCAGATAGTTCAAAGAATTACAAGTTTAACAGAGAAAGTCAGAAACGAAGGTAAAGTGTAAAAGGAGTAAAAAGCTTGAAAGGTAAAGGTGGCGGGTGAGGGACAGCGATTCAGTCATCCAAGTCCATAGGCACGACTTTCCCGTCGACGACGTGGTGTGTGGGGTCGCAGTTTGAAATGTGGATGCCAGGGTTCTCGCAGGACGCCTGAGTCAGAGCCTCTTGGAAGCCCTCTTGGAAGCCCTCTTCAAACGCGCCCGCCATCTCCCCAGTCAATTCTTGGACCTCCCCCTCTAGTTCCACAACCCTAGAGTCCTTGGATGTCAATTGCTTCTCCAGAAATTCCTTCTCCACGCGGAGCTTGTTAGCCTCGGCTTGGAGAAGGCTCAAGGCTTCAACCTTCGCGGCCAAGGCGTCCTTTCTCTCACCTAGCTTCTGCCTCCAAGGAGCATCCAGCTCTTCAAGTTTTCTTCGCTGCACTTCGGAGGCAAGAGCCGCCTCTTGGAGGCCAATGTTTTGAATTTGGTAGGAGGTGAGCTGGGCTAGTTGATCGGCATGCACCTGTTCCAGTTCTCGCGCGTACGCCTCAGCTCCCTCCCTACCCTCGTGGGCCAGTTTTAGCAAAGATTGGGAAGCTTCCTCCTTGAGCCCCCAGTTTTGTTTCTCCTCCTTCAACGCCCCCACCTCTTGACTAAGCTTGCGGAGAGCCTCCCTCCCTTTGATCGCGTTCCGAGCCTGGGTGCGCCACTTGAGGGCCACCACCAGAAATGCCCCCATGTAATAAGGCATGCCTCCCCCCTTTTGAGGATCAGTTGGCGACATTCCTTCAGTGAAACCCTGCGTCAACTCCCTATGGACAGAGCGAGGAATTCGGGGTTTGCGGGAAGTCGAAGCAGGGACTGGTGCAGGAGGGGCGGAGCCCGAGGCCTCAGCGGCATCACGATGCAACGGCGAGAGCGCGGGAACCAAGTTAATCCTTTCTTCTTGCTCCTCGTGGGCTGGTGGAGGTGAAGGTGATGTAGCACTAGGAGGATCATCCCTGAGAGAACTCCCATCACCAGGAGACGCGGCTGATGAGACAGGAAGGCCCGTAGCCCTCCTCTTATGGGAAACCAGGGCAGTGCCCGAGTCTTCGCTGTCAGAATCTACTATCAGCACCATTTTCCCTTTGTTGGGGCGTGCTGGAGCAGGGGTTGACGCCATGGCTAATGGAACCGCGGCAATGGGAGGAGGAGAAGCAGACGGTGGAGGAATCGGCAGGGAAGCGACGGTGGGCACGTCAGAGGCGACGGCGTCCCCACCCTCTTTGGCAGATTTTGCCTTCTTCAAAAATTTGGCAAGAGCAAGCCACCTCGAGGGAGTCATCACTGAACCTGCAGCAGCGAAGAATAGTAGAGTAAAGGTTAATTCAGATAAAGCAGAAGGGAAATTCTATGGCCAGACACACGCAGATAACCACAACAGCTAATGCAGTATAAACAATCAAGGGCAGATACCAAAGTAGGTAGAGAGCCCATGGGCGTTGAATTCGTTCGCGATGAGTTTGGCGGTATCAAAAACTACCCCCAGTCCCGCCAAGGCTTTGCACACGTCCCGATCGGAGGGGGTAAGCTCATCCAAAGCCAGGGCCTTCATGGTTATGGGCTTATCCGTCCAGTATAGGGGAAAACCCTCTAGGATGGTAGGATCGCGCTTGGTCGCACGTACTTTGAAGAATTTCCCTTTCCATCCTTTGAACGAATTTTGGAAGAGCGTAAGGATGATGCGCCCGGCGATGCCAGAAAAGCTCATCCATAGGGTCTTCCCCTGTTTCTTTACCTCGAAAAAGTGAAGAAAAACGTCTACGGAAGAGGGGACACCTAGATATCCGCAGAGAATCTGAAACACCCTTACGAAAGCCCAGCTGTTGTGGTGGAGCTGGGCTGAGGCGGTGTTTATCTCTGTAAGCAGTTCTTTCTCGAAGGAAGTAAGAGGCAGACGCAGACCCACTCTCTTGAGTACCATTTGATAAAGGAAGAAGAAGGGGCTTCCCCCAGTGTCTCTTGTGTCCGCACAAACGGGCATTCCAGGTCTCACCCGGCATACCAGGACGTGGGAGTCGTGATTTTTATGGAAGGCGTTGAAATTATAAAGCGCAGGGTCCCCCCTGTGAGCCTCCACGTCCTCAACAGAGTTTAGGGTGGAGCATTCGTCGAGGAGATCGTCGGGGGACCAGTCGTATTCGCCTTTATAGTAAGACTTAGGGAGCGGGGGAGGCGCGGCGGTCTTAGTTTTCGCCATTGATGCCAGAGCTGAAGATCAAAAGAGAAAGAAAGGGTTCAGAGAAAAAGGGTGGGGAGAAGAAAAGGGGAAAAAATGGAAGAATCCTAGGAGAACCCTACCCACAAGAGAGAAAAGAGGAACGAGAGGCACGAAGAAGCATACAAACGATATCCAAGGAAATGCAGTAACATGGACAGTCCTAGGCAGTTCATGCGGTAAAGGGAGTCATCAAAAAGAGGAAAAATCGTGCCTTTGGGGGTTGAGGGGCGTGGAGAGCGGAAGCACGAAAGAGCAATGGTCGCGAGAGAAGGGATTCAAAGAAGATGAACAGTGAGGAAAGGCAGAGAAAGTGGATGTAACAGTGGTTCTAAGCGCGGGGTTTGGGTAACTTAATCGTTACAAGGAGCGCGAGGGACAACAAATGGTGACTGTGCGATGATGCCACGTGTTGCAGGATTAGGTGCTCAAGGCGAGCGCAAGAGGTTCTTAAGGATGACCGCGCGATGAACCACGTGGCACGCGATTAAGCGTGACCTCAAAAAGCGTTGCTTTCCCCGTTCAGAGGATGTCCAATCAACCATTAAGAGCACTCTTATGATTCAGAGAGTGTCACGTCAATAATTCGAGAATTGTTGAGTCAGCAGGGAGCGACACGTCATCAGGGTGGCACGTGGACGGCGTGGGCGAGGCCTTAGTCTTTACGCTGAAGACAAGTCTCCGGCTTAAGACTGGGGGGCTTGTGTACCGTCCCGTACCCGGGTGTTGACTAAGTCAAGGTCAAAGTCAACACCAGGGGTCAAAGTCAACACAAGGCGTTGCCTAGGTGAAGAGACGCCAAGTGCCAGCGTCGTCAAGAAGAGGCGTCGCCAAGGCAAGGCGTCGCCTAGGTGAAGGCGTCGCCCAACCAGGGCGTCGCCAGATCAAACAGTACTAAAGCAAGACAATCACCGTGTGGTTCCCCGATACCCATGGGTAGGAAAGACCATGGAGGGAGCGACGCCGTGGGAAGGCCTCAGGTCTCGATAACCCGGGGCAGTGATAAGGAGAAGGAAAAGGTGGCTTCAAGGCCATAGTGATAGCACCAGTGTAGGGCAGCCTGACTCGTGAAGTACCCCTGCCACCCCAGAGACGCCTTTGGGACAGATACGACCCAAGAAGAAGGTCACGCCCAGGGTAGCCGGGTGCAGGGTACGAGAGGAAGGCAGATACGCTCTCAAAGTAAGTGACTAGATGATTGGGGGCATGAGTTGGCACCCAAAATGTCACCCCTAGCGCAGTAGCACTCCCAAGCAGGAGGACTCACACGTAGAAACGTCCCCAGATGGGCAGAAACGCCCCCAGATGGGGTCACGGCGTCGTGAGGCCCTCCACGTGTACGACAGCCATGTCAGAATAGAAACACCCTTTAGTCAGGTGCCAGGTAATTAAAGTCATTCAATACAGTTTCCGTTTCGAGCGTTCAGGTACTATAATGGCTCCCAAGCGTTTCAACGTCTTAAATGCGCTACGTTTTCTAATTAGATACGCTGATTGAGTGCGTTACATTCGTAATTAAAGGCGCTTTAAGGCGCTTTAAATGCTTGGGTAGTTTAAATAGCGCTGGGAATGTTGGAAACAGGGTTCGTAACCTTTGGCAAATTTACCAGAACTCTCTAGTTGCTTGCTCGTGCCTTGAGGTTACGTACGAGGGACTGGGGAGAGATCTTTGCCTGAGGGAGAGAACACACACCCAATACACGGTGCTCAGAGACGGAGGTGCACAGTTTTGGTGTTTCTCGCTGGCTGACTTGAGCGTCAGAGTGCAAACGGCCGCTAGGGCGCCTCTTTGTCCTCTTTTTTGCAGGAATCCACAGGTAACCAGTGGGAAGGAGTCCCTAGCTGACGGTTGAGGTCGCGCACGAAGACGTCCCAGTCAACCGGACGGAACAAGCAGCCACTGTCAAGGTACCACTGGTTTTTCCTGCTGCTTTTCTGCAACAAAACAGATTTAGCACATATGGTACCCCTTTAGTCTAGGTTCCATCATGATTAATACCTTTCCTTAGGAAGCCATTTGGCCAATCCTTTAGGAACAAGGTACCTCCTAGCTTTACATGACCAGACTTCATACAATAAAAACATGTTGCAGTATGCATTGTTTTTGAATAACTAAGAGAGGAAAAACCTGTTTTGGAAGGAACAAAGAAACTAGACAGCTTTTTCACATTACTTTTCATTCCAGGATTATATCCTAGACCATTTTTATTGAAAATATCATTCTATGAACCTAATAAGGTTTCAAGATTTTCTCTTCCTTTAGTGAAATTTGAGAGTTTTTAACAAATATTCAACCTATTTTTCCAGCTTCGTACAATTATCATAGGTTTTGATTGATGCATGCAAACATGTTAATTCAAGGCTAACCAATTCAGTTTTAGCTTTGTGCAATTCTTCTTCAAGAGCTTTGACCTTAGGTTCAAATACTCTATTTATTCTATTCAATCTGTTGCACATTATAGCCAACCTGTTTGCTTCATCATGTATTTCCTTAAAAGCTATTAACAGTTGATCATAGTTCTCAGAATCAGTGGAAAAATCACTTACTGAGTCAGAGTTGGATCCTTCATCATTCACCATGAAGCACAGATTTGCTTCTTCACTTTCAGTTGAGGAATTACTGGATGAGGATACATCATTTTCTTCCCATGAGATGTATGCTCTTCTACCTTTGCCTTTGTCACTCTTCTTGCCTGCTGATTTTTCTTTATGTTGATTGTTTGGACAATGAGCTTTTAGATGACCTGGTTTACCACATCCAAAGCACGTGTAATTGGAAGAATTTGAATCATTAGGTTGTTTAGGGTACCTCTTTCTTTGTTGAGTTTTGTCACGGTTTTTCTTTCTAAGAAACCTGCTGAATTTTCTGGTGAGCAGACTCACGGCCTCACCATGTTCAGGATCAACTTCTTCCTCACTTGTATCATGTTCCATGGTAGTTTTTAGAGCAATTCCTTTGGCCTTCTTATCCACAGATTCTTGTTCTTTCAATCTTTTCAGCTCTATTTCATGCTCTATCAGCTTTCCAAAAAGTGCAGCAGTGGACATCTTGGATAAATCTGTGGATTCTGAGATTGCTGTTACCTTAGGCTGCCAACTCCTATCAAGGCATTTTAGTACCTTTATGTTAAGCTCTTCCTTGTCAAAGACTTTACCAAGGCCAGTGAGGTGATTTACAATGTGTGTAAATCGTTTTTGCACATCTACAATACTTTCTTCTGATTGCATTCTGAACAGCTCGTACTCCTGAATTAGTGAGTGCTTCCTTGCCCGTTTCACATCATCAGTTCCTTCATGAGTCACCTCTAGTACATCCCACATCTCCTTTGTTGAGTTACATTGAGAGACTCTAAAGAAATCATCCATATTCAGTGCAGAGGTGATGATATTCCTGGCTAAGGAGTCATATTGGGCCTTCTTCTTCTCGGTTTCACTCCATTCAGACCAAGGCTTCTTTATTGTTTCATCTTTGACAACCTGCATAGGTATAAAAGCTCCACTGACCACTGCATCCCAGATTCCCATGTCAATAGACTCCATAAAGATCTTCATCCTGATTTTCCAGAAAGCATAGTTAACACCACCAAACATAGGAGGTCTATTAATAGACGCACCTTCAGCAAAAGGCATTTTAAACTAAGACATCATGCACACACTTGAGCAAAATACAAGCCCTAGCTCTTGATACCAATTGTTGGGTCTATTAGTGTCTAAGTTCAAGAGGGGAGGGGTGAATTGATCTTATAAAATTTTTGCAAGAACACACAATTTTCAGTATACCAGAGGCAAAAAGAACAGATTGTTTTTACATGAAACAGATTGATTCTTCAGAGCAGTCTAGCACAATTTGATTTTGTTCAATATAAAATTGTGATCAACAGAGAATTATACCAGAATCAGATTAGCTGAATATTATGAGGATGAAGGATACAGCTATGCTTAGGAATCAAACAACTTTACTCAACACAAGGTTTTAAGGAGAATGATTCCTTCTCAGATTTTAATGATTAGACTGTTTGTTCACAGATCACTTAAACCATCATATGCAACTGTCTTGTTTGTGATTAGAGAACTTTAACAAATCAGGAAGAACAATTTTTACTTAAACCCAGAATTAACAGATTCAATTTCAAAAGAACATATGTAGTTCTTGACAGAATTAAGCAAAAGCAGAAATGAGTGCAGGGATGAAAAGAAAAGGCACACAAGTTTTTATACTAGTTCACTCATACAGAGCTACGTCCAGTCTCACCTTACCCCAAGGTGGAATTCACTAAAAAAACAGTACCAATTACTTACAGACACAACAGTTCTTGAACACTACAGGAACAACACAATCAATGCTGAAAAAACCTATTTCAGCACACCTTGCACTCCAAGAAACCCTATCAAGGAGTGACTACACTTACACCTTTACAAACCAGAATAAAGGAAAGATTACACCTGAAAAGAAGATGCAAGAACTCAAAACCAGTAGTTCAATTTGCTGCAGCACTGCACCAGCACCTTCACCAAGATCAAAGGTTTCCTAGAACAAGCACACTTGAAAATCTCTTTGGAAAACCTTTCAAAAATCTTTTGATCCTTCTTCTCACATGGAAATTGTTTGATCACTGTCAAAAATGTAATTGCTCAGCACCTTTTCCTGTGAGAGAGACTTTTCTTTATATAGAAAACCGTTTCTAACTTCTTTTCAAAAAACAGTTGAAAAGCAGTTATGAAAACAACAGATTCATTTTTGAACGTAACAGATTTATTTTGTGAAAACCGCCAACTCAGCTAACTGAAATAACTGTCTGAGTTGTACCTTTGGTGCCCTAACTAACTTGTGAAAAACCTTTCAGCTGACCAAAGAATAAACCTGTTATTTCACAATGAAACAGATTGAAAGATAGCAAACAGGCCAACTCAGCTTTAACTGAAATAACTAACTTAGCTTTACTTGTGGTGCCCTAACAGAATTTTAGAAAAGCCTTTTAACAGAGAAGAAATAAACCGATTCTTTCTCCATAAAACAAATTTATTTTTTGTACTGATTTAAAACTTTTAAGAGTACTTTTAAAAGCTTTTCAAAAACCCTTTAACCACATCATGTGCTTGATCTAGACTTGGTTAGGCATCTAGGATGGGTCATACAGCAAAAGGCAACCTTACACAATTACAAGCCTACATACAAGATCATCTAAACCTATTACAAACTTCAAAGCAAACTAGCTATTTTTCTACATCAAACACACACGACACTAGGTAGAGAAGATACTTCATCCATCTTCAACAGAAGGGTGCCCGTATAAACCCATTAGGGACATGGAGTTCTAAGTCTACAGAACAAACAGCTAAACGAATTGTAAGAAATATGTTTTCTATGTGTTATTTTAAATTAAATGTGTTGAAGTTTGACAATTTCTTTTCATTTGTTTTAGGAGTCTCTTGCTGAGCAATCAACACAGGGGACTTTTAATCCATGTGGTCGCAATGATATTCTTAATGTTGCTCTCGGACGACCTAAGCACCCTGGACGTGTTTGTGTAGCTGGATATGGGGTTGGAATTCACTCACACTTTGGACCTTCATCGCATAGCAAGGAACAATCGTCCAATCAACCTAGCCAAGAGTATTTACTACAATTACGTGAGCAGTTAAAGGCTGAGGTAACTCAAGAGCTTAAAGAAAGCTTCATGGAGGAGTTTAATGTGTGAATGGAAAGGGAGTTCAAAAAGCGATGGAAGGGTTTAGGACTCTCTCAGCAACCACCTACTATGGTAGAAGATGAACCAGCTCCGCCTCCTATTAAGAAAGTTAATACTAAAGGGAGTTGTTCGGCGGTTGATCTATCAGGGGATGACTTTGGCTCAACTAGCCAATGCGAGTCATATGTTGAGTGTAATTCTTTGACCCGATTCGTTGCCTTGGGTAAGTGTTATGAAGAGGTCACAATATTACACAATGTGCCTCTTCCTTCTAATTTCATGAAGGTCACGGTGGAGAAGGTCCTTTATGGTCATCTTGCAATTCCTGTGCCGACATCAGAGGTCGCAATTGTAGCAGAGGCATTACATACTTTCATTGCCTGGCCTAGACATCTCGTCAGATCTATAGACTCTATGGTATATCTTTGTACTAATACTAATAGAATTATATATCAGATATATTACATTCTAACTAATTTAAGTATTTGTTTGTTTGTTGATGAGTAGCAGGAACCTAAGACAAAATTGCCTCTGCGAAAGAAGAAAATATTTTCCATTGATGATCTTGTGGCGACATTGGTGGAATTTGCTACATAATTAGATACAAGCGTCTTAGAGGTTCCATGGGATGCCAATGTTTTTGGAAGGCATAGTAATCTATCGTTGTACGTTCACATGTCTGATTTGTTGGACCTTGCAGCCAGAGATCAAGAGATTAACGTAACAATTCTGCAATTATGGATGATGTAAGTTCAAATATTAAAATCTTTATACTTTTGATTTATTAAATATATTAGTACTAACTTATTAAAATTTAGGTATCTTTTTGGATTATGCTTCGATGAGGAGAAACACAATATATATGGGATTTTAGACCCTTAAGTCATTCAATTAATTGGAAACAAGAAGTCAGAAACACAAACATACATCACCACTGCCTTAAAGAATGGTGGAAAACAAATTTATTTTGCTTCGTACATCCATGAGTAAGGTCTTATTTATTAAATAAGTTTTATTAAATTATTGAAATAAGATAAACTAATTAACTGATTTGCTATACAGGGGTCATTGGCAACTATAGATCATATATGTTCAAGATTGTAAGAATGTATGGCTTTAAACTAGAGGGGGGGTGAATGGTTTAAAGAGGATTTTCGCAAACTTTTAAGTCTAGAATGGAATCACTTCGAGAAAACTTGATTAAGAATTCAGTTTGCCAAAAACACAAAGCAATTTAGCACAACACCAAAAAAACAATCGGTTGTTTCGCAGAAACAATCGGTTGTTTATACTAGTTCACAAATATAAACTGAAATTAAAGAGTTCAAGGGATAGAGGAATTGAACACACAGGTTTATACTGGTTCACTCTTAACCAAGAGCTACATCCAGTCTTCCCAGAAACCACTGTGGAATCCACTAAGCAATCAACCCTAGATTACTTACACCACCACCAAAGAAGTGACTTTGATCTCCTCAAGACACACACTTCCTTTGGCTCAGCACAAACACCACTAAGAATGCTGATCTTGACAACCTCAAGAACACACAACACTTCTTAGCTTCACACACAGAGTTTCTTCAAAGTACAAAAGGATTACACTTGTTACAGAAAAAATCTGAAATCAATACAAGATGAAAATCCTACATCACACTCTCTTTGATCAAAGCAATCTCAAAGCAATCTCCAACTCTTCAAAAGCAAAATCAGTGAAAAACTCAAATCTGTTTTCTTTGATTAAAACTAAGTTTTTATTTGTTACATTAACTGAACAAACTATTTATTGCATTCATAGACTGGTCAAAGCATTTAAAACTGGAGCGTAATCAGTTATAAAATCATTTAATGCTCAGTCAAAGCACAAAACAGTTTTCTGTTATGGTCCCAAAACAAACAATCGGTTGAATGCTCGAATCAATCGATTGTTTTGGTTTGACAGCAAGTCAACCATCAAAAATAGTTTTCAACCTTTCTAAAAACACCTAAGTATAAAACAATCGGTTGTTTTGACAAAACAACAGGTTGTTTTTCACTTAGTTTGAAAAACACTTTTCAATTAAAAGGTTTGAGAATGCTTAAGCTTTGGATTCAATCAAGAGTGGATTTACACAAATAATCTACCTCAGATCCTATCTAAAGACAGCTCAGCAACAACAAGCATACATCCAGCCTTCCATCAACCTTCAAAGGGTTTGGATTCTTCAAAGCTTGAACACACTTGATTCAACAAAGATCATACCACTGCATCGTTTTGCTCCTTGCATAAAAAAACCCCTACCTATTTTAAAAACATTATAGATAGGTATGACAGTTTCATTTAACATTTATTATTACTTATACATTATATAATGTTATGTATTCTAACATGAAATCTTCTTATTTTAGTGCTTACTCTGGATATAATATGTTGTGTGGGAGGAGAACTTCAAACACACAAAAACTCACATGGATGTACCTTAAGGTATTTAAAGTATATTTGTTCACTCAATTTAATGTGTTTCACTCATTCATTTAATACATTTAGTTTCACATGCAGTCCAACAGGAAATCTGGAAATTATGAGTGCGGTTATTATGTTATGCAGTGGATATTGACTATTTTGCAAGCTGAAATTAATAAAGGTTGGAATCAGGTAATACCTCAATACAATAAACACTTAAAAATTTGGGATTTATTATTCATGCACTAATTCAAAAAATTTCAAATGTCATAGTTGTTCAACGACCAACACCCACTAGATTCGGAAGCATTAGAGTATGTGAGAACAACATGGTCAAAGTATTTTGTAACCATGTATAACACCTTAGGATAGATAAATCATTAGAATGACATACTTTTGCTTATATTAGCAATTTTTTTTGTATAATGTTATAATTTGTTGTATGTATTTTTCATATTTAAATTATAATTTTAAATATTTTAATTTTTTGGAATTGGAAATTTTATGCAGGTTTGTGATTTATTAAAAAACCAATTTTTTTAATAACCTAGATATAACGACGGTTCCAGAGGGAACCGTCTTTAAAAGTGTTACATACAACGACGGTGGAACCGTCTTTAAAAGTCATTAATTTTTTAAAAATAACTAGTTAACAGTCACTTATAACGATAACGATGGTTGCAAAATCGTCGTTAAATACCTGTCTTTTAATGACGGTTTAAGAACCGTCGTTAAAAATCACCACTTTATAACGACGCCCACAATAACGACGGTTCTGGAACCATCTTTACATGTCATTTTTAACAGTCATTAATTTACCTTTTTATACTAGTGCTCGTGCCATTTTCTCCATTCTCCGGGGTATTGGAACTTCTACAACACTTAACGAAATGTTAAGAGGTTCTTTTTCTAAGGTTTTGGTTGATATAGATATCCTTTCAGACCTTCTTGGATAATTTCTAGTGGAAAGACCTAGTTTTGCCTTTGTGGTTGAAGTTGGATATGAGAGGTTACCTATTTTTTGGTACCTTTTGCAAAATGATAGGTCATAATTCTACAACAGCTGTTTTTCAAAAAAAATAAACATCAACAGGTGAAGCAACAATATGTGGCAAAGAAAGTCTTTGAAAAGTTGAGTGTTGATTCTGATTTGAAGGACTAAGCTAAGGAAGCTACGAATGGGAAGATTGTTCTTACTGATATTGTTAATGATTCTGATAGTCGGCTAGAATGCCTAGTTTAGTTAAAGAAACCAAGGATTTAAATAATTATGAGCAAGTTAATTCTTGTACTAAAAGATCTTCTGTTGCAACCAAGTTAAACTCTCTAGTTTGGGTTCAAAAAATAGTTTTCATCGTCTTCCTAATGACCCTATGATTGATGTGCAAACTGAAAATAATAATGAAAACCTTGTGTAACCTGATATTGTTGATTCAAATAAGGATCTGATAAATGATTTTAATATTCAAAATATTCTACAAAATTAAAACCCTTTTGTGGCTTGTAGGTGTTGAGACCCTGATGGCATTCCTATGAGCTCTTCTTGATTTTGATGATGATGGTTGCGGAAGCTTAGTGGAGGAAAGTGGAAGAAGGCCTTCCTAGGAAGTGTGGGTGCCTTGAAGGTGCATGAGGAGTAATGAGGGTTGGAGTGGTTCGGCCATCTCCATTTGAGGGTGAAGATTGAAGACTAAAAACCTAATTCTAGAGAGAATTTGGCAAGGGAGTAATTTGAATGGCATTTGGGCAGCATTTTATTACTCAAAATAGTCTTGAAAATACAAGGTGTTGGCTCCTCCTTTTATAGGATAAGGAGAACCATAATGCAACCCTAATGCTAAACAAAATAAAATGCAAATTTGCATCACATGGCACATGGCCGGCCTAGTGGAGGATCCTTCTAGAACGTGACCAAATCTTTAGCAAATCTAGGTCAAGTCTCATGGAATCAAGTTTATGCTATTTACACTACACTAATACTAAGCTACCCTTAATGGACCTTCATGTAGCATATACAAATTTTCATGGATTCGCTTGGCCATGGACCTAGCAATTGGTCCTAGACGCTCCTCTCATGGGCCTAGGCGCTCCTCCCCTTTGGCCTAGACGCTCCTCCCTTAGCCCTAGACGCTCTTGGTTTGGCTTTGGATGCTCATGTCTTGGCTCTTATCTTTCTTGTGAGGTTGTGCTTGACCCTCTTCCATCAGACCCTGACAAGCTATCAAGAGTAAATTTAATGAAGAGCAAGGTTTGGCCTCTAAGTGCTAGAATTATGATAAAATTAAGTTCAAAACATGCACTAGGTTAATTGCTGTAATTCAAAACCCGAGAGTTATGAAACGCTATTTTTCAACATACAACGTAGGCTTTTACAATTTAGTACTTTATACAACTTGTTTTTTTGACGTGCCTTTTTAACACAATTTCATTAACCTGTTGAAGCTCTTAAATATAAAATTTCACGTAAATTAAATGGGGAATTAGGTCAATTTTGCAAACTAGGTCAAAATTACACAAATTTGGTAGTAAAGAAAGCCTTAAGAATTCAAGCAATTTGAGAACAAAACTTTTAAAAACAATGGAATTAATGGAATAAGATGCTTACTAATGATCTAACACTAAGTAGAAACATAAAGATCCTAAAAAAAAAAAAATGCATTTTAGTAACCACTAAAATCGGTCGTCAAAATGCAAAACTTGTCGTAAACTAATTTGTGACTAAAATAGCGATCAACCACATGTGGTAGCCAAAATTCTAGTTGTAAACCATTTTACAACCGAAAAAATCAATCTCTAATGGAGTAGAATTTAATAATTAAAATTAAATATATTTTAGTGACTAATTCATAACTATTATCATTATTATTAACATTATTCTTATTAATAATTAATAATAGAATTGAACCACTACACCAAACAATCTTTATGACCATGACTTTTATTATCATTATAATTATTATTCATATGTATTATTATTATATTATAACAAAAACTATAACAGTACTTGATCCTGCCTGTTGACCAGAACGTTGGTACTTGCCTCGTCAAACTTGGATCGACGTGTGCACCGCTTCTAACCTCCGTCCTTCTTCAAGATCCACCTCAAGAACCTGCAAAAGAACAAAGCGGCGCCGCTGCGGCCGATCGCACTCCAACGCCCAAGTCAGTGACCGAACCACTAAATACTAAGAGCAAGAACACTCAAGAACTCTCAAGGAACCGTGCAATGTTCTCTCTCACAGTATGCTCAAGAACTCGCAAGCGTAAAGAGTATAATCTGAACGCGCGTACCTTGAAAGTTCGTTGGGAAACCCTCTTATACCTGATCACTTTCTCTCTCCTGACAGTTACAGACCCGGACACGTGGCTCGCATCCAGTTGTACACGTGCCATCATCCGGAGCCTCCTTGACTTGGGCGCTGCTTCTGACTCTCTTTTGGCTAAGTTACTTATGCATGGTACTGCCCAGTGCATAGCTAACTTGGGAGTGCGATCTCTATTGGAACTGGCGAGTTAGGGTGCCTTCGTACACCTTCCCTGTGGTCTCGCCGGCCGCCTTCATAATCTGCACCACCTTCATCTCTGGCGATGTGCTTGCTCTGGCGATCTCCAACCACTTGGTCGCCTGAGTTTACATCTGGCGACTTCATCTTCAACTGGGTGATCGCCGGCTCTGGTATGCTGGAGATCGGAGCACGCCAGCTTCATAACTGGCGACTTCACGAGCCCCCCGACTTCCTTCCCTTCTGCCAACCTGGCGCCTTGTCAACACGCCTACACTGTAGCTTGGTGCCACGTCATCACTTCCGACTACCAGGGCGATACAGTACTTATACTGATATTAATGTTATTACTAATTTTTTATTATTACAATTAATATTATTACTATATTAATAATAATCAAAACAATAATCTTAATAATAAAAATAATCATAATAATAAAATAATTATACTTCCAATGATAAAATAATTATAATTCGATCGTTAAATCAGTTGTTAATTTGTAGTAATATATTTGTATTTAACGACCAATTTGATTTCGGTTGCTAAATTAGTGTAAATTAGTGACAAAAATCAAATCCGGACGCTATTTTATAGTCATTTTTTTTCATCATCATTTTATAGTCATGTATTTGTATTTTGCGACCAATTGAAATATGTTTCTAAATTAGTATAAATTAACAAAGAAACAAAATTTGATCGTTGATTTATAGGGATATAACTACTAAAATCAAAATGGTTGCTAATTTATAAATATATATTTGTATTTAACAATCAATTTAATTTCGATCGATAAATCCATAGAAATCGGTATCAAAATACAAATTCGATTACTAATTTATAGTGATCTATAAATGTATTTGCGACCAATTTGATTTCTGACATTAACTTAGTGTAAATTAGTGACAGAAATCAAATCAATCGCTAATTTGTATTGATTTAATTATTAAAACTAAATCAGTCGTTATTTAGATCACAATTTGTGACTAAATTATTTCGGTCGCTAAAATTGATCATTAAAAGGCATTTTTTTAGAGTGCAAAAGGCACCCATGCTTATACTAATGTATGAAATCAAAAGATTTCAACAAAACAGTTTGTGTGCATTCTAAGAGGCAGTATAACCAACAGTTTGTAAACAAGATGAAAACAAAGATTGAATGACAATTATGGAAAGAGCAAGGCATAAGACATGACATGCAACGATTACAAACTAAAATTGTTCCTGCCCCTCGATCTTGGTGAGAATCGTACCTTCTTGATCCAAAAAGCTCTCACCTGCAAAAGACAAAGGGGCGCCCTTGCGGCCGTTTGCACTCCGACACTCAAGTCAGTATTAGGGCAAAGAAACACCAAGAGTGTATATTAGCTGCAGTCTTGAAAATTGTGTACCTTACTAGGGTATTGACACCCTTTATATAGGCTGAAACTAGGGTTTACCTTTGCGTTGTTACCCTTAACCAGGGTTCCTTGGGGAATGTCCTTACGCCGCTATTCATAGAATCTTAGCGTATCTGGCACATGAACTTCGCTTAACTGGAGTGCAACGAATAACAAAGTGGTCGCTTGGGTACCAACTTGTGCACCTAATCTCTAGCGCCATCTGCTTCGTGGGTGCCCTAAGTATTCACGTGCCATGCATACAGCTTTCTCTGGAAACCCTAACCCTAATGGGCCTTAACGCCTCCTAGGATTATCTGCACTTGTTGCGCCTTCATGCGTCATACACACCACGTGCATGGATCCCTCGTGACTTAGGCCTCCCACACATCTCATGTCTGTAACTGTTAACTTGTCATGGTTGTTAGGCCCACCTTACGTGGCCTTCTACAACGTTCAGACCACCGATGTCCGATCTTCTCCCTTTACTGGCGAGGTCCGATATCGATCTCCAACATCGGCCTTAGAATACCAATGTCCAAAGACTAACCAATCCCCTGGTGGGTACGTCTGGGGTCCACCTCGTGGCCCCCCTTCCATCACCAAGCATCGGTGCGTGATGTCTGAGGTCAGTCTCTGGGTCGATGACCGAGGACTGGTCAGGACAAAAACCAACACCTAATTGCACACATTTACCGATGAAAACTGATTTTTTTTTGCAAGAAACAACAAATTTGAATACAAACAACATGAATAGAACAAAAACAACAAGGAAACTTATGTATACAACATGAAGAGTGCATGAAATATTTTTTTATGTAATTTGCACCGATTAAACTTTAATAAAACATGATTAAACGGATGAAGTGAAGGATTAAATGATGGAAATGAAAATTCACCTGTGAAAAGTATATTTAAATGGTGGAAGTGAAAGTTTAAACAGTGGAAATGCAAACAGAAACGACAAAATTGTTAGACAAGGAAGAAATAGTGATGAACAAATGCATATGTAAGAAAAATGATAGAACCAATTAGGAAAAACTTAGCTGAAGCGTGTGATCATTGGATTAAAATTGAAGAAAACTCAAGATATGAACACAAGCGTACCTAGAAGAACAACAATGAAGGTTCAAGAGGAACTAGATTATTTGAACTAAACAAAAAGAGACAAATCACCAAATCAATCGGTAGAAACTTTCAAGATATGTAAGAATATATGGAAACAATCCAAAATTACAAAAAATTAGAAGAAGATCTTACAACCATATCCACATGATGGAAGCCATCTTTGATTGCATGGAGAATCCATCATAATTTGTCGTGAATTGTTAGAGGATTGACAACGAAAGTGTTATGGATTGAAGTCAACCATGTGATGTAATGGAATGAAGAAGATATCAAGGATTCAAGAAGAGATTAAACCTACTTCTTGAGGTGTTCTAAGCTTTGTTCTACCTTAAGTTCAACAAAGACAAGGTTGAGACTTAGAAAGATGTGAAATCTGTTCCAGCAGAGTTTTTATTCTAAAAGTACAAGTCTGAATTTTACATGAGCATAGAGTGTTATTTATAAGTTAGAGAAGGAGTAAGAACTACTTTAGTTACCAATATTTTTTTTATTAATAATAGAAAGTACTTTAGATAGCAATAATATTTTAGTTTATTAAATAATATGTAATTTTCTTTCGTTGAGGTTCATTCCAGCACCAATTAAGAGATCTTAGAATTAACCTTAATTACAACTTTAATTAGCATAGTTTTAATCACACTTTAAAGTTTTAATCGTAGATTTCTTGAACTATAATCATCAATAAATTCACTATTTTAATTAGGATTTATGTAATTGAATTTATTTGGGTTTGAGTTATTATTTATGCTAAGCTCGTCTTTTTAGTCGTAGTAGGTGGTCTAATATTTCAAAATATAGACA